>NC_064639.1:1111211944-1111519548 GCF_023864345.2 Schistocerca serialis cubense | reverse complement strand
GTACACTCCCTTACAGAGTGAAAATTCATTGTGAAGGAAAAAGAGTATTGTACAGTACTGAGGCAAAATATTACGACTGCCTACTTAAAAGCACGTTGGTCCATCTCTGGAACACAGAAGAGCAGCGATCCTGTATGGCAATGATTGGACAGATCCCTTTGTAGGATTCTGGAGGTATGTGGCAGCAGGTGTCTGGGCATAGTCACGCAGTACCCTTGTATTAAGGTACAGTGGTTCAATCAAATGAGTGTTGCTATCGGTGTGTCTCACCTTACAGCGAGAGTGTATGTTTAACCCTTTGTTTCCTGACATAAGAAAAAACTTACTTTTTAACGTTTTCTTTGCAGAATTTATGCTATTGTGGCCTCAAATGACGTTAGGATTTTTTGTAAAATTTTATTTTATTTTTCACAACTTTTTTCTCTCCTGGTACTCAGAAGTACCGTCAGACTCCATGGACAGAATCACAATATGCGCCGAAAAGTGCTCCAATTTTTATAACTTGTACTTTATTCCACATAAATATTAAATATTTTCACATTAGAAAATTAATTAACAGAAATATGATATTTCTGAATTTTTTTTAAAATTTTGCATAAATTTATTCTAGAGCAACTTCACAATACATAGGAACTTAGCTATACATTTTTGACAGTATTTACATATCACATATTTAGTGTTAGTGATACCTCATGAAATTGTATGAAACAGTTCTTTTTCTCATTGTAGCACAAATACACTTTACATGTACTACATTGTGAATGTGGTGTCGACTGAATTTTATTTTTCGCACACATTTCGCATCGTCCTCTTTTAAAACTGAACACTACAAAATGGTTTTCTCAGTTGCCAAGACGTACATTCTTCGGAACAGAAAAGTTATCCTTCCTTCTCTTTGGGGGAGTTATTTCATCTTTACCGGAGTTTCTCTTTTTGAGATTTGGCACTTGCTGTTCGTTCATTAGCCCTAGTGCCACAGCACTCCTGAATTCCAGCAGTGGCAGTGCCCCATGTAGATCACTGAAAATGACGTAAGCATTGACAAAAGCAATTTCTATTCCTCCCCAGAAGAGACGGTGCCACCATTTCTTTGATCGCCTGTCAAGACCATAAGTTGAACGTAATCTGTCTGCATGATCCACACCACCCATGTGTTTATTGTAATCACATACAATAACTGGTCATGGTTTAGTCATACTAGTTCCATCTTTCTGTTTTCTTGTCATTACGCTCTGTTCAGTGCTATGGAAGTTCGACGCAAAATACACTACTTTATTTTCCCTCCATTGAAATACTGTTAGGTCTAAAGATGACTCTCTGTGATTTGATTCCCCACGGTTTAGACATTTTTCTTTAGGTAAATTCTCTGGCAAACCTTTCCTGTTTGTTCTAATTGTTCCACAGGCAAATGTATTTACGGATTTCTGTGTGAGAAAAAGTGGACAGAACAACTAGTGAGAGGTAACGCATTGTTGCTACAATAAAGTGTTCGCACAACCTGACGGTACTAATAAGTCCGCCTTATAATTTCCACTTTATCTCATTCGCTTCTAACGTAATGCTTCAAACTATTATAAAAAAAACAAAGAAGGTAAGTACGTACAATGGAAAACTCAACGGAAGTTTCAATAAATTGCACACAAATTCAGGCAACACCACGGAAACAAGCACATACAATCTTCTGTTTTCACAGCAGCGTGCGAAAAACAATTTCAAGCTCTGACCGCCAGAGAGGTCTATGTATTGCACAATACCATATATGAAACAGTAGAGCAGAGTTACTGTTACGTACCGACAGGCTTTCAGATCACAAAACTGCACCACGAGAAAATAATGAGAGTCAAAACTTACTGGTACTTTTAAGTTAAAATAAACATTGCCTCTTGAGAGTACACTGTGGTCACAACGACTACATGATCTATATATATATATATATATATATATATATATATATATATATATATATATATAACCTAAGCATTCTAATGTTTAAGTGACACTAATCAGAAGAAAACTGCAGCATTCTACAACTGATGGAGCTGTCCAAATGACTCGCAAGTACCAAAAAACGTGCAGAAGTTGCTCAGTGGATCCCTTCTACAGTGTTTTGGACAAGGTGGAAATGAATTAATGGATCATCTACAGCACAGTAAAAAACGAACCCACGAAGCAAAAGTAGTTCATTCTGCAGTTACAAGACGATCCAAGGTATGAAAGTTCAAGAACGTCAGTAAGCACAAGAGAAGAGCGGAAAGCAAAGTTAGAACTCGAAGACCAATTGACAATAGGAATAAGTGCCACGTCGGCCTTTGCAATGGTATTGGCTGTTCCTAGTTCCTCCTAATAACAAGATAATTAAATTTAAAAATTACTACAAATTACAATAATATCATGTGTTGCACAATGGTGAAAATGAATTCATAATTAAATAAAAGATAATAATATTGTAATATAATATTGCTGACCACAGTAACTAAAATAAAATTCAGTAACATTAAGTTTTTCATACAGAGGTGAAAGTGACTGACATTGTCACATTATCCAATTTTTTCTGCTAAACCACACGATAAAACCAGAATATGGAATGTTGAAAATGATACAGCTGACTAATCCCTTGTTAAGTTACACAGGTAGAATACACTGATCAGCCAGAATATTATGACAACTGGATCTTCTATCGATATAAACTCGTCCAGGCGATAGCACATACAGCTGGCAATAATAACTGCCAGTCAGACTCACGCACGGTGCGTGTAGTATCAGTCAGCGCGCTGTCCATGCGTAGAATGGGAAAGGTGCGCGGTCTGTCTATGTTTGAAAGAGGACAGAATGTGGCCGCCCGGAGACTTGACACGAGCAGTCTGGAAACTGCTCTTTAAACATCACGGCGCTGACTGGCCGCTCCTCATTACTGATGTCAGACGTCGTAGGCTGGGGAGACTGGTAAAACAGGACAGGCGGCGGACTGTGGCGGAACTAACGTCAAAATTTAGTGCTGGGCAGAGTGCAGGTGCGTCTGAACATACAGTGCCTCGAACATTCCTAATGATAGGCCTCCGCAGTTGACGGCCCATGCGTGTGCCAATGTTAACACTACGACTCCGGCCACTACGGCTGAAATGAGAACTTATCAGTACTAGACGTTGGCACAGTAACAGAGCGTTGCGTGGTCTGATGAATCCCGATACCTTCTTCATTAAGCAGATGGGAGGACGTGAATCCGTCGCCTTCCAGGGGCACAGCTCCTCGACCCCTGTACTGCGGGTCGGAGACAAGCTGGCGGCGACTCCGTTATGCTCTGGGGAACATACACTTGAGTATCTATGCGTCCAGTGGAGGTCGTAAAAGGCACTGTGACGGCCAAGGAGTATCATACACTAGTTGCAGAAGACCTACACTCCTTCATGACGTTAATGTTTCCCGACGGTGGTGTCATTTTTCAGCAAGGTAATGCACCATGTCATAAGTAAGGGAGTGTCACCGAGCGGTTCGAGGAACACACTGGCGAGTTCAGCCAGTCAGTAGAGCGAGCGCACGAAAACGCGCTTAGAAATTGCCAGCAAATCATTATTTCAACAAAAATCAACAAATAAGAGAAAGTTCAGCTTCACTAGTTAAAAAAAATACAGCTTCACATTTGCAGCACGCCATAACCGTCGTCTTTAATCATCAAACAGCATAATACTTCGCAATCTTTCGTCTATGTCGCCTCCAAAACATCAAACAAATCTGTAACAATCCGTTTCTTCTTCTTCTTTTTTTTACCAAATCTACTTGTAACAATGTTGTGCAATACTCGTGCTTTAGTCTGAATTCTTTTGCCGATGCTCTCAGTATAACAGAATTACACTTACGTTTCCAAACAATCTTGGCGACGACCTTTCCGGAGATATACCACTCTGCATTGGACCGCCCTGCGTTTTGTGTACCAAAGGCGAAATGCTACATAATTGTTCCTGCTTATGGGTTTCCACTATATTTTTTCGTTTGTGGTGTGCTGATTTGTTCTTACAACCTGTCTTACCAACTCTTTTAGTATGGTTGCCTCAAAGTTACAAAATAATATTTTTTATAATAATCTCGATTTGAATAGCTTTAAGCATTATACTTATTACAAAGTAAAAAGTACCATATAAAACGTAACATTTTTCAGCATGGATTAACTAAGGAATAAAATCATGTAAGGGTGCATTGAATGCTCACAAAGATATTAGTAAAATAAAATGTAAATGCCGTGTGGCTAGGACCTCCCGTCGGGTAGACCATTCAACTGGCGCAAGTCTTTCGAGTTGACGCCACTTCGGCGACTTGCATGTCGATGGGGATGAAATGATGATGATAAAGAGAACACAACTCCCAGACAGTGAAAGAACAAAATCTCCGATACAGCCGGGAATCGAACCCGGGCCGTTAGGTATGACATTCCGTCGCGCTGAGCACTCATCTCTCAGGGGCGGACAAAGTTTTTTGTGCTAGTTCCAGAGATGATTTACAGACAGCACCGGCGTTAAAAGATAGCACCATTGATATTGTCAGGTGCTTCCCACAGATTATCGTGATGTAACGTAAGTTCCACGCATTAGACACATCTAACAGACCTGAATTTTTAAGATACATAAATGAAAGAAGCGATGACGAAAACATTAAAGAAATGTATGATGAGATAAAAGAAATTATTCAGATAGTGAAGTGAGATGAAAATTTAATAGTCATGGGGGACTGTAATTCGATAGTAGGGAAAGGAAGAGAAGGAAACGTAGTAGGTGAATATGGAATGGGGGTGAGAAATGAAAGAGAAAGCCGCCTGGTAGAATCTGGCACAGAGCATAACTTAATCATAGCTGTCACTTGGTTCAAGAATCATGAAAGAAGGTTGTATACATGGGAGAAGCCTGGAGATACTGGAAGGTTTCAGATAGATTATATAATGGTAAGAGAGAGATTTAGGAACTAGGTTTTAAATTGTAAGACGTTTCCGGGGACAGATGTGGACTCTGACCACAATCTATTGGTTATTATCTGTAGATTAAAATTGAAGAATCTGCAAAAAAGTTGTAAATTTAAGGAGATGGGACCTGCAAAATCTGAAAGATCCAGAGGTTGTAGAGAGTTTCAGAGAGAGCATTAGCGAACGATTGATAAGAACAGGGGGAAAGAAATGCACTAGAAGAAAAATGGGTAGCTTTGAGAGGTGAAACAGTGAAGGCAGCAGAAGATCAAGTAGGTAAAAAGACGAGGGCTAGTAGAAATCCTTGGGTAACAGAAGAGATATTGAATGTAACTGATGAAAGGAGAAAATATAAAAATGCAGTAAATGAAGCAGTCAAAAAGGAATAAAAAGTCTCAAAAATGAGATCGACAGGAAGTGCAAAATGGCTGAGGAGAGATGGCTAGAGCAGAAATGTAAGGATGAAGAGGCATATATCACTAGGGGTAAGATAGATACTACCTACAGAAAAATTAAAGAGACCTTGGGAGAAAAGAGATCCACTTGTATGAATATCAAGACTCAGATGGAAAACCAGTTCTAAGCAAAGAAGGGAAAGCAGAAAGGTGGAAGGAGTTTGTAGAGGGTCTATAAAGGGCGATGTACTTGAGGGCAATATTATGGAAATGGAAGAGGACGTAGATGAAGATGAAATGGGAGATACGATATTGCGTGAGGAATTCGATACAGCACTGAAAGACCTAAGTGGAAACATGGCCACGGGAGTGGACAACATTCCATTGGAACTACTAATAGCCTTGGGAAAGCCAGCCCTGAAAAAACTCTACCATCTGGTGAGCAAGACGTATGAGACAGGCGAAATACGAGTAGACTCTTCAAAAAGAATAGAATAATTCCAATCCCAAAGAAAGCAGGTGTTGACAGGTGTGAAAATTACCGAACTATCAGTTTAATAAGTCACGGCTGCAAAATAATAACTCGAATAGTTTACGGACGAATGGAAAAACTTATAGGAATCGACGTCTGGGAAGACCACTTTGGATTCTGTAAAAATGTGGGAACACGTGAGGCAATATTGGCCCTACGAATTATCTTAGAAGATAGATTAAGGAAAGGCAAACCTAAGTTTGTAGACTTAGAGAGAGCTTTTGATAATGTTGACTTTCAAACTCTCTTTCCAATACTGAAGGTGCAGGGGTCAAATACAGGGAGCTAAAGGCTATTTACAAATGTTCAAATGTGTGTGAAATCTTATGGGACTTAACTGCTAAGGTCGTCAGTCCCTATGCTTACACACTACTTAACCTAAATTATCCTAAGGACAAACACACACACCCATGCCCGAGGGAGGACTCGAACCTCCGCCGGGACCAGCCGCACAGTTCATGACTGCAGCGCCCTAGACCACTCGGCTAATCCCGCGTGGCAAAAGTCTATTTACCATTTCTACAGAAACCACATAGCAATTATAATAGGCGAGTGCATATGAAGTATAGTCTTAGTTGTGTGACTGGGTCGTGATTTCCTCTCAGAGAGGTCACAGTTCGTAGTGATAGACGGTAAATCATCGAGTAGAACAGAAGTGATATCTGGCGTTCCGCAAGGTAGTGCCATAGGTCCTCTGCTGTTTCTGATTTACATAAATGATCTAGGTGGTAATCTGAGCAGCCCCCTTAGATTGTTTGTAGATGGTGCTGTAGTTTACCGTCGAGTAAAATCATCGGACGATCAATTTCAATTAGAAAATGATCTAGAGAGGATTTCTGTATGGTGCGAAAAGTGGCAACTGGCACTAAACAAAGAAAAGGGAGAGGTTATCCACATGGGTACTAAAAGAAATCGGATAAATTTTGGGTTTACGATAAATCGCGCAAATCTAAGGAGTGTCAATTCAACTAAATACCTAGGAATTACATTTACGAGCACCTTAAATTGGAAAGACCACATAGACAAAATTGTGGGAAAGGCGAAACAAAGACTGCGCTTTGTTGGCAGAACACTTAGAAGAAGCGACAAACCCACTGAAGAGACAGCCTTTATTACGCTTGTCCGTGCTCTGCTGGAATATTGCTGCGCGGTGTGTGATCTTTACCAGGTAGGATGGCCGGAGGACATCGAAAAATTGCAAACAAGGGCAGCTCGTTTCGTGTTATCGCGCAATATGGGTGAGAGTGTCACTGATATGATACGCGAGTTGGGGTGGCAGTCACTGAAACAAAGGCGGTTTTCTTTGAGGCGAGATCTGTTTAGGAAATTTCAATCACCAACTTTCTCTTCCGAATGCGAAAATATTTTGTTGACACCCAACTACGTAAGGAGAAATGACCATCATAATAAAATAAGAAAAATCAGAGCTTGAACAGAAAGATTTAAATGTTCCTATTTCCCACGCGCCATTCGAGAGTGGAATGGTAGAGAAGTAGTATGAAAATGGTTCGATGAACCCTCTGCCAGGCACTTAAGTGTGAATTGTGGAGTAACCATGTAGATGTAGACATGAAAGGTAAGCAGTGGTTGAGAAGGGAGTGAGATAGGGTTGTAGCCTATCACCGATATTATTAAATCTGTATATTGAGCAAGCAGTAAAGGCAACAAAAGAAAAATTTGGAGTAGAAATTAAAACCCATCCTGAACAAATAATAAGTTTGAGGTTTTCCGACGTTGTAATTCTGTCAGAGACAACAAAGGACCAGTAAGAACAGCTGAACGGAGTGGACAGTGTCTCGAAAGGAGTATATAAGACGAACATCAACAACAGCAATACAAGGAAAATGGAATGTAGTCGGATTAAATCAGGTAATGCTGAGGGAATTAGATTAGGAAATGAGACACTTCAAGTAGTAAATGAGTTTTCCTATTTGAGAAGCAAAATAACTGATGATGGTCGGAGCTGAAAGGACATGAAATGTAGACGCAATGGCACGGTAAGCGTTTCTGAAGAAGAAAAATTTGTTAACATCGATTATTGATTTAAGTGTGAGGAAGTCTTTTCTAAAGGTATTTGTATGTAATGTAGCCACGTATGCAAGTGAAACATTGACGATAAATAGTTTAGACAAGAAGAGAACAGAAGCTTTCGAAATGTGATGCTACAAAAGAATGCTGAAGATTAGATGGGTATATCACGTAAGTAATGAGGAGGTACTGAACAGAATTGGGGAGAAGAGGACTTTGTTGCACAACTTAACTAGAAGAAAGGATCGGTTAGTAGTACATGTTCTGAGACATCAATGGATCACCAATTTTGTATTGGAGGTCGGCGTAGAGGGTAAAAATCGTAGAGGGAGACCAAGAGATAAATACACTAAGCAGATTCAGAAGGATGTAGGCTGCAGTAGGTACTGGGAGGTGAGGAAGTTTGCACAGGATAGAGTAGCACGGAGAGCTGCATCAAACCAGTCTCAGGACTGAAGACCACAACAACAAATGAAGGAGAAAACATGATTTTTTTTTGTCAGCATGATCGTGTTATTACTGCGTTGCTACATCCCTAAAATGGTTCAAATGGCTCTGAGCATTATGGGACTTTACATCTGAAGTCATCAGTGCCCTAGAACTCAGAACTACTTAAACCTAACTAACCTAAGGACATCACACACATCCATGCCCGAGGCAGGATTCGAACCTGCGACCGTAGTGGTCGCGCGGTTCCAGACTGAAGCCCCTAGAACCGCTCGGCCACAGTGGCCGGCCTACATCCTTCACCACCAAAGTATTTCATCGCACTGAAGTGGTCTGTATGGATCAGTTGGATGTAGAGTATAGTCACTGTACGGTAGTTTGCCGTGGAGACGTTACAAAATGGCGGAAGCGGGGCTGAGGTATGCCTGTCACCATACCGTGAATGAAGGGGCCAGATTTGTTCATGTATCACAGTCTCTACAAGCAGTGGTTTACCACTCTCAGCCGCGTAACACTGTGCAAGCAGAGAAGTAGTAAAAAATGTCCTAATGTACAGGGACCGGAGATGATCGCTTCGCGTTGCCACTGCCAGTCGGGTTCAGACCCGACTGGAAAAGTAGTTGTAGGTGAATGCAGGTCCATCTCAACCAGTTACCGATCGAACATTACGAACGGAAATGATGCAGTGGATATTTCGTGTCGGATACTTCTCGAAAGGCCATTGCTCACAGCGGCACATGAATCTTCTCTTTTTCATTGGGCCAAACAATGCAGGAATGATACAAGGCGTGTCCAGTGAGGCGTTTAACCTGCAGTTTTTTCGATACAATTACGTAGGTCGATTCATTCAAATCGTCGTGAACATGTATGATACTGATTTAATTATTATCGCTGACTAAATGGTGGTCATTCTTCTCCATCTACGTGATGAATATGTCACGGACACTCCTGTGATGCAGAATAACGTTAGGCATATTCACAGGGATGCAAGCATGTTTTCATTTTTTCACGAACACTCTGGCGCACACGACTGTCTCTTTAAATGAGCTGCGCGACTGCTACGGTCGCAGGTTCGAATCCTGCCTCGGGCATGGATGTGTGTGATGTCCTTAGGTTAGTTAGGTTTAAGTAGTTCTAAGTTCTAGGGGACTGATGACCACAGATGTTAAGTCCCATAGCGCTCAGAGCCATTTTTAAATGAGCCGATCTTAATTTCTTGGAAAGAGTCTGGGACTATTTGGAACAGCGGGTGTAAACATAGCAATCAACATCACGTAGCGCTAACGGTTGTACTCAGAGAGACGAGTGGCGTCAGTTGGATATGGTATATGTGAAGAAACTTCCGGACTCGTAGAACTGACCATTGTCAAGGCTAGTGATGCAATTATACTTTATTAGAGTGACATTTTCTTTAAGCGACTAATTTTCTGTCCGGTGTGCTTATTTCACAGAGATGTATTCTCGACGAAAATATCCGTTTGATAAGGAATGTTTCCTAACAAGAGTTTAAGAAGTTAGTGCACCAAATGGAAAACATTGATGTTGAGATTTCATAGTGTAAAGCTATTTACTGAATTATCCATATTAATCAAATTGTACTGTTATGAAAAAAATCATGGTTTCAGTGCTACATAATTATAGCGAAAAAATTCTCTCTAGTTTCCAGGGACGTTAAGTGGTTAAAAGCCCACGAACTTCCGCCTGAGTACTCTTCGACCATTTTCAAGGGATGACTGTCGTGTTGCTGCTGCTATCGTCCTTACATAGCTGCCTGTGACGTCACTGGTGGCTAGTATAGCGCCATGTAAGACAATGTTTTTGTTGTGCAATACCGGCGCCAACTGCAGCCTTCCGATGGCCAGCTCCCAAGATGTGGTTCAAAATGGCTCTGAGCACTATGGCACTTAACATCTGTGGTCATCAGTCCCCTAGAACTTAGAACTACTTAAACCTAACTAACCTAAGGACATCACACACATCCATGCCCGAGGCAGGATTCCAACCTGCGACCGTAGCAGTCCCGCGGTTCCGGACCGAGCGCCTAGAACCGCTAAACCACCGCGGCCGGCTCCCAAGATGTGTTGCGCCGCAAGTCGCGACTTCATTGAGTGTGTCAATAGATATTTTTTATCACGATTGCTTCTTTTATAAAGCTCTCTCAGAAGCCGTTTTTCCATTTAAACCATCGAATACAATTCGGTGTCCGTTTTCCAGAGCATTTTGTACCACCGCTAATTTCTCAGGGCAACGTAGGTGGAAACATGTCTTATGTTCTGTATGCGCACACTCTGTCCGGCACAGAACTTGTACGTATCAGATGGTATTTCACATATTTCTGGCGTTCTGAGGTCTACATCAACTTTCACCAGCCTCATCAGTTTCTAAATGCAGGAGGTAAGGAGACCGAATTGATCCTATGCCTCTTTAGCTGCCGGCTAATCTTTCTTGTAAGTTATCCACATAGCGGTAAAAATGTAAGCGTCTTCGCGTCCAAACGTGAAGTCTTCGGCAATCTAGTCTTCGGCCAAATATCTTAGAAATTTATTTTGATTCTTTCACTTATCTCGTCTTAACATTTTCCGTAAGTGGCTCAGTTCTTTGGGTAGGTTTTCAGCGTCTGAAACAACTACCGCCCGATCCACCAAGGTCTTCAGAACAGAATGTGTGATCCGCCGTGCTAGCAGGCTTGCGCGTGCCGTGTGGATGGGTTTTCAATGTACACTGTGGTTGAGACATCCATTTGCTTTCTGGTCGACAAGAACGTGGAATAGCAAGGAACCGTCCGTTCAAAGTCCACCGTGTAACCGACGTGGTTCAAGAACTCTTCCAGCTTTTCACGGCCACGAAGCCAGTTAAAAAGAGAATAAAACTTTTGAAATCAATACGGATTTGTTGTGGTTCCGAAATAGGTACCAACCAACCTCCGTTTTTATTTTAAGTATGTAAAAGTACAAAAATCTCGACTAAATGTAATTAAATTAAAGGTTACAGCGAATTACTTTGCTGTTAGTCTTAGAATATGGAAAATACTGTATTTCGGTAAGTACACGGGATTCACTTATTATAAGTTTCACTTTTCGACAGTATCACTTTTTATGAGACAATCTTAACTGAGTTGGCCGCAATGGCCATCTACAGATGTTAAACCAGCGTTCGCGGAACACACACTATTGGCCATTAAAATTGCTACACCACGAATATGACGTGCTACAGGCGCGAAATTTTATCGACAGAAAGAAGATACTGTGGTATGTAAATGATTACCTTTTCAGAGCATTCACACAAGGTTCGCGCCGGTGGCGACACCTACAACGTGCTGACATGAGGAAATTTTCCAACCGATTTCTCATACACAAACAGCAGTTGACCGGCGTGGCCTGGTGAAACGTTGTTGTGATGCCTCGTGTAAGGAGGAGAAATGCGTACCATCACGTTTCCGACTTTAACAAAGGTCGGATTGTAGCCTATCGCGATTGCGGTATATAGTATCGCGACATTGCTGCTCGCGTTGGTCGAGATCCAATGACTGTTAGCAGAATATGGAATCGATGGGTTCAGGAGAGTAATGCGGAACGCCGTGCTGGATCCCAACCGCCTCGTATCACCAGCAGTCGAAATGAGAGGCATCTTATCCGCATGGCTGTAACGGATCGTGCAGCCACGTCTCGATCCCTGAGTCAACAGACGCGGGCGTTTGCAAGACAACAACCATCTGCACGAACAGTTTGACAACGTTTGCAGCAGTATGGACTACCAGCTCGGAGACCATGGCTGCCGTTACCCTTGACGCTGCATCACAGACAGGGGCACCTGCGATGGTGTACTCAACGACGAACCTGGGTGCACGAATGGCAAAACGTCATTTTTTTGGATGAATCCAGGTTCTGTTTACAGCATCATGATGGTCGCATCCGTGTTTGGCGACATCGCTGTAAACGCACATTGGAAGCGAGTATTCGTCATCGCCATACTGGCGTATCACCCGGCGTGATGGTATGGGGTGCCATTGGTTACACGTCTCGGTCACCTCTTGTTCGCATTGACGGCACTTTGAACAGTGGACGTTAGGTTTCAGATGTGTTACGACCCGTGGCTCTACCCTTCATTCGATCCCTGCGAATCCCTACATTTCAGTAGGATAATGCACGATCGCATGTTGCATTTCATGTACGGGCCTTTCTGGATACAGAAAATGTTCGACTGCTGGCCTGGTCAGCCCGTTCTCCAGATCTCTCAACAATTGTAAACGTCTGGTCAATGGTGGCTGAGCAACTGGCTCGTTACAATATGCCAATCACCACTCTTGATGAACTGTGGTATCGTGTTGAAGCTGCATGGGCAGCTGTACCTGTACACGCCATCCAGGCTCTGTTTGACTCAATGCCCAGGCGTATCAAGGCCGTTATTACGGCTAGAGGTGGTTGTTCTGGCTACTGAATTCTCAGGATTTATGCACCCAAATTGCGTGAAAATGTAATCACATGTCAGTTCCAGTATAATATATTTGTCCAATGAATACCCGTTTATCATCTGCATTTCTTCTTGGTGTAGCAATTTTAATGGCCAGTAGTGTATGTTCATTAGTACTCAGTTGGTCAGTGCGTGACCATTTGTTACCCAAATGTGACTTTTAAAGTGTGAAAAGGGCCACTGCAGCCGAAACCAATTATGACTGTGTCACGAAAACTAACTGTGAAAAAAATAAACGGAATTTTATAGTGGTAGAATATTTTATCAGCTGCCGTCACCAGGTTCTCGCCTGTGACTTCATCTTCAGGTCCCCGTTCCTCGGTGGTCGTAATAAATTACATCTCGGCTGTTTCGTGGCGCCAATTTACTGCGGCTGTGGAATGAATTCAGTGATGCGGCGTGCTAACAGGCGACCGCCCACCGCCAGCGTTTTAAAAATAAACGACTCCGCCACTCGACCTATAAATCGGCGCAAATTGACGACGGTGGCGCTGCCGCTGACACGTGTTTTACAAAGGCAATTAGCCCAGTGGATGGCTCTTTGAGGTACACATTGACGTACAATTGTGCTGCCTTTTCACATAGAACACGATGAGTGGGTCCATCCCCATTTCCTTGGAAGCTTAAACGTCGCCCTCGTCTCGGGGTAGCGATTTTGACTGGCAATCAAAACGTCCTCCGTCCCGGGTTCCAACCCATCCACAACTTAAATTCCGAATAAAATTCATCAAAAATGGCAGGCGAAGACTGCCGTGTCAAGAAGTTACCCTCGTTCTGTCAACGGCCATGTCAAAGAGGGAGGAAGAGGGACAGAGGTGCAGTACGCCTCTTGCATTTAGCGTGGGAAACTGTACCTAAAGGCCGAAGAATCGGCACCGATCAACGGCAGAAGGCAATGGAAACCACTGCATTATAGACACATAATATGTATCCACAAGACATGTGGCCTGTAGTTTAAAAAGTGTTGTGTTTATCTCTCCATTGGCATAATATTGAGCATTAGCTTCGCATCCGGATCTCCGGGAGGGGACAGTCAGGAGGGAGGTGATCATGACAAAGAGATAGAATAACAACGAAAGGATAACATTCTATGAGTCGGAGGACGGAATATCAGAAGTTTGAAAGTAGTAGGAAAGCTAGATACTTTCAAAAGGAAAGTGCATAGAGTCATTCTAGATATAGTGGGCGTCAGTGAAGTTAAATAAAAAGAAGGTAAATATATCTGGTCAGACGAATATAGCGTAATATCAACAGTAGTAGAAAATGGTCTAATGGGAGTAGGATTCGTTATTAATAAGGAAGTAGGGCAGAGAGTGAGCTACAGTGAACAATTCAGTGATAGAGTTGTTCTCGCCATATTCGACAGCACCAACACCGGAAACGATAATACTTGGAATATATGAAGAGAGAGACAGAGATAAATTACCTAAAGGTAGATGAAAACTGAATAATCATGGGGGATTGGAACGCGGTTGTAGAGAAAGAAATAGGAGAAAGGTTTACGAGAGAATGAGAGACGACAAAGACTAATTCAGTTCTGCAATAAATTTTTGATGGTAATAGAGAATATTCTTTTCAATAATTGCAAGAGGATGAAGTAAACTCGGGAAAGACCTGGAGATGCGGGAAGATTTCAGCTGGGGTACATCATGATCAGACAGAGATTCCGAAGTCATATATCGGAGTGTAAGGAACATCGAAAAGTATTTTAAACATCGAAAAGCATATATTGACCCAGATCACAATTTAGAAATGATAATGAGTGGTCTGAAGATTAAGAGAATCATCCGGAAGAATCGATGTGGAAGGAAATGGGATACTGAGGTACTAATGAATGATGTCACGCATTTGAAATTCGCTAATAATAATGTCGATACTGCAGTAATGAATACCAGAGCAAGCAGTTGAACTTCAGAGGGACGGACTCTAGGAAGATCAGTCTTCTTTGTTATACAGTCAAACATAGGTACGAAGAAGGTAACTGCGAAGAAATCTTGGGCAACAGAAGAATTACTACATCTTATCAACGAAAGAAGGAAGTACAACAATGTTCAGCAAAAGACAGGAATGAAACAACATAAACAGGACGTGCAGGGCAGCCAAGGTGATGCAGGAAAGATGTGAAGAAATTCAAAAAGAAATGATGCTCTGGAGAACTGACTCATCTTGTAGAAAAGACAAAACTACCATAGGTGAAATTAAAACTAATGGCGGCTACACCACGGGTTCAGTTGGAGTTATACTATCAAAAGCATGGAAGAGAGCGGATAGGTGGAAAGAGTACGTTGAAGGGCTCTATAAGGGGAAGGACTTCTCCGATAACCTGATAAAAAAAATTGTAGTTGATATGGGAGACATACGCCTTTCGTTTTATGTAAATTGAAGGAGATCGTCTGTAGCAGGACATTAACGGAATCAGCGGCGACGAGTGAAAATGTGTACCAGACCGGGACTCGAACCCGGGATTTACTGCTTGCTAGGCAGGTGCGGTAACCACTGCGCCATCCGGACATAATGTTATCCTAACTGCACGCACTATATCGGTAGGCCTCACGGCCGCTTCATACTCCCACCGAGCGCGTGTCCGAAAGAACAGACAACACACCTTCATATAATAAGGCATTCAGTTTTATTAGAGTCAGCATTTAAAAGGGCTCAGGTAGATTTGAGACCGAATAAACCACATGGAGTAAGCAACATACCACTGGACTTTTTTAACATCTTTGGGGATATTGTAGACAAATAACTATTCAATTTAGTGTGTAGAATAAACGAGACTGGCGACGCACCATCAGACTTTCGGAAAAATATCGTCCACATAATTCCGAAGACAGCAAAGGCAGAGAAATACGAGAACTATGCACAATCATTTTAACAGGTCAGACATCCAAGATGCTGACAAGGATAATGGTGGAATTAAAATTCGGGTATGAAAGAATATCAAGATTCGCTGAGAACAATTACAAGCTCTTCGTTGATCCATTATGGACCGTGGGACAACGGCTGGCATGTATTTCTTGACGCAGTAATTTACCAAAAGCCGTATGTATTGTAGAAATTTATTTTATGAACTTCTTATGTGCTACCAGTTTCGGCATTACATTGATGCCATCTTCAGGCCCCTGTACAATGAGTAGAACAAATGTATTATTATAAAAAATGTAAAACATACGTTAACAATTGACAGGTATCATAACTATGTAAGTCGCTCGAAAAGACATATTGTATATCATTAAAACCACATGTAACATTAGAGCAAATATGCTTCAGCCTATGTCATGCTGTTGTTAATAGTTTACACTGTTTTACTCGAATATAGCACGATAGATGAACATATGTAGATGCTGTTATTCATAAATCCGCACCACACAGTTGTAATAGGACATGCAACACAACAATCAAATGTACTGCATACAATCATGTGTCCAGTGGAAGAATATTTTTTTATTTTTTTAAAATAATTAACTAATATAAATAAATAATAAAATAAATTAAAATACAAGAAAATGTGACATAACTATGTCAGAATACATAAGTTACATACGTGTAACCTAGGTCGTATTATGTGTGGTACGACAAATAGGTGCCGCAATACTAACGATAAAAAGCATAAAAGAGTTTGTCTTAAAACCCAATTGCATTCATGAACTAAACCCATGCAATCGTACTATAAAAATCATCAAACACCTGGTCACCGTAGGCACTTCAGTAGAACCCCTATGTAAGACCACCCCGCACTGTGTTGAGATTACAAGATCTGTTGTATGGAATGAATAGTCTGATGAATAGAGAATTTGGATTGAGAATAAACCGGAGAAAGCCTAAAGTAATAAGAAAGAACAGAAATGATAATGGTGGAAACATAACATCAGAACTGACAATCGATGTAGATGAATTTAAGGAACAGTGCTACCTAGGACGGAAAATAAGTCGCGATGGACGAAGTAATGGCGACATAAGAAGCAGACTAGTACAGTCAAAGAGGGCAATCTTGGCATAGACAAATTTACTGGTCTCAAACATAGGCCTTAATTTCAGGAATAAATTTCTGAGATTGTAGTTTTCGAGTACAGCATTGTATGTTAGTGAATCATGGACCGTGGGAAAATTGGACCAGAGGTGATTCAGAGTGTTTGAAATGTGGTGCTACAGAAGACTTCGAAAATTAGGTGGACTGATAAGGCAAGGAACGAGGAAGTTTTTCGGAGGGGCGGCGAAGGGTGGAACATTGGAAAACACTGACAAGAAGAAGCGACAGGACGACAGTACATGTGTTAAGGCACCATGGAGTGAACTCCACGTAGTTGATCGTATTTATTACTCAGTTTAAAATTACTTCATACCGTGTGTTTTGTTCATTTCCCACCATTATATATTTATATTGTTGTATCAGGACCATTTTAGGCTCTGCAAACTAGGATTGCACTTGACGGCTACTCCGTGTTGCAATCATTTTATTGTCAATAGATTTTTCTTGTTACCTAAGTACGATCATTACATTTTTATTTGTCTCATTCTTTTCACACAATCCTGTACGGGTAAAACACTCGATTATTCAGTACAGTAAGTATCCACGGCCTTCAGCCATCCAGCTCTGTGGTACAAATACACTATTGTTACTATTCATAATCATATAATCGGAAAAATAACGATAAGTCTCAATACTATTTGATAACTGAAGAAATGCAGCCGTCATAAACTTTAAATATAATTCCAGATATATAATTAATGTTATGGAATACTTTACGTATTAAATGTAACACAATCGATTTCTCATTAATAGGTAACACAATGTCCAAAAGAGTGTAATTACCCAAAAAACAGACAGCTCAGGTTTGATGTAAATCGTGTAAACTGTTGTTGTTGTTGTTGTTGTTGTAGTCTTCCTCGTTTGATGCAGCTCTCCACGCAGCTCTATGCTGATCAAGCCTCTTTATCTCCGAATGACTATTGCAGCCTACATCTATTTGAATCTGCATACTATATTCATTTCTTGATCTCACTCTAAAATTTTTACCCCGCACACGTCCCTCCTATACTAAATTGATGATTCCTTGATGTCTCAGAATACGACCTATCAACGGTTTTATTCTTTTTGTCATGCCACAAATTCCTTTTGCCACAAATTCCTTTCCTCACCAGCTCTATTCAGTACTTCTTCATTAGTTACGCGATCTACCCAGCTAATATTCGGCATGCAGCATATGAACTTGTAAGAAGTAAATCGTGAGCACCCCGTGAAGCTGCTGCCGGAGCTGTTAGTGTCTGTGTCTGAATGAGGCTCCGAAGAACACCTCTGAAATGTACCATTACATTTGTGTCTGGAGATCAACCTGGCGTTGCACTTCGTGAAAATATTTATAACACAGGATATAGATGCCCGAGAGAGCCCTATGTTGTGCGTTGCCGTCGTCTTTTAGAGTGAGATCTGTGAATCGGTCTGGTCATATAACCTCACACACAGATACTATGTCGCTGAAAGACATTTGTATAACGAATGTTTCATAAAGAACTACTTCTACTAAATACCAGATAAATTAAAAGATTAGTGCCATCACCTTGAATCAAAGCAATCCATGTGACCAACAACGTTCATTGTAAATATAGGATACTCACTACAGAATAGCTACCCTGGGTGATTAGCACACAAGTGATACACGGCTAACTGCCACAGGTTTCTTGGGGAGTGGAAGGACCGGTCAATGTGGAAACCGAATATAACAATAACACAGTCTACATAATTTCCCGGTGCTGCGATACATATACAACACGGTAACAGTTTTGACAAAACAGAAAGACCAGCTGTTTCAGTACAGTAATCTTTCTCCCGACTGACACCTCGGAGACACGATTCAAGCCTCTACATCACCTTAAGCTGGACGCTCCACAACACACACTTTGCATATGAAAAGATATCCCAAGACACATATAACAAAGGTAATTACAAACAAAGCACTTCCTTAAAATAACGCTAATCATTAGAACTCAAGTCATAGGCGGGTTCCGAGCTTGCAAGGTAACGCCAAAACCGTACAATTAAATGAATGAACGTTACCAGTTCAGTAACGTCTGGTAAAATTTACAATTCAACAACACGTCCTCAATGCGGCCACAATTCTCTTACCAAGCAGTGAAACATAACTGGCAGAATAGATTATTTATGGCACACACAGTACTCTCGACCCGGAAGCAATATTACGTAAATGGTCCAATTAATACTTGGCATATAACAATAACAGAATTTAAATGACACTCAGGTAGAATAATTAAACACTGCAAACAAGAATCGAACCCATTAACAAACGTGTACCACGCGAGAGAGAGCCGAACTGTTAATCAAAACACTACAGTACCGAAGAATCACTGAGCTTGTCGACAACTCCAACTGACAGATTTTTAAACTGCCCAGAAATAAGTTTGACCCCACACACCTGTAATTTTTTTTTATTATTTTATCGCAATCCTATTTCTCTGTATTCCTTGAATGTAGGTAATAGATACGTACAGACACTTAGTTGTTGAAGGTAGAAGTAAATCTGCACGTTGAGTGGTATTTAGTAAAACACGCTTCCAATCGAGTGCGGGACGATATTCTTGTGTAGGCCTGTCTACATGCCTCGAAGTTGCCCACCAAATTGTCGTACGCCGCGACGACATCTTTCGAATATTGATCCTCTATCGTGAGACACAAAAGACTGAGGATGTTTCTCGCAGAGGTTGCCCACGGTTAATAGCTCCATCGATGACAGTTACTCACAAATACAGGGTGATTCATGAAGATATGCAAATATTTTAATATGTAATTCTAAAAGTAAAACTAAAGAAAAAAGCTCATATAAGCATAAGTCCGCAAACGTTTAGTTACGGAGTTATAGCTAATGAAAGATTTTGCCTGAAATTTAGCAACTTCGCTAATATGAAGCCATTGCAAAACTGTACGATTTTAAAGTAAATCACCATTTCCATCTATTTTGTTGTTATTCATCTGGTGAATCTAATAAAATATATCCCAGACGCGTATCTGCTGTAGTTTTCCAGAACATCCAAAGAAGCAAAGAAGTAATTTCGTAAAATTTTTAGTTTATTAACTACTTGGACCAATTTTTTCTTTAAATTCCAGACAATTGCACATGTTTTCAGCAGAAGTTGCAGAGAATTTTAATTCGGAAATATAATGGTAATAACGTTAACGGAAACTGTATGAATGTGACGGATAATCTGCTTTTATTAATACCATAGCACACGTGAATTCATGCTAAACCGGGGAAAAACAAAGCTCAGTGTTAAGGAAGTTGCTCAGTGTACGTACAGTTTCACAATTCATTCACAATAAATGTTCAAAAATGTCTCCACCGAGTTCAATGCATTAAGCTGCACTTGTATGAACAGATTTTGCTGCTCGTTTCATTTTCACAGAGCTGTTCTTATTTCGTCTATTGCATTCATAATGCGAGCAAGTAATGCCTCACGTGTATTGACTTTGTCCTGGTAAACTATGTTTTTCATTCATCCCCATACACAAAAATGCATTGGCGTTAAACCGGCGATCTGTGGGGCCACAGACGTGTAGCACCACGACCAATCCATTTCTGGGGAAAATGCTCATTTCAATGTGCAGTAACGGCTTTGGTGATTTTTTTGTGGTTTTAGGGCGGGTTTGGTGAAATGTGGAGGCGTACCCTAATGTTGAAAAGACGTTTGCAATCGCGTAGTAAGTGGAACGTCTTCGAGCAAGAGGGGCATTTCTTCTTGAAGGAATTGTAAGTACGTCTCAGCAGTTAGACATCCTGGGAAAATGAATGGTCCAATAAAGTGTGTGTTGATTATACCACACCACACATTTATTCTAAATCGCTGCTGGAAATTGCGATCGTTATGTAAATTGTTTGGCCGAGCGGTTGTAGGCGCTTCAGTCTGGAACCGCGCGACCACTTTTTTTTTTTTTTTTTTTTTGTAAATTGTTTATACCATCTCGAGTAAACTGTGCATCACGAGTAAATAAAATTTATTTGTGTAAATGCCGATTAGTATTTAACCAGTTGCACAACTCCCGCGAAGGGCAACATCTCCCGGCCGTAAATGATTCACTTTCTTCATCGTAAGGATACAGATTATTGTACTTCAGTGTACGCCATACCGTAGACTGTGAAATGCCTAATCGTTGAGAGATACGTTGTGTACTGGTAACTGGGCTACCTTGAACAGCATCCGTAACATCCTCATCATTGTCTTTACGTATCGAACGCTCGTACTGGTTATGAACGCTAGGTAGAGAATCTGTCTCCTGTAACAGTCGAAATACTCCACTAATGGTTCGTGCATTCGGAATCCTCCGAGTTGGATAACGTATGCGATATTCGTTAACTGCAGCTGTAGCACTACCATCACATTTGCCATAAATAAACACTATATCGGTGTATTCCTTTGTCGTAAATTTGAAAGGAATCCCTATTTCATAAATAATCTACAAACTACAACAGTTACTGTACAGGTTCACTTAAATACACTGTTATTGTTGTGTTCTTTCACTGGAGAATACAGAAAACGAACTCATTTCAAGGATAGGCAACGACTGAAACAACTCAATAATGGTTGCCAACAATGACATAACGTTTCTACATTCTTAATGGAAAGGAAACAAATTTACTTGTGTAATAATCTTTGCTTCTCTGGGTGTTCTGGAAAACTATTGCAGATGTAGTTCTGGAACATGTTTTATTAGATTCACCAGACCAGTAAAAACAAAATAAATGGAAATCGTGATTTACTTTAACCTCGTACAGTTTTGCAATGGCTTCATATTAGCGAAGTTGCGAAACTTCAGGCAAAATCTTTTATTAGCCGTAACTTCGCAACTAAACATTTGCGGACCTATGTTTATTTCGACTCTTTTCTGTAATTTCACTTGTAGAATAACATATTAAAATATTTGCATATCATCGTGAATCACCTTATATAAGGCTCGCAGATACCCAGAAGAGATGGCAGCAGAGATGGCTGACCTCTCGTAGGTAACTGGAAGGCTTTTGTAGACACAGACAGTACGCAACCATCTGTTCAAAATCAATTGGGTCTCTGGGCATCATTTAGGAACGATAGTATAAATGTTCCCAGTAGCGAGGTGTACGAAGAACTTGAGCAACGGAGCACCTGGAATGGAGCCTGGCTCACAGAAGACGAGTATTTATCGCTGACTAGTGTAAGATCTGTGTCACACATGAAGATCTTCAAAGAATAATACGGATTCAACCAGACGCATACATTCCTGTGGGTTTGGCAGGGATCTGAGTCAATTGTGCTGTTATCACTTACAGTCGCAGGCACCTTTAATCGTATTTGAGCGTAATTTGCTGTTCAGGATCGGGAGTGGATGCTCCAGCCTATTTGCCCAGGCCTATAATCAATATTTCGTTCATGGGTTCACCTTTCAAAACGATAATGCACGACCATATTGCTCCCGGGGATGTCTTCTTCCAGGAATGGAATGGCTGTAACATCTGCTGACCTGAACCCAAGCGAGCACCCTTGAGACCAGTTTAGTCTGCGGTACATTGTCACAGGAAGCCTAATTTCACATTGGATCACATCAGAGGGGGCAATGTGGAAGAATGGGACTGTCTTGAGCAGCAGAATCTCTTCCACCTTGAGGTCAGCATTTCACAGTGCACGGGACGGAACACCATGCTACTAAATATTATCCAGAAACAATTTCACGATTGCGTAAAACTTTCGACATTCCTACAGACTGTCTTTACTGTTGTTATTGTTCCTTTAATAATTTGGTAAGACTTATTGTGGTGTCACCGCCAGACATCACACTTGCTAGGTGGTAGCTTAAATCGGCCGCGGTCCATTTAGTACATGTCGGACCCGCGTGTCGCCACTGTGTGATCGCAGACCGAGCGCCACCACAAGGCAGGTCTCGAGATACGGAATGGCACTCGCCCCAGTTGTACGACGACTTTGCTAGCGACTACACTGACGAAGCCTTTCTCTCATTTGCCGAGAGACAGTTAGAATAGCCTTCAGCTAAGTCCATGGCTACGACCTAGCAAGGCGCCATTAGCCTTACATAGTTTGATAGTTATCGTATGAAATGTCTCATCAAGAACGATGTATACAACAAGGATGATTAAAAGATAAGTATTATCGCAGCTACGTACTTTTCTTGCTACCATTTATTACGTATCCTGTTTCAGACCTTTCTCTAGCCTAAGTGAGATTACGCGTGCCTTTCGGCTACTTCAGTGTGGCGTAGCTGTCTTGTTACGCCACTACACTTATTCTTTCGTAACCTTCTTCAAATCTAGGAAGCAGTTGACACTTAGTGTCCCTTCACGAAAAGAAATAAATGTTCAAGAAATCGTATGAAACGTTTTAATGGTAGATTCAGATCAATGCACATTAATTTAGAGTTAACACCAGTTGTGTGTTGTACCTTGACCAACGACGGAAGAAGAAAGCATGTCTGCTGTCCTCTCTTGGCTTCTATCGCGGTGCCGGGATGAAGAGGCCACATCAAACTTTCTGAAATGTTAGCGCCTAATCACCACCTCCCAAGCAGATCGTATCTACGACAGAATGGAACGAGCTTCTTGTCGTGCAACAATGAGAGATGTGGCAAGAACGGACGAGTAATTTTTGGACATTTTCTATCAACTAAGTGGCAGCATGTATCGATGCGACCGGGACAAGATCGACAGCATCTCTCACAGCAGCTTGCAGAACGAACTCGACCATTGCATCGAGCGACAGAAGAAAAAGTTTGGAAGATGTGGGAAACAGAGTGACAAGTCAATTCCGGACATGTCTTGCATCGCGGTCAATCTCAGTGAACGACCATTGACCAAAAAGGAGCAGGCTGTCATCTAAAACGCAGGGAATTTCGCTGTCATCCCCAGAACTATACCTATCGAGAATATCATTCCTAACACCGAAGTGGCCATTCGGAGACTTCCTTGTGCAAGACCTGAGGAAGTGCGCACTGAAACTAACAGAGGAGGTCTCACAGATGGGCTTTAAATACGGGGAGTATGGTGAACATGGAATATGGTAAACTCTTCCTGGCGCTCTTCGAAACAACTACATACTTTGCAAGCTGTGTCTCGTTTCAGTGTTCTGCTGGTAGATGCCATAGAGAAAATCAAATGGCGTGGAGGGTTGGATATAGTTCCCACAGCCTGGGGGATGTTTCCAGAATGAGATTTTCACTCTGCAGCGGAGTGCGCGCTGATATGAAACTTCCTGGCAGATTAAAACTGCGTGCCGGACCGAGGCTGTGGTTAAGCCATGTCTCCGCAATATCCTTTCTTTCAGGAGTGCTAGTTCTGCAAGGTTCGCAGGAGAGCTTCTGTAAAAGTTTGGGAGGTAGGAGACGAGGTACTGGTAGAAGTAAAGTTGTGAGGACGGGGCGTGAGTCGTGTTTGGGTAGCTCAGTTGGTAGAGAACTTGCCCGCGAAAGGCAAAGGTCCCGAGTTCGAGTCTCGGTCCGACACACAGTTTTAATCTGCCAGGAAGTTTCAGTTGCACTTCTGTTCGCCCGCACACGTCTCTACAGTCGTTCACGCCAGTCACCCATAAGACGCTGCACTGCCTGTGTTATTCTGAATTAGATGAAATGTTTCTTTGGACACGCATGCACGTCTAAAATAACAGGCACTGCGATGATTAAATCCGTTATGAAATAGATTCAATGTATTCGCAGTTGTGAATCTGGACAACTATTAGCTGTTTAATGGAATGTCGACTCAAACCTGGATTACCTGCTTATCGCGCGCGCTCGCCTTGACATAGGGCTTTCCATGCACGACTCACGACCACACCCAAAACTTTCACTTTTCGTCAACCACGTATCTACAACCTGTACTCGTACATCCATTACGTGTATTCCCATACAGGTGAGACATTTTACTCGAAAGTCGCTTGCACAGTTTTGACATTAAATACATTACTGCAGTGCCTGTATCCAAAGGAACATTACATCGTAATTCGAGTAACACAGGCATTGCAGTATCGCATTTATCTGCGGACACCGGGAAAGCTAAGATGTCTCTCCTGTATGGGAATATACGTAATGGACGTACGAGTAAAGGTTGTACATACATGGTTAAAGACATATGGATGTTCGAGTCTGGTGGTAAACCGTGCTCGGATAGCCTAATGGTAAGGCGACCCCTAGCGGCACGCGGTAAATCCGGTTTCCGCTCCCAGCCCGGCACAAATTTTCACAAATTTTCCATGTTTGCAACTGCGAATGCATTTAATGCCTGTCATCTACGGCCCATGTTGCACCAAATTGCCTCGGCACCGGTTTTGAGTAACGCGATTTTGCCTTGCCCTGGACGCTTTAACCTCGGCAGCAAGCGAGCATTTTAGAAAATTGGCCATTTCGTATTTGTTTCTGCCATTAGCCCGAAAGACAGTGGCCATTTCCTTTTGGACGTCAGGTGAATAGTTCCGTTTTCGCCGGCCGCTGTGGTCCAGCGGTTCTAGGCGCTTCAGTCCGGAACCACGCGGCTGCTACGGTCGCAAGTCCGAATCTTGCCTCGGGCATGGATGTGTGTGATGTCCTTGGGTTAGTTAGGTTTAAGTAGTTCTAAGTCTAGGGGGCTGATGACCTCAGATGTAAAGTCCCATAGTGCTTAGAGCCATTTGAATCATTTGTTCCGTTTCCGCATTACGATAACAACTTCACTGTTTTCCATTTGAATCCTCTTCAGAAAGCAAGCACAGCACACACACACAATCACTGAGACAAAACTCGCACACAAGTGACCGCTGTCTCCGGCTGTATTAGCCAGAATCTTTTTTAAAGGGTTAGCAAATGTGAACAATGAATAATAATTATCGGCGAGCTGAATTTAGGGCATCAAATGGTGCCACAACAATCAGCTCGGTTATGGTTCGAATGGCTCTGAACGCTATGGGACTTAACATCTATGGTCATCAGTCCCCTAGAACTTAGAACTACTTAAACCTAACTAACCTAAGGACAGCACACAACACCCAGCCATCACGAGGCAGAGAAAATCCCTGACCCCGCCGGGAATCGAACCCGTGAACCCGGGCGTGGGAAGCGAGAACGCTACCGCACGACCACGAGATGCGGGCAGCTCGGTTATGTAGCCGTGTAATGTACAGGGACGAGACCGTTAATACAGTGTGACTCAGATGTTGGAGTCACTTGGAAGGCAATGAAAAACACAGGAACGAAGAGAAAGAACGAACACTGAGTAAAGCAAATCTAGAGCCAAATGACAGAAATAAAACCATAACAATAACATTAAACAGTGCGACAATAATTCATTTGTACGGAAGAAACAATTGCTCCACTTACGAATGAAGTGTGTTTCCTTTAAACTTTAGATTACGATCGGATCGATTAGTACACCCGTAAACAACGCAGGCTGGCATTTCTGTGGGCACGCGCACGTCAGAGTGACGTCACGGGGAAGTATCACCGCTGTGAACCTAATGTTTTGGGTCAGTTAAGATGGCGGACATCGGCTTCAAGTTTGCGACGAAATGACACTTCCCTTCTTTTTTTACCTCTATGGCATCTCTACAATCATACTGTCGACTGTCAACCGACTTTCCATAGCTGCGTGGCTACAATATGAACTCTCGTCAGTAAATACTATTACAGTGCATTACGTATGTTCAAGAAAGTTTTAGATTTGCCTTCCAGCAGATATCCTCAAATAACACCCCAGATTAAAATTACATTCTGTGCTGTAAAAGACTATTTCGACTACCAGAACTTTACGTAGTAGTCTCACAACAAAATGTGTTGATATAACGGTTTATACTGAGGGCACTACTTTCCTGTCACTTCGTTAATAAGCGGAAATTCGAAAGTCATAGTTTAAATATAGCTATTTTGAAGACACTGTGGATAAAAATGGAACATTTTTGCGCTATTGATACTGTGACATACTGCGAACTCGGTAAGGCTGGTGATCGTGGAGCAGTAGTCATTTATAATCAGTTACCAACAACCTGAAGTCTTAACTACTTGCAGGTGCGCCATTTCAAGCATCACTCATTCTTTCACAATGACATTAATTTTATTCCATTCAGGTTCATTTTCTTGATTGTTGATTGCACTGCTTAATAATTAAAGCTTCTCACCAAGGACATTATGAATACTAACAGATCTAAGTTGTTAACAGTAAGAAGCAAATAAGCGTCAAGTTTACTAGCCTGGTGAAAAAAGTTTCCGCATAACGAAGTTGCAATGCCTACACACTTACCCATCTTCATTAGAAAACACTGAGTTATTTTTTGTTACAACAGTACATGATAATCATATTTGTGTATATTTTATCTGTTTGTGTGTCTCACTTTTTTGTATTTACTTTGTATGTGACTGAAGTGTGCGTAAGTTCCGGATCTGTGATCTCAGTCAGTCTTTCTCGTTGTTAGAGATAGATGCTATCTACCACATAATATCATAGATACTGTAACCTCGCAATAGCTTATTTCCGTAACCTCGGAATAAAAATCTGCCTAACCTCCCAATGAAAATGTGACTCAATAATTAAGTGACTAGTGAATCTGGACGTCAGCAATTCTGCGTCATGGCCCTGAAAAGTCATTCTGAATAAACTGAAAATTCTTACCTCAATTATGTCGCCGGATAACGCGTATATTTCTGCTCCTATAAGAAGTTTTTCTGGCACAGCCCAGTGCAATGCTGGCGACTAGATTTTGTTATGTATTAAAAACAACTGATTTTATTTACGATAATTGGCATGACTATGGATAGGAGAAATTATTAAAAACTTTAAATTCAGATGAATGACTGTCAATAGTTATCTTTATAAGAAAGATTATTGTTGAAAAATTATTAGAAATTATTTACATGTGAATTTGATACAACAACAGTACAAAATAAGTCGTTGCAAATTACATATGCGCGGCAATAAATAATAACAAATTTTGCTTTTACCTTATACTACATCGGTCAGGCGCCGCCATCGTTCTCCACGACCGGCCTTCGTAATTCCATACAGGACACAAGTGCCCTCTGTGAGCTATACAACTAGGCAACTGCTCTCTAAGAGCGACCTGACCCAACCGCCCGACTGCGAGCTACAACCACTACTGCTGACACCGCCCTCTGGTCTGCGATTCTAGAAATATCAAAGGCAGCGCGTGAGCAGTCCATCGAAGTTACATCTGCTCGAGTGCGCTAGCAATAAATTCCTTAGTGATGGACCTCTTACAATACACATTACTTCAGGTTGGACACCAGAAGTCTGGGGGTGACGTCTTCAGCTGACAATAAAAACGTTTTCCGTCCGGTGATCGAACCCTGTGACTCCTTAAGTTTTGAATAAAACTTATGAACAATGACGGCCGAAGACTTCCTGCATAAAATCTCATCTCCATTCTGCCAGTGGCAATGTCAAACAGGGCAAAGGAACAGATTGAAGTTCGGAACACTCACTTGCGCCTGCGTGCAAGTGGCTGCATGAAAAATGTGAAGAAATCGAAAATAAACAATCGTCGAAAGGACTGGCTCAGCATATAGAAAACTCAGAACAAACTTCGGTGAAATTAAAAGGAAGGGTGGTAACATTAAGGGTGTAGTGGGAATTCCACAGTTAAATGCAAAGGAGAGAGCGGATGAGTGGAAAGAGGAGGACTTGACTTCATGATAGAAGAAGAAATAGGAGTCGATGGGGAAGAGGTAAGGGATCCATTATAAGAGTCACAATTTAATAAAGCTTTGGAAGCCTTAAAATCACATAAGACTGAAGGGATACATAACATTCGATCGAAATTTCTAAAATCATGGGGGAAATCGCAAGAAAATAACTATTCACGTTAATGTCTAGAATTTATGAGACTGGCGTTATATTAACGTACTTTCTGAAAAATATCATCCACACACTTCCGAAGATAGTAAGAGCCGACATGTGTGAGAATTATCGTACATTTAGCTTAGCACCTCATGCATCCAAGCTGCTCCAGCAAGAATAATATATAGAAGAGTTGAAAAGAAAACTGAGGATCTATTAGATTACCATCAGTTTGGCTTCAGGAAACGTAAAAGCACCAGAGAGGCAGTTCTGACGTTGCGGTTGATAACAGAAGCAAGACTGAACAAAAATGAAGACACGTTCGTAGGATTTGATGACCTGTAAAAGGCATTCAGCAATTTTATATGGTGCGATAATTCGATATTCTCACACAAATAAGGAAAGACGGGTTATATATAATTTGTACAAGAACCAAGCGTGGGGTTAATATTCCGGATTAATATTCAAGGCGAAAGGATATCAGTGATAAGATTCGTTGATGACATTGCTACCCTCAGTGAAAGTGAAGAAGAATCACAGGATTCGTTGGATGGAATGAGTACAGAATATGGTTTGAGAGTAAGTCGAAGAAAGACGAAAGTAACGAAAAGTAACACAAATGAGAACAGCGAGGAATTTAACATCAAGATTGGTGATTGCGAAGTAGATGAAGTTAAGGAATTCTGCTACCTGGGTAGCAAAATAACCCATGACAGTCGGAGCACGGACATCAAAAGCAGAAAAGATTGGTGACTGCGAAGTAGACGAAGTTAAGGAATTCTGCTACCTAGGTAGCAAAATAACCCATGACAGTCGGAGCAAGGGCATCAAAAGCAGACTAGCATTGGTAAAAAGGGAATTCCTGGCCAAGAGATGTCTTTTAGTATCGTACGTAAACCTTATTTTGAGGAAGAAATTTCTGTGATGGTACGTTTGAAGCACATCACTGTACTATAGTGAAACAAGGACTGTGGGAAAACCGGAACAGGAGACAATCGAAGAACTACAAATTTGGTGCTATAGAAAAATGTTGAAAATTAAGTAGACTGGTATTGTAAGGAATAACGTGGTTCTCCACAGAAACTGTGAGGAAAGTAATTATGGAAAACACTGACAAACACTGACAAGAAGAATGGTCGGGATGATAGGACATCCCTCACGACATCAGGTAGTAAATTCTGTGGTTCTAGAGGAAGCTTTAGAGGGTAAAAAATTGTAAAGGAAGAAACACAAATAATGTAACACAAATAATTTTGGAAGCAGGGTGCAAGTCCTTCCCTGAGAAGAAGGGTCCGGCGCGAGAGATGAATTTGCTGCGGGACGCATCAAACCATTCAGAAGACTGATGATGTAATATAAAACAGTTGTAAGTAGGCTGTTTAGGTTTTTATGTTGGTAACGCCACGTAGCACTCTGTACGGAAATCACTGACTGTGCTGTGTGCAGTCTCTGGCTGGTTGGCATTGTTGGAATATTCGCTATTGTAGTGTTGGGCAGTTGGATGTGAACAGCGCGTAGCGTTGTGCAATTGGAGGTGAGCCGCCAGCAGTGCTGGATGTGGGGAGAGAGATGCCAGGGTTTTGAGCGTACGATCTGGACGTGTGTCCGTCAGAAAAAGGAATTTGTTTAATTAGATGTCACAAAATCATATATATATATATATATATATATATATATATATATATATATATATATATATATATATAACTTTTGAACGCTATTAAGGTAAATACATTGTTTGTTCTCTATCAAAATCTTACATTTGCTAACTATGCCTCTCAGTAGTTAGGGACTTCAGTAGTTAGAATCTTTTATTTAGCTGGCAGTATTGGCGCTCGCTGTATTGCAGTAGTTCGAGTAACGAAGATTTTTGCGAGGTAAGTGATTCATGAAAGGTATAGGTTATTGTTAGTAAGGGCCATTCTTTTGTGGGTATTTTTGAAAGGCAGATTGCGTTGCGCTAAAAATATTGTGTGTCAGGTTAGTGATGATCAGAACAAGTAAAGAGAAAACTGAGTACGTTGAGTTTTGCTCAGCTGTTTGAAAATCAAATAACGTGGAAGTTTACTAGCACTGTCATTCATTATTTTTATAAGGGGACGTTTCACAGTACCATGCATAACTGGTTGTGGCAAATGAACATTATAACATGTGTAGACTCTGCCGAATATTAGAAGCAACGCCGAAAGCTTCTAGTATGTCCTTTACTGGTGTTGAGAAATGAGAAAGACGAGTATTCATAAAACTGTTACGCCAGAACGCGGTTACACGTCGCCCGGAGCAAGTCTCGGATGCTCTGCAGCACGTTTTTGGGGCGACGGCATATCGCGGTGTCGGAAGCGTAGCAGCTGTAAATTCTGCCGGTTACGCCAGAAGTCAGCTCAGCGGCCGACTGAGCTTCCACGAGATTAGACTCGCGGTAAGGAAATACGTTGCATGCCAGCAACGAAAAAAGGCATATATTTACCCGAGCGTTATTACAGGGTTCATAAGAATTCACTTTATTTCACACAAAACTGGACATGAATTCTTGTGAACTGCAATGCCCGTACAATTTTTTTTTTACCTTCGCTTATTAAATAACTTATCTAGTTATTACATAATGTACGTACATTTATATGCTGTTGCAAAACATGCCAGACGTACCAGAGGGCAATGTCAAGAAATTTTGATTTTGTTTCAGCAGTTGACGCTTATAATATGGTATTTCTGAGCAAGTACCGTTATAGGCTACACGGGTGACAGAGTTCCGTTCATTGGTAGGGTATTGGGCAAATAGAGCCAGCGCAACAACGTAGACTGCTTGCAACACTCTCGTGCATCCCAACCTACAATGTTGCTCGAGTGTGTGGACCCAAGCCAAAGAAGACAAACAAAATACATTGACGGAAAAGTAATCGCAAGACCAAAAAATAATAAATGTAGAATAATGAAATTTCTGGAATACATTTGATAGATGCCATATTTAAGTAAATAATACTATAATACACTCATGCTCATAAATTGAGGGTAATGCTGACACATGGTGAAACAACGCTCTGGAGGGCGGTTTTAGGGTTTAAATCACCTCGGGGTATGACCATGGGGTGCATTTGACCTGCGGTCGTCGCACGGTGGCGCTGGCAGCAGTCCACATACGCAGAGGTGTGTTGGTGCATGTCAGAGTACGGTGCAGCGAGTAAGTGTGCAGACGTTTTCAGACGTGCTAATGGTGACTGTATGTTGAAAATGGCTCAAAGAACACATATTGATGACGTTATGAGGGGTAGAATACTAGGGCGACTGGAGGCTGGTGAAACACAGCAGGTCGTAGCACGGGCCCTCCGTGTGCCACAGAGTGTGATCTCAAGATTGTGGTAACAATTCCAGCAGACAGGAAACGTGTCCAGGCGCTACAGTACGGGACGTCCACAGTGTACAACACCACAAGAAGACCTATATCTCACCATCAGTGCGCGCAGACGGCCACGCAGTACTGCAGGTAGCCTTGCTCGGGACCTTACCACAGCCACTGGAAGACTTGTCTCCAGACACACACACTGCGGACGACTGAACAGACATGGTTTATTCGTCCTGAGACCTGTAAGGTGTATTCCACTGACCCCTGGTCGCAGGAGAGCCCGTAAAGATTGGTGTCAAGAACACAGTAAATGGTCATTGGAACAGTGGTGCCAGGTTATGTTCACGGACGAGTCCATGTATAGTCTGAACAGTGATTTTCGCCGGGTTTTCATCTAGCGTGAACCATGAATCAGATACTAACCCCTTAATGTCCTTGAAAGGGACCTGTATGGGGGTTGTGGTTTGATGGTGTGAGGTGGGATTTTGATTGGTGCACGTACACCCCTGCATGTCTTTGACAGAGAAACTGTAACAGGTCAGGTGTATCAGGACATCATTTAGCACCAGTATGTTCAGGGGTGCAGTGGGTCCCACCTTCCTCCTGATGGATGATAACGCACGGCCCCACTGAACTGCCACCGTGGCGGAGTACCTTGAAACAGAAGATATCAGGCGAATGGAGTGGCCTGCCTGTTCTCCAGACCTAAACCACATCGAGCACGTCTGGGATGCTGTCGATTGACGTATCGCTGCACGTCTTCAAACCGCTAGGACACTTCAGGAACTCCGACAGGCACTGGTGCAAGAATGGTAGGCTATACCCCAGCAGCTGTTCGACCATCTGATCCAGAGTATGCCAACCCGTTGTGCGGCCTGTGTACGTGTGCATGGTGATCATATCCCATATTGATGACGAGGTATATGCGCAGGAAGCAATGGCGTTTTCTAGCATATGTGTTTCTGGACGGTTTTCTCAACTTATCACCAGTACTGTGGACTTACAGATCTGTGTCGTGTGTGTTCCCTATGTGCCTTTGCTATTAGCGCCAGTTTTGTGTAGTGCCACGTTGTGTAGCACCACATTCTGCAGTTATCCTTAATTTATGAGCATAGGTGTACAACAGGTTAATGCAAGCGTCAGATAAGCCATTGCAAATATGAAATACTGGTACATTAATAACTGGTATAACCGCCAGAACGTTGAGCGCAAGCATGTAAACGTGCATGCATTGTGTTGTTCAGGTGCCGGGTGGTCAGTTTGTGAGATGGAGGCCGGCCGCGGTGGCCGTGCGGTTCTAGGCGCTCCAGTCCGGAGCCGCGCTGCTGCTACGGTCGCAGGTTCGAACCCTGCCTCGGGCATGGGTGTGTGTGATGTCCTTAGGTTAGTTAGGCTTAAGTAGTTCTAAGTTCTAGGGGACTCATGACCACAGCAGTTGAGTCCCATAGTGCTCAGAGCCATTTGAACCATTTTTTTGTGAGATGGAGTTCCATGCGTTGCATTTGTTCGGTGATGTGCCATATGTGTTCACTTGGAGACAAACGTGATCGAGTAGGGCAAGACAACATGTCGACACTCTGTAGAACATGTTCGACTATAGCAGCGGTGTGTGGACGATCGTTATCCTGTTGGAAAGCCACCCTGGAATTCTGTTCACAAATGGAAGCACAACAGGCCGAATCATCAGACTGACGTACAAATTTGCAGCCAGGATGCTTGGTATAACCTCGAGCGTTCTCCTGCTGTCATACGATATCCCACCTTAGACCATTATTCCAATGTGTCCAGCATGCAGACCGGTTGGTTGCGGATCCTCAAGTGGCCCCCACCTAACCAACACACGTCCGCCACTGGTACCGTGGCACAACCAGCTTTAGTCAGAAGACACAAGAGACCTCAACCCTGCCCTCAATCAGCTCTCGCTTGACTCCACTGAAGTCGCAAATGGCGGTGGTTTGGGGTCAGTGGAAATGACACTGCGGGGCGTCTGGCTCTATGCTGCCCTTGGAGTAAACGACTGGTAACAGGTCGTTGTGTCACTGCAGCTCAAATTGGTGCTGCAGATCCAGTGCGACTCGCCATAGCCATACGCCGAACACAGTGGCCTTCACTCTCGATAGTGCCACGTGGTCAACTAGAGCCTGGTCTTCTTGCTACCGTACGTTCTCGTGACCACCCCTGCCAGCAGTCGTGTAGACTGGCTGCATTCCTGTCAAGTCATTCTGCAGTATCACAGAAGGAACATCTAGCTTCTTTTATCTCTATTACACATTCTCGTTCAAACTCAGTAGCATGTTGATAATGGCATCTTTGTCAGCTTAAATGTAGTCTTGACTAACATCAGCTCAGCATGTTCAGTCTCAAAGGTCATGACCGGTGCAACAAGTATTTAAAGTAAACCTGATTTTCACCTTCATAGTGGCGCCACCAGAGCCTCTCTTACAGGACTGGCGCGAAATTTGAATAGGCACCGTCCTTCAGATGCACAAGCATGCTTGCCAACTTTCGTTTAGGTCGCACAAGTTCTTTTCGATGTTGCGAGTTTTCTTTTCGTCAGTGTACACTGAATGTCCACGTATAGAGGAGGCACGAATGGTCACTGCTTTGGCTCATATGAGAGCGTCACTGACAGGCTGACAACAATGAACTAGCAGACGCTTCAAGATAGACACCATACAAACTATACAAATTACTATACGGCGAAAGCCAACTTATACAGTTTAAGAAACCAGTATTAGTGACGAATCAGCAATGTTTTTGAGCCCCTATGTTTCGCTTCCGCGGCGACAGGGAGCGAAAAATTACACTCATGCTCATAAATCAAAGATAACTGCAGAGTGTGCTGCCACACTACGTGGCACTAGACAAGACTGGCGCCAATAGCAAAGGCACGTAGGGAACACACGATATTATACTTCAATAGTTGCAGATTATAATCACCTATTTCTATACATTTCCATCTATCGGTATTAGCTTAGTAATACGAATACCTTATCCTGGCCACTTAGCCCTGCTCTTCCCTGATAACACCTGATGCTGAATTATTAATTTTCATTACTAAATAAGAAACTCAACTTGTTTTCGAATTTAGTAAAAACTAAACTCCTCCCGAACAGACCATGAAGGCCGAACGGTACCGACCGGCCTCCGTGTCATCCTCAGCCCATAGGCGTCGCTAGATGCGGATATGGAGGGGCACGTGATCAGCACACCGCTCTCCCGGCCGTATGACAGTTTTCTAGACTGGAGCCGCTACTTCTCAATCAAGTAGCTCCTCAGTTTGCCTGACAAGGGCTGAGTGCACCCCGCTTGCCAACAGCGCTCGGCAGACCGGATGGTCACCCATCCAAGTACTAGCCCGGCCCGGCAGCGCTTAACGTCGGTGATCTGACGGGAACCGGTGGCTTTCGAATTTAGGAGCTTAGCAAAAAATATATAATTTCCTGTTTTCACTTATAGACCACTCTTTCGTAATTATCACATGGCCACGTTTTTGTAAACCTTTGAGGACTTAATTGAGGAGCTGTTGATCGGAAAGATTACCGATCGCGAGAAACCGAGACTGGTGCAGTTACTCCCACATTATGATTTTTCGGGGAAGACGGCAGAGAGACATCTGTGCTCCCTATTATACCACCAGTTACAGGTCAACGAGCAATTGCCAATGAATACATAAGGTTCGAAATGCTAACACAGTTTTATGTTACTTTCATAGACCGAATGAATGCTCTGATGTGATGTGGCTCAGAACTAAAGGGAGATTTCACTGTCAATTCCTCTACAACAGCTACTACTACTTCATGCCTCATTCACTCGTATTCGTGGACTGTGTTCCAGAGTCTCAAAAGGCTATAACACTTATTTTAAAAATAACTGATTTTCCAGCGCACTCGCACACTTGTGAATGTGGATTCCTCAGTGATTGCAGTGAACTGCGTCACGTGCCTTATGGTCTCAGGATCGCCGGTTACAGCTAGAACAGGTAATCCAATGTTGAAATAGCGTGTGACTGTGACGGAAAAAAATTATTTGAAATATAATCATTTGAACAGTCACTCGCGTCCCCTGTACGAATAAAATGTTCTTTCCAATCTACAGTGAACTTTTCTGACAGGAAACTAAATACGAAATAGAATCAGGTATAATGTTGGCCTCAAGATTTTTGCACTTATTATCATGCGCGTGCTTAGGGAATCTGATCTGATATGTTAACAATATAGAGATGAAAACAAAGTTATTCCCTTTTGTCAATATTTTCTGCGCTATAAACGTTTAAGGAGCTCCGGGACGCCCTATACTTGCAATGTTAAAATAACGCTTATAAATTACATCTTTCCTCACAAAGTATTTGAGGTAGGAAGTTGAACTTTTTACAGATTATTTATTGGAATATGGGCTACAACTTAACACAGGGATTTTCCAAAATTTTAGTTCAGTTATTAAAGATCTTTTTTTTTCAATTGTAATGAAAATTCACAACTTTTTTTGCAATTTTTTATTTATATATTCAAAAATATACAGTTTTTTGGAAAAAGGCTGTGTTAAATTATGCAGAAGGTACTGTGTAACATTTACTGAAAGTTTGAAACAAATATGTTTGGAAGATCCTTAGAAAACATGTAATTAGTATGAGAAAATAAAAGTTTTGGGAATCGAGCGACAAAGATTGGATTAACTTTTTAGTGCATTCCAGGTCCATAGGATGGATTATCTTCATCCTCTGCAAACTCCTCCTCCAGCTTTCTCTTGTTCCTCCTCCTGTTTACTCTTGCTTGTATTTCTAGACTCTTTACAGCCCTGTCTGCAGCCCGAAGGCGTTCCTTGTCTAAAGCAAGCATCGCTCGTTGTTGTGTTCGTAGATTTTGCTACCATTTTCTTCAGTTGCAGTTACTGCAACACTGTTCCAAAAGGTGGTCATGTATGAACACTTATCACATTTCAGTTGTATTTCACTAGCAAGTCCTACGTGCTTTATTGGGGAGAGTTCCAGACCAACTTTACTACAATGAATACATCTTACACAGTTTGAAAAAATTCCTTTGAGAACCGACATATCAAATATTTCATTCACATCCGATTCGCCTATAAAACATTTATTCTGTGAAGTATTTTCTTTCCCACTTTGACTGCTATGGGCAGGTGTACTTGAGAGGTTAGGTTCACTCACTTGGTTATCGTCTTTATTGTTTACAATAATAACACATACCTTTGGCTTTCCAACATTTCTTCTTTTCTTAAAAGCCTTCAGAGGATTTCTAATAACTTTACTTTTACTCATTATTATACTTCAACAAAACAGAGACTCAAGAAACAGAATTAATTACGAATATTTTCGAGATAACGACAGAGTAAATAAACATGAAACAATCGACAATCACACCAGCGATATATATTGAACCATCACAGGTTAGCCACAACACATACTTTATCTCACATCACTAAAATGTACCTGATGAACACGGACGTTAATAATAACACCATTTGACAGCAGTTTAACAGCGCCACAGTGGGTCACGCCCATGTAGAACACATTTCAAAAAAAATTTAAAAATAGTTGTAGCCTTCGGAATTGAATAAATTATATATCTATTAAAAGGTAATAGTCTGCAGATTCAGAAAACGCAAGAAAGTAAAAATTGAACTTTTCATGATTTTGAGCCTTTCCGGAGCCCCTTAAAACGTTTTTCGTAACTGGAAATACAAGAATGTTTCGCCAATTACTTTCATTAGAAACTCGAAAGTTTTTATAAGCAACAAAATTACTTGATAGAATACAAAAGATGAAAAACATAATGACACTCAACATAACATGTAACTTTAGCAGTTTTTCTAATGCACAACATTGGCTGTAAGACATGAAATATACTGGAATATTGATCTAAACTGCAGGCGTTATTAATGCTTTTACCTGTACATAAAGTCACAGCGGAATTTATGGCAGTCTCTTAACTCCAGTAAACGCAGCGGACTGAAATGGGAAGGGCGCAGTTTCCGTCCGCCGGGTGTGGAGTAAGTTCCTCAACTTCCTTCCTCTGCCCCGTTGAAGACGTTTCTCTTGTCTCGCCATCCAGACGGAACTTCTCAGTTTCGGGATTTTACCAACAGAGCTTTGCGTATCGCGAACACTGCACAACTCTTGCTCAGACAGAAGGTTATCTGCCGCGAATTGGACCGCGACAGCCTTCATACCCATCACGGCTGTAAGACGAGCAGTCTTTCTGCCAGCTATATATTGCGTCTGGCCTCTATCTTTCCACGTATTAAGTTCACTTTCTATAAGGACATTAAAGCAAGACAGCAAAATATAGGATATGTAAAAGAGAAAAAGCGAAAACAACATGGGTCACACAAGAAATGATTTCAAAGGTGGAGGAGAGAAGAAAATTGAAAAACAAGAACACTGAAGATGCAAGAAAGATCTACCGAAGGTTAAATAATAAACTGCAGTCTAGGAAAAAATGGCTAAAAGAGGAATGTGATGCAATTGAAGAACTAGACAGGAAGGGAAGGTACGAATTATTAAGCAACAGAGTAAAGACTATGACATGGGATTATAACAGAGCAGGAAGTGCTACTATGGAAATTTTGAGTAAAGACGAAGAGATAGTGTACAAAGATCGGAACGATGGCCTCCAGAGATGGGAAGAATACCTGACAGAGGTATATGACACAAATAGCAAACCAGAAACTCTGGAACTTGAATCACACAACAGTGTAAGTGATGACGAGAAAGGACCATTCATCATACTGGAAGAAGTAAAGTCTGCCATAGCTGTAATGAAAAATGGCAAAGCAGTAGGTACAGATACGATACCGGGAAAAATATTTAAATGCTTGAACTAAGATGGAATAAGAGAAATATTGAGGTTAAGTAATAAAATATATGTCAGTGGTGAATGGTCTGAGGACTTTCTGTCAACAGTAGTGATTCCATTACCGAAAAAACAAGGAACTGAAAAATGCAGTGAGCACAGGACACACAGCCTCATTTAACATGCTGCCAAAGTGATGTTAAGAATGATTAATAAGAGACCTGAAAAAGTAATGGAGGAGAATCTTTGCGAGGAGCAGTTTGGCTTCAGACTGAATACAGGCACCAGAGATACCTCCTACGAATCTTGAGAGAAAGGTTTGTTGAAAAAGAAAGAGACCTCTATATGTGCTTCATCGATCTAGAAAAGGCCTTTGACAATGTGGCTTGAGACAAGCTGGCGACTATAATGAGGGAAAAGAGAGCGGACTGGAAAACCGTAAACTTGTAAATTCATTATATCTGAATCAAAAATCCTCAGTTAAAGTGAGAGGGGAAAGTACAAACTGGATCGGACTAGAAAAGGAGTAAGACAAGGATGCTGTCTATAACCTACTCTTTTCAACCTCTGCTTGGAAAATATGATTGACCAATGCTCATTAGATGACAAAGGGTAAGAAATAGGAGGAATAAGAGTAGGGTGTTTGAGGTTTGCTGATGACATGGTCCTTTTAGCCACAGGGGAAAATGAATTACAGGATTTAGTGGACACCATTGAAGCTAAAGGAAAAAAGTATGAAATGAAAATTAATACAAAGAAAACAAAAGAATTGGCACTAGGAAGAAATATTGAAATAAAAATTATGCCGAATGGAAAAATATTAGAACATGTGCAAAATTTTAAGTATCTTGGAAGCAGGATAGACATCGACTGGAACTGCAGCAGAGAAATTAAATCAAGGATAGCAGTGGCAAAAAAGTCATTTTATAAGAAAAGAAGATTTTTCTGCAGCAGTCTGGACAGGGAACTGAGCAAAAGACTCATAAAATGTTCTGTATGGAGTGTTCTTCTTTATGACGCTGAAACATGGACTTCGAGGAAGAAAGACAAAGAAAGACTGGAACCTTTTGAGATTTGGATATGTCAGAGGATAGAAAAGTTGGATGGACACAGTAAAAAATTAATATGTACTGAGAAGAGTGGGAGAGAAAATACAGTTACTAGATGTAATAAAAGATAAAGAAATTGGATTGGGCACATACTAAGAAAGAATGGCGGACTGATGAAAACTGTTTTAGAAGGTTATGTAAAAGGGAAAAGGAAGTGAGGATCAATGATTGTAAAAAAGCCTTTGCGACCATCATCGGTCCTTCTCCAGTCGCACAAGCTCCTTCTTGTGCAGAGAATCCTAAACCGCTCAAAGCCATCTGAGCCGTCTTGTTATAACTGGTGTCAGAATGGCTGTTAGGGTGAAGAGAAAGCTCATACAGTCAAAACTTGTTTCTTTCTGCCTCTGAATAAATTGTATCTTTGATATTTAGAGGGTGTTTTCTGATTATAATTTTAAATCTGTTTCGTTTTAAAAAAAAATGCTTTTAGGCACTATTAAAGTGAATAAAATTCCCATTTGTTAAAAGGAATTTGGTTATGATTTCATCAATTACTCCCTGGCAACTACTTCCATGCGTACATAGTGTGATTAAATGTGTTAATGTCCTTGATGAATCGCTAGTAAATAAAATAAATTCCTAAGAATATTCTTTGAAAATAAACCACATTTCACAGTTGGAAACAGGTAGGGTTTTTAAATTAAAATACAGAACGTAGGTTCGTTGGAACATTTTATTTCGGTTGTTCCTGTGGTGTCACCGCCAGACACCACACTTGCTAGGTGGTAGCCTTTAAATCGGCCGCGGTCCGGTAGTATACGTCGGACCCGCGTGTCGCCACTATCAGTGATTGCAGACCGAGCGCCGCCACACGGCAGGTCTAGAGAGACTTCCTAGCACTCGCCCCAGTTGTACAGCCGACTTTGCTAGCGATGGTTCACTGACAAATTACGCTCTCATTTGCCGAGACGATAGTTAGCTTAGCCTTCAGCTACGTCATTTGCTACGACCTAGCAAGGCGCCATTACCAGTTACTATTGATGCTGTAAAACCTGTACAGTCACGAGCGATGTTCACCAATTATGGATTAAAGTTACGTATTCCAGCAGCTACGTACGTTTTTGGCTATTCTCATTTCCGTGTCCTGTTCCAGACCTCACGCCAGCCTGTGTGAGCTTAAACGCGTGCCTTTCGGCTTCCTTCATAGTGGATTGGCTGTCTTGCCAGTCCACAACAGTTCCAATGTGATACATGTACCTTTGTGAACTTATCTTTTCTGAGAAGGCATGCTGTTACAGCGTGATTACCTGTAAATACCACATTAATGCAATAAATGCTCAGAATGACGACCGTCAATCTCAATGCATTTGGCAATACGTGTAAGGACTTTCTTCTCAACATCGAGTAGTTCGCCTTCCGTGATGTTCGCACATGCATTGACAATGGGCTGACGCATGTTGTCAGGCGTTGACGGTGGATCACGATAGCAAATATCCTTCAACTTTCCCCACAGAAAGAGATCCGGGGACGTCATATGCGGTGAACGTGCGGGCCATGGTATGGTGCTTCGACGACCAATTCCCTTGTCATGAAATATGCTATTCAATATCGCTTCAACCACACGCCTGCTATGTGCTGGACATCCATCATGTTGGAAGCAACCAGAACCATGGACCTTCTGCACCAGGGACAAAGTCATAAGTTTTTTTGAGTCTTTACAATTTTTTTTCGTATCCTTTCTTTTTCCTTTCATTTTCTGGGAATACTGCTACTTAGGTTGCTAGTAAACATGAAATGTTGAGAAGCAAGTTACGGCTCGGGAAGCTATTCATCTAATAAATAAAACACCTCAGTTACCGGCGGAGTTAAGGCAGCTAAGGGAGGCAAGGAGGGAAGTCACTCCGTAGAACATTGAACGTGGCCACCCATGCATCTGCATTTGTCGTATCATTTTCAGGAAGATCGGGAAGGTTATATCTGTATCCTTCGATAATATGGGCACAGCCGCTAGATTAGGAAATTGGGACTATAAGCATCTGTTGAGCGTCGCTAAGATAAAACTAGCATTGGATACTAGGATGCATATGTTGTGCCTCGAAAATTTAAGGGAATTACGGTCATTCGATGTCTTCAGGGAAAGGTTCGTCAGCAGATATAGGAGAAAGAACACGTCGAGGTACTACCGTCAGTAGCTTAACTGTACCTTTCAAAAGTATGGGAAATCGGTGGAGAATTTTGTAGCCTGTATTCGCAAAATTAAAGTAAGTGCTCACTGGTGTTGATAATGCTAACAAAGCCATCTTGCAGGAAGCTAAGCAGAGAGCACCTGAAGCGTTTTTATGGGGCTACAGCAAAAAATGTCACGAAGAGTTTGGATGGAATTCCCGAAGACTCAAAATGTAGCAGTAGTAACCAAGGTAGTGCTAGCTGAAATGTATGATAGTGAGATGTTTTAGATGTGGAAGTAAGGGCCATATGAAGCATCACTGCAGATAACAGCTGTGCTGGGTATGTGAACAATTTGGACGTTCTATAATAACAGAAATTCGTGGAGGCAAGGGAAAGTCCTAGGGCGGACCTCAGACCCTGCAGTTAATTGTGGCAGGGAGCGGTATGTCCGTTGCACAACGCTCCAACAAGAGTTAGCACAAGAGTCTAGTCAATAGCAGACTTTTTCTGATCGGTTGTGTAAAAGGGAAATTGCGTAAACTTTTACTAGGTAGCGGATTTCAGGTATCTGTGGCGAGTAGGAATATGTTTGTAAAGTAAAATTAAATCTGCCACACGGGACATTAAGTGGCATAGGTCGGGTCGTGTAGATTCACTTGGTTCAGTGGTAATAGATTTCCAAGTGGGGATAGGTGATTTCTGGAACTGGATGGAGCACTATTTCATCTTGGCTCTATGGTCGGGATGCCGTTACTGTCGCAAGGAACACCCAACATTTTGGGCGGCCCACATGAACTGCGTACAACGTCTGTTATTCAACTCGAGACAGATAATACAGAAAAGTATTAGAAAGATAATCTGGGTTGATATAGGAGCTGATCTGCTAGTGAATTCTTGGTGTGTTGTTGAACCCTTATCTGAACATGAAAAATTAGATAAGGTGAAGTGTTTTGCACAGTGTAGTTTATCCTTCGTACTGGAAACTAAAAAGTGGTTCAAATGGCTCTGAGCTCTATGGGACTTAACATCTGACGTCGTCAGTTCCCTAGAACTTAAAACTACGTCAACCTAACTAACCTAAGGACATCACACACATCCATGCCCGAGGCAGGATTCGAACCTGCGACCGTAGCAGTCGCGCGGTTCCGAACTGAAGCGCCGAGAACGGCCGACTATTGGAAACTGGAGGAAGCAAAATAGTGCCTCTCAGTATTGCTAACTTTAGAGCACAGGAGGTATAGCTATCACGTGATACCTTGCTCACATTAATTACTCAACAGTGCGACAATCTGTCAGCTTGACCACACTGAGAAATAAAGTAGCACATCTAAAGGAACAGGACAAGGACTACATGCAAATACTTTTAGAAGAATACATAGGGTTGTTTCATCCTATTCGCCCATTGCTTGTCACACCACTAGTTCAACACCATATTCCCGCTGGAAATGAACTGCCTGATTACAAGAACCCATATCGAGTTTCCAAACTCCTACAGTCTGTCATGGAAGACTTTGTACGTCAACAGTTTCAAGATGAGAGCATAGAAACATGTTATAGGAACTGTCGTCATTGTACCCCAAAATCATCAGATGACAGGAAAGCATATGGGTTGTGTTATCACAAGCACTACTCAAATCAGAAAACAGTGACAGATGCCTACCTGATGCCAAGTGTAACAGAAACATTAAGAAATCTGGATCACCGACAATGTTTTTCAACTATGGATTTACAAAGCGGATATTATCAATTAGAGGTTGTGTTTGGAGATCATCTTAAGACTGCATTTTACAGCAGCATGGACTATCAGCTCGGAGACCATGGCTGCGGTTACCTTTGACGCTCCATCACAGACAGGAGCGCCTGCGATGGTGTACTCAACTACGAACCTGTGTGTACGAATGGCAAAAAATCATTTTTTCGGGTGAATCCAGGTTCTGTTTACAGCATCATGATGGTCGCATCGGTGTTTGGCGACATCGCCGTGAACGCACATTGGAAGCGTGTATTCATCATCGCCATACCGGCGTATCACCCGGCGTGATGGTATGGGGTGCCATTGGTTACACGTCTCGGTCACCTCTTGTTCGCATTGACGGCACTTTGAACAGTGGACGTTACATTTCAGATGTGTTACGACCCGTGGCTCTACCCTTCATTCGATCCCTGTGAAAAAATACACTTCAGAAGGATAATGCGCGACCGCATGTTGCAGGTTCTGTACGGGCCTTTCTGAATACAGAAATAGCACATTCTTCAGATCTCTCACCAATTGAAAACCTCTGGTCAATGGTGGCCGAGCAACTGGCTCGTCACAATACGCCAGTCACTACTCTTGATTAACTGTGGTATCGTGTTGAAGCTGCATGGGCAGCTGTACCTGTACACGCCATCCAAGCACTGTTTGACTCAATGCCCATGCGTATCAAGGCCGTTATTACGGCTAGAGGTGGTTGTTCTGGGTACTGATTTCTCAGGATCTATGCACCCAAATTGCGTGAAAATTCAGTCACATGTCACTTCTAGTATAATATATTTGTCCAATGAATACCCGTTTATCATCTGCATTTCTTCTTGGTGTAGCAATTTTAATGGCCAGTAGTGTATATTAATGTTGTTTGCATTACTGTTCGAGTTCTTGTATAGTGGAACAGTAACATCTCCCAAACCCTCTTTCGCAATCACTGCTTCACCTGCTTTCGTAGTTTTCATTTTGTTTGCACTATGAAAGGCTTGATGTGACTGAAACGGTGCATACCAACTGATTTCGTGGTCCTGACGGTTTCTAAGTCAAACACGTTTGCATGTGCAACGCGTCTGACTGATCCTTAGTGGCCCATTGTACACTGAGAAGAATTTGTGACGCAACTTCTTCTGCTTGTTCGATAGTCGAAGGATTTAACATTGACTTTCTGCCCCACCTAGCAGTCTCTCACTCTTGCCCTCCTGTTAGCTCTTTCTTCTCCCTTTTTGGCAGCCTCATATATCCTGTTCAGTGCCTCATTAACCAGTTCATGATATTGCACTCTCGTCCTTGGTAAGTAGTCAACCACCTCCCTCAGTCACTCTGCTGGCATGGGGTTCTTCAGAACAAGTAAAAGCGACAGCAGTGTTGAACCGTGGAGCTCCTCGTTTATTACGTTTTGGAACTCCCTTAACAATACGTCTGACTTGACGTCTTGTTTATGACAGTGCATTCGGCACAAACTACACAGATCCTTCATGATGCATACCGCAGGGTTCGGCTTCGGGTGGTACGCTGAGATGTGTACTAGCTGCATCCTTTATCTCCTCAGTGCCGCCCTTCACTTTTCAGATTTCAATTGTGGCCAGTTAGCCATGATTATCTTGTCAGTGCCATCTACTTGTGCCCAGTAATCTTTGCGCAGTACCTTTGATACGGTCAGCGCTGGAGCTCTGCCCAATGGTGTGAGAGTCATAGTCAATGACATGAGCTCTACTGCTACTAACACATAATGGTAACCTTGGCATGTTAATGTAAGAGGATACATTAAGTCAATGGCTGCAGGGTGTCACAGTTTACTATGCACAATCAGGCAGAGAGGAGCCTGCATCGCCTGAGTAGATAGTTTCGACTTTTGAAATGCTTTGCAAATGAAAGGGACCTACTTATTCTGCGCTAGATGTTGTTGAAGTGACATAAAATTTTCAGCTATAAGAAACATTTCTTCGGTCCAAAATATGTTGAGCTCAAGAGGATCTACCAGATAATCATGTTCAATATTTCTTCTGCTATACAGAGGGCCCAAAATGAGTTTGTAACGCTTGTATGATGAAGAAGTATTCATTTTTTCAGTAGCTAAAACTGCCTAACTATAGCTTTCCCTTTATCTTTCAACTTATCTTTCAACAGCCTAATTGCCAGATCTTTGTCCTGCTCCTTCTCAGTCTCCCTCAGCGAGATGGTAATGTACTTTTTGAAGGCCACAGCTCCCAAATAAAATGAAGTGATCATCCTTCATGTCTTCAGTAATTCTTCTTTTAGTCCCACAGGTGAACAAGACAGTGCATCTGCTATCCCGTTCATTTCACCTGGCACATACGTGACTCAAAGTTCAATTCTTGAAGGAATAGGACCTACCTAAGCAATCTGTCATGTTTTAACTTTGCCATCAGTAGGAACTCTAGCGCTCCGTTGTCTTTGTAAACTGTAGTCTTCATATGAAAAAGTACCTAAATTTCTTAAAGTCCTGTACCACAGCAAAGCCTCGAATTCCGTAACGAAATAATTCTTCTTGCCTTCTGACAACATGCAGCTACCAAACGCTACAGTCTTCTTCACATATTCTCCATTCTCCTCAACCTCTTCAAAAATGCTAACTTCAATACCTGTTTTGGTACCGTCTGTGGCCATGCAAAAATCTGCTGACAAGTGAGAATATTATAGTATTGGTGCCATTACCAGTGCATTTTTTAATGCCTGAAATTCGATCTTCGCAGCCATCTCCAAGACCAGTGGTGTTTCATTGCCTGTCAACACACCAGTTTCGGTGCTGCTAGTGTATCCATCCTGATGATTTTTTTTCTTAAAATTTATGATCCTGGGAAGCAGATTAAACTCATCTGTCTCATGGTGTCAAGAATTGTGTAATGATCTCTATGCGTCCATAACTCAGTGATATTCCCTCCACTCTTATGACATATCATATTATTCCTCCTTGCTCGGGTCAAAACAGGATTTCTCTATGTTGACAGTTACCTCGTGGTTCTTTAGAGTACTGAGCAACGCATTTAAGGTTGTATTAATGTCTTCCCATGTTTCTTTGACGATCAACCAATCGCCAAGGCAATATATTTGCTCCTATTTCACAGACTAACCTACAGATGAATACAGCCGATGGCACATTCAGTCCAAAGGGTAGGCTTTAAAACTGATGATACTAACCGAATGCGAGGAATGTTGCGGCCTCGTATATTTATGGCATGAAAGATATAGTTGTGTTTGACAGAAACTTGATATAAAAATCTATCGATGAGAAAATTTCACCCCTTGAAATCTTCACAGCAAGTCTTCAAGTTTCTCTGGCTCATCCGTCTCTCATGTGATAATGACATTACCCAGACTATTGTAAATACAAACTGCATCGATGTCCATTGTCATTATATTCTTCTTCTCTACTTATAGTACATATGAAAAGTTGTCATAATACATTACATGTATTTGGGTGGTTCTGATTCGTGTGGTAGGTGTAAAGTTAGCCTGCCCCATTTCTTCCCCTTGTCAATGCCGTGATGGGGTATTTCTGCACTGATCACTGGATGGAATCGGTACCTCAATTTCGATGATCTCCACTCGTTTGCTGTTCTTATCTCCTTCCATGTCATTCTGTTCCTGTGGTTATTTCAGCCCCCATCCTGTGGTCAATAATTGTTGCTCCTGTGGTTTTTCCAGACTTCATAATGCAGTCCTTAATTGTTGATACGGCGATTGCTCCAGCCCTCTATCTGTGGCCCATACTTGCGCGCATGATCTCCACCTCATGACACACCCTGGAACTGATGGCCACCACCCGAAGGTCCAGGCTTGGTATTGTTATTGTTGCAATATCATGATCGTCCATTCAGATGCCTCTCATGATCTTGTCTCCTTTCTCTGCTACCCTACGCATTGAAAACGAACTCCAGTTCACGCAGTGTCTTATGAAATGTGTTTGTATCTTCGTTGCATCGTCCTGCAGCAGTAACGAACAGTCTCACTGGGAGTGCATGACACATTTAGAAACTGATTCTTCTTTGCCATTATGTATAGGAATCTCTTTGCCGATTACCATTTCAAGTTTAATTCTCTCTTGTGAGCAGTAATTTGCGAGGAACGTGTTCCTAAATTATTTGTACATTCTACATGCAGCGCTTATGCTTCTTATCTTTTCTGTTAGCGTTCCATTTTGTTTTGTACATCGATGACCATGACAGAGGCATTGATAAATCAAACTGGGAAATACAAGTTTTGTAAGCAGCATATTCCTCTTGTCTTTACAATTTTGGAATTTCCATACTTGAATGAAACGTGTGTCCCGACTGTTGTTCCTATTCTTCTTACCCCTTCTTCTTCTTGTCTAGGTCTGCCTTAGGACTTTTCCCACTATTTCTATGTGCACATCTACACCCACTCCTATTGCGACGGTGACTGCTTTTTTGTGTGTGTGTGTGTGTGTGTCAGCAGTCCTCTGAGTAGTTGTATGCGGCCCATCACAAATTCCCACCACAAATTCTCATCCTGAACAAACTTAGTACTCACTTATTTGAAATTAAAAGGAAGGTCAGCGTTGGTTGTAATACTGATGTTTTATTGATAGCAGAATCGATTTTCGATCACAGTGATCATCTTCGATGCTGTACACGTTAAACTCAGACACTGGTATCAAGTTATCAATAACCAAAACTGAGAAGCGATCACAATAACAATTATTGTGATCGCTGTGTCTGAGTTTAACGTGTAGAGCACCGAAGATGATCACTATGTGATCGAAAATCGATTCTGCTATCAATAAAACATCAATATTACTACCAACGCTGCCCTTCCTTTTTAATGTAACATATATGGTCGTTGTGCACACAGTACTCCATGGAGTCGTTAATCAACTCAGTTATTTGTTGGATGTGTTCCAGTCTCTGTTTGCCTCTACAGTTTTAACCCTCTACAGCTCCCTCATGAAAGCTATTCCAAGGTGTGTTAATAGTTGTTCTATCATCCAGTGTTTTCGTCTTGTCAGTGTTTTCCATATAGCCCTTTCCTTTTCGATACTGTGGAGAATCTCCTCACCCTCATTAGCCCACCTAATTTTCAGCATTCTTCTGTAGCACTGCCTCCCAGGTGCTTCGATTCTCTACTGTTACATTTTTCCAAAACTACACGTTTCACTTCCATACAGCGCTGTGCTCCAAACGTCCAGCTGCGCGGAGGTTCTGGTCCTCCCTCGGTCATGTGTGTGTGTGTGTGCGCGTGTGTTGTCCTTAGCGTAAGTTGGTTTAAGCTTGAAACTTCCTGGCAGAGTAAAACTGTGCGCCGGACCGAGGCTCGATCTCGGGACCTTTGCCTTTCGCGGGCAAGTGCTCTACCAACTGAGCTACCCAAGCACGACTCACGCCCCGTCCTCACAGCTGTACTTCCGCCAGTACCTCGCCTCCTACCTTCCAAACTTTACAGAAGCTCTCCTGCGAACCTTGCAGAACTAGCAAGGTTCGCAGGAGAGCTTCTGTAAAGTGAGCACCAATCCTGATGTTAAGTTTCTCACTGTTTTCATTTCTGATACTTGTCATTACATTTGCCTTGCTTAGAATTACTCTCAAACCTTATTCTGTATTCATTAGAGTGTCCTTTCCATTCTCATAATTCTCCTCCACTTTCACTGAGGATAGCAGTGTGATCAGCGAATCTTTTTATTGATATCCTTTCACCTTGAATTTTAGACCTTCTCCTGATCCTTTCTTTTATGTCCACCACTCCTTCTTCGATGCATAGATTGAACAGTAGGGTCGAAAGATTACATCCCAGTCTTACACCCTTTTTAACCTTAGCAGTTCGTTCCTGGTCTTCCATTCTTATTGTTCCCTCTTGGTTATTCTATGTAGTGGATATTACTTCTCTTCTTCTCCCTACCGTGGCGTTACTTCTCCTTCATCTTCTTGGATACTAGAGTTCAGTATACTGTCCTCATTTTCTGTTGGTGTGCTGCCTGTCGCATTACCTTTGTTATCGCTACCCATTGGGTTTCATTGTTCTGCGGGATCAGAACACCCATGACTTTACCTTGATCCATTACGGTCTCTTTATTCTTCCTATTCTTCTTCTTCTTCCTCTTCTTCTTCTTCTGATTTTGCTGCTTATCCATCATGGCGAGCACATGATGTATCTTTCTTCTGTGAACCGCTGACCTAATTCAAGTCACGCGTTACTTCACGTCCACATTCGAAATTGAAGACTGACCAAAATTTGAAGCCCAGTTAAAAGAAGTTCCTTACATTTAATATCTATTCTCATAGTAACCTCCCACAAATCCCCTCAACATAACGTAAACTGCCGGAAAAAAATCTCAACACTAAAAAATAATTGATGTATAGGAATGAATTTTCAGGAATATATTTGTTTGGGTAGTTTATTTAAGTGATTAAGATAGCAGTATCACAGGTTAATGTACGTGCGAGATAAACTACTGAAAATGTGAAATGCTGGTACATTAATAACCGGTGTAACCGCCAAAATGTTGAATGCAAGCACAGGAATGAGCATACATTGCGTTGCACAGGTGCCGGACGTCAGTTTGTGGGATGGAGCAGCATGCCTGCACTTAGTCGGTCAATACAGGGACAGTTAATGCCGTTTGTAGATGACACTGGAGTTGTCATCTGACGATGCCCCGTGTCTTCTCGTTTGGAGACTGAGCTGGTGCTCGAGTGGGCCAAGGCAGCACGTCAACACTCTGCAAAGCGTGTTGGGACACAACAGCGATACATAGGCGAGCATTATCGTGTTGGAAAATACCCCCTGGAATGCTGTTCGCCGGTTGGGGTGGCCTAGCGGTTCTAGGCGCTACAGTCTGGAACCGCGTGACCACTACGGTCGCAGGTTCGAATCCTGCCTCGGGCATGGATGTGTGTGATGTCCTTAGGTTAGTCAGGTTTAAGCAGTTCTAAGTTCTAGAGGACTGGTGACCTCAGATGTTGAGTCCCATAGTGCTCAGAGCCATTTGAACCATTTGAATACTGTTCATGAGTGGCAGCACAACAGGTCGAATCACCAGACTGATGTACAGATTTGGAATAAGGGTGCGTGGGATAATCATGTGACCATAATTCCAGTTGTAGATCCGATATGCCTAGTATTTACACAGGTTTGTTGCAGGCTCTCAGTGGGCCTTTTTATAATTAACACATGGCCATCACTGCTGCTGACCCATCTTTCATATGGAGAAACGCACCTACCAACTTTCGTTTATGCCACACAACTTCTTCGTGTTGAGTTTTTTTTTCTATCAGTGTATAACGCAGCCAAAATTGTAGAATACTGTTTTTGCAATGCAGATAAACAATCAGATTAGGAACAAAATCCATGAAGCCATGAATATGAAGCTTAAAATCAAACTCCATGTGTTATTTACCCACGTCAGCAGAGTACTATAAGCTATCACGACTGTATATAATTTCACTTTGGCCATGTCACTTACAATGGACACAAAATCAATTAATGCAAAACCCAGCATTAACGTTTCCCCGGAAATCCAAATATCCTCTCCTGGACAAGGTTCTGCGTATTCATTTAAGACACCGTACATGCTCAAAATGCTCCCCCCTGACCCAGGAACTTAATCAAAAGCTGGTCACGCATTTAAGATCCAAGCTGAAATTATTGTGCACAACAGAAAGACTAACATGAAATGTTTTTGGTCCTGACTATGGACCTTAAAGAGGACAACAACATAGTTCTTAATTTCATATTACTAGAAGGTGGTAACAGAAACAAGTCTTAACTGAAAACATTAATTTATTGAATTAAAATCACACATTAAAGGCATCTGACTACGATGGAACTTCACTTGATAACGCAAAATATAGCTACGTGAATTATACAAACTTGCTGGTTTTCAGATTTACTTGAATGTAAGTGATAATGTGGCTTTTTGATGCAACTGACAATCTGAAACCACTCACGAGCTTTATTTGTGGGCTGGCAGTTATGTTGAGAAACCCATGCGCCTCCTAAATAAATGCTGCACTTGGGACAGATAACTGCAATGATCTGAGCAGTTGCGAACCAAGGGTTATCCTACAGTGACAGTGGTGCTAACATTGCACGCTGTAAATATCAAGCATGAGACCTGCAGAAACGTGCCGTCATGCCTGTTTCTCTGTGGTGCCTCCGCTAGCACAAATTGTGGACCCTGATCGGCTTATAAGACGCACACCAGAGCCACGCCTCCCCATCTCTGGATGAACTCTTCAATTCATCCGCGTTTCTGACCTACAAGCAACTCTATATTGTAGATGAATCTAACAGCCTGTTCTTTTCTTCTTGCCAAACACGACATGCCCGCCAACTGCTGAATAAGAACATTTAGTCGGCCAATGGCGCGATTCCTTCTTGCATAAAAAACAAGCCAGAAAATAGCAGCATGTTAAAACGCCGATGACTTTCCGACTCTCTTTTCTTCTTCAATAAAGCTACTGCTTCTGCTCCATACTCATGACATCACAAACATTTTCATCGGTGACGTGTTTTCAAGCCTAGCAACTAGCCCGATGTCAGAGGTCCTTTGCATATAATACAACTGTGCCCGAGGCGGCTCTCATTTTGCAGCAGGCTGTGTTTATTCAAGAGAGCATAAGTTTGCTATCTGTTGAAGGCACTTTCAGAACACGGGGAAGCGCTGGCCTGTCACTGATAAAGTTCCTTCCTTGAAGTCTGCTCAGCCGCAGGGCTGCGGACGGCTCTCAATCAAATAATAACTGCAACCCCTTGGAACTAGCCGGGCAAGTCGATTTTCAGGGAGACAACACCGGAGGCTGCCTGCTTGTGTGGATGCCAGGATCTGGTGTTTTCGTTACGTCGGACACTGCTGTGCCTGCCCCAGGTCCAGCGTTCTGACCTGTTCCCACGAACTCGCAAACGTAAAAAGAAAGGAAGGAGAAACACGTCGCGTTAAATGAAGTTAGGATTTGAAGTTAGTTAGAAGTCAGTACATACAGTCACTTCATTCCAGCGCACTTTTATTAAGAATTGTTATCATATTCTGTCACATCTGTATCCACTAAACAGTGTTTTATTCTCGTAATAAAGGAAAAGGGGAATCTCAGGTTGCTTGTTGCTATACTCAGGACATAAGACATAACTTTGCGTAAGCGAGTGTGCACCCGTTTGGAAATGTATATCCAAAAGCCAGTAATGCGTAAGGACGATAGACTTCAGTGTTTCCTCTTCATGCATACCTTGTAGAGTGGAAAACGCTACGAAAATTTGTACAGTTAAAGTTGCAGGAAGTACTGCTAATGGCAGTGAACAGACAATCCTATGCTCTGCTCTCCACGCAGAAATTACTACACTGCTGAGCTGGGCCAGTCACCATCTGCCGTGCAAAACAGGTACATACCTTGCAAGATTTTGTTGTCTCACTCCCAAAATTCTGGTACAAATGTCCAAAGGAAGATTTATCAGACAAAACAGAGTTGTTTCAAAGTGTGGGTCTACAGTGGTTATTTTCTGAATGAAAACAAACAGTTGTTACCCATACTTACTATGAGCAACGTCGGCAATGTGGCACACAGCGAATAGAATCTGAATGAATGGTCCTCAAAGCGACATATCCAGACAGGAATCACTACTCTAAACATAACCCATACATTAATATACTTGCCTGACCCACCCCTTAAAATTTTAACTCCAGAAAACCTAACTTTCTTAAATAAGACGTTATCCCCTAATCTGCCCCCTCCGTAGATCGAATGTTAGCCACGTAGCATGGTCGCATGTCAGTTGAATACCTTTAAGTGCACGTAAAAAAGTTCCACAATGAACATCGGTGGCGACGAGTAGTTGTAGGGTCCTCTACCTAAGCAGCTTGTACAATTTTCGCAGTGCTAGGAATCGTATACTAAAAATTCAGGTAGAAAGTAATCCAGATCCCATCCCAGCAAATCTTCAACCTACGCTTCCAAAGTAGTCATAACGGCCCGAACTGCACTACTGGCCATTAAAATTGCTACACCACGAAGATGACGTGGTACAGTCGCGAAATTTAACCGACAGGAAGACGATCCTGAAATATGCAAATGATTTGCTTTTCAGAGCATTCACACAAGGTTGGGGCCGGTGGCGACACCTACAACGTGCTGACATGAAGAAAGTTTCCAACCGATTTCTCATACACAAACAGCAGTTGACCGGCGTTGCCTGGTGAAACGTTGTTGTGATGCCTCGTGTAAGGAGGAGACATTGCGTACCATCACGTTTCCGACTTTGATAAAGGTATGATTGTAGCCTATCGCCATTGCGTTTTATCGTATTGCGACACTGCTGCTCGCGTTGGTCGAGACCCAATGACTGTTAGTAGTGTGGTGTCACCGCCAGACACGACACTTGCTAGGTGGTAGCTTTAAATCGGCCGTGGTCCATTAGTACATGTCGGACCCTCGTGTCGCCACTGTCACTGATAGCAGACCGAGCGCCACCACACGGCAGGTCTCGAGAGACCTACTGGCACTCGCCCCAGTTGTACGGACGACTTAGCTAGCGATGCAACACTGACGAAGCCTCGTTTATTTGCAGAGAAGATAGTTAGAATAGCCTTCAGCTAAGTCAATGGCTACGACCTAGCAAGGCGCCATAGCAATTGATAGTTATCGTATGAAGCATGTCTCATCAAGAACGATGTATACAAATGATGGATTAAAGTTAAGTATTCCAGCAGCTACGTACTTTTCTTTATAGCATTCATTACGTATCCTGTTTCAGACCTCACGCCATCCTGCGTGAGCTTATAGCGTGCATTTCGGCCTTCCCTAGCTATATAACAAGTAGAATATGGAATCGATGGGTTCAGAAGGGGAATACGGAACGCCGTGCTGGATCCCAACAGCCTCGTATCACTAGCAGTCGAGATGACAGGCATCTTATCCGCATGGCTGTAACAGATCCTGCAGCCACGTGTCGATCCCTGAGTCAACAGATGGGGACGTTTGCAAGACAACAACCATCTGCACGAACAGTTCGACGACGTTTGCAGAAGCACGGACTATCAGCTCGGAGACCATGGCTGCGGTTACCCTTTACGCGGCATCACAGACAGTAGCGCCTGCGATGGTGTACTCAGCGACGAACCTGGGTGCACGAATGGCAAAACGTCATTTTTTCGGATGAATCCAGGTTCTGTTTACAGCATCATGATGGTCACATCCGTGTTTGGCGACATCGCGGCAAACGCACATTGGAAGCGTGTATTCGTCATCGCCATACTGGCGTATCACCCGGCGTGATGCTATGGGGTGCCATTGGTTACACGTCTCGGTCACCTCTTGTTCGCATTGATGGCACTTTTAACAGAGGACGTTACATTTCAGATGTGTTGTGTCCCTTGGCTCTACCCTTCATTCGATCCCTGCGAAACCCTACATTTCAGCAGGATAATGCACGACCGCATGTTGCAGGTCCAGTACGGGCCTTTCTGGATACAGAAAATGTTCGACTGCTGCTCTGGCCGACACATTGTCCAGATCTCTTGCCAATTGAAAACGTCTGGTCAATGGTGGCCGAGCAACTGACTCGTCAGAATACGCCAGTCACTACTCTTGATTAACTGTGGTATCGTGTTGAAGCTGCATGGGCAGCTGTACCTGTACACGCGTTCCATGCTCTGTTTGCCTCAATGCCCAGGTGTATCAAGGCCGTTATTACGGCGAGAGGTGGTTGTTCTGGGTACTGATTTCTCAGGATCTATGCACCCAAATTGCGTGAAAATGTAATCACATGTCAGTCCTAGTATAATATATTTGTCCAATGAATATCCGTTTATCATCTGCATTTCTTCTTGGTGCAGCAATATTAATGGCCAGTAGTGAAAAGCATTTTGACGTGGAACGTAGTGAACCACGAGCGAGGATCTCTGAGTAAAGCAAGTTGCTTGTGGAATCGAACAGGTATTGTAAACAGTGGAAAGGACACAGACGTGAATGCTGATGGAAAGATGGTGTATAAATAAGTATAAAAGAAAACTAGTGTCTATATTTCAGCAACAGTCGAGGGCGACGATTCTTATTGGGAAGTAAGAAATATAAAGGGACAGAGCTATATAAGAGACTTGGGAGAACCAGCAGTGCAGTTCCAGGGCAGAATCAGGCTATAGCCCGGGTCTAGCTCTGTACAACAAACTGCGTCGTCAGTGACCCTTCGCAGCCAGATTACTAGATGTACCGACGCCGAGCAAGCCTTCAGGAACTTATTGCAGCCTGATTACGACAACTACGTCGTCAGCTCCGACCAAGAACACTCAACACAACCCACAAACGCCGATGTTTCCGTGACATCAGCTCAGAGATGCAGTATTTAGAGAGAGACACTCGTGCCTTGCGTTTTCAGCATTCTTTTCCCTCCTCGCTGTATTACTGGTCTATAAATCTGAGATAAAAACGACACCAAGCAGCTTGTCATCATCTAAGTGCTGGGCAGTAGCTGATGTGACACTGTGCCTGTTCTACTCTGCATCCTGCCATGACGCACACGCTTCACCCAACGCCTAAGAATCTGGGCGCCAGCCGCCATATCGAGATTACGACGTGAGGTTCCCGCCATCTCTGCCCTCGGCAGCGTACCAATAGAAGACAGCTTCGCTCGCGAGCTCTTGTGAAGAAAACATTTCTGGAGATCTACTATATGTAATGTTGACCATGAATTTCGATTATTTAAACGCTAGAGAAACCGTTTCACTTCCAAAGATAACGAAAACAACCATTTCAAGATTTTACTAGCAAACTGCAGAAGAATTCAAATTAAAAAAATCTCGCAAATGATTTCGTACATGATTATGAAAGAAAATGTAATTTTGTTCAGTTATAAATGGCCAGCCAAACAAACCGTCACCTACTCGTGAGTATGCCATAATATGGCGTCCTACTGAACGTCTGCATCTACATCTACATGGTTACTCTATAATTCACGCTTAGCTGCCTGGCAGAGGGTTCATCGAACCATTTTCTTACTACTTCTCTACCATTCCACTCTCGAATGGCGCGTGGGAAAAAGGAAAACCTAAATCTTTCCGTTCGAACTCTGATTTCTCTTATTTTATTATGATGATCATTTCTCCCTACGTAGGTGGGTGTCAACAAAATATTTTCGCATTCGGAAGAGAAATTTGGTGATTTAAATTTCGTAAATAGATCTCGCCGCAAAGAAAACCGCCTTTGTTTCAGTGACTGCCACCCCAACTCGCGTATCATATCAGTGACACTCTCACCTCTATTGCGCGATAACACGAAACGAGCTGCCTTTCTTTGCACTTTTTCGATGTCCTCTGTCAATCCTACCTGGTAAGGATCTCATACCGCGCAGCAGTATTCCAGCAGAAGACGGACAAGTGTAATGTAGGCTGTCTCTGTAATGGGTCTGTCTCATCTTCTAAGCGTTCTGCCAACAACGTGCAGTGTTTGTTTCGCCTTCCCCACAACATTATCTATGTGGTCTTTCCAATTTAAGTTGCTCGTATTTGTAATTCCTAGGTATTTAGTCGAATTGACAGGCCTTAGATTTATGAGATTTATCGTATACCCAAAATTTATCGGATTTCTTTTAGTACCCATGTGGATGACCTCGCACTTTTCTTTGTATAGTGCTAATTCCCACTTTCCGCACCATACAGAAATTCTCTCTAGATCATTTTGTAATTGGAATTGGTCGTCTGATGATTTTAACGTAACTGACAGGTATCAAATTCCAAATTCCCACCGATAGCACAACTTGCAGCAGTAGGGAACAAGAAGCGTTGCTGTGATATGCCGGCGCTCGGAATCTAATGACGATCGCTACAATTTGTGTGAGATGCAATGTATCACAAAAATCAGGTAAATTTCTATCATAGACGCACAGCGTCAGATAAGTAAAACGCATGCAGTAACAGGTATGACAAAACGATAGATTGAAGGAGAGGTAGCAAATAGTACTGACTAGTGTTCATTGTGCTTTCAACAATGTCAAAATAGATTACGAACGCACTGCATTGAAATTACATTAGCCGGCCGTTGTGGCCGAGCGGTTCTAGGCGCTTCAGTCTGGAACCGCGCGACCGCTGCGGTCGCAGGTTCGAATCCTGCCTCAGGCATGGATGTGCGTGATGTCCTTAGATTAGTTAGGTTTAAGTAGTTCTAAGTTCTAGGGGCTGATGACCTCAGATGTTAAGTCCCATAGCGCTCAGAGCCATTTTTTGAAATTACGTTATTTTTAAGGACAGCAAATATTAGGAGAAGTTTGTCCCAAAGCAGAAACATATTACAACTAGAACTATATGAAATGCTTTGAGTCTTTATAAAGGGAGAGCGCTTTCATTGCAGCTTACCTTTGTAGTCGATGCGTTGTGACGTCAGCGGCTGCTCGTTGGTGGTGGCGACGTAATTAAAGTGCCTCAGACAGTTGTGAAACTGCAACGAATACCTCCTCTCGCTTCTAATATGTTTCTCCTCCTAGCAGTGGCGGGTCGTGAGTATACATTTTGGGTAATCACAAATTTTTAGACTCAGGTCAACCTGAGTGTGTAAGATAGCAGCTACTGCATAACAGTTAAGATTATGAACAAATTAATACAACTGCAACCACTGTCAATAATAATAACAGTAATACTAATTAATAATAAAAATAATAACAATATGCCTAACTTGTCTGACGAAAGAAAGATTCGCTTTTGCGAAATTTTGTTGTTTTGTACATAATTATGTACAGCTTAGGCCAAGAACGAAATACTGTATAAGCTTTCACTACTCCCTGTCTCGTCAGCCAAATATTAATATTTCTAAAGTTTTACCACTCACTCAGTTTCTGAAGCGGAAAAACGGCATAATTTCTTCTTATGAAATGTACTGCCCTTCGGTATAATCCACACAATGGATAATATTAATACGCGTTATGCTGCACTGTAGGTACACATTAAACAGAGAAAACTATACAGTAATAAAACTGACGTTGCTTGTTCATAAATAAAATCATTGCGTCTGTTTTTCAATCGCGGGAATGTCTCGATCACCCCATTATTTATGTGTTTAGTATGATTCACAGAATTTCTCTCAATTGCAAGCGTTGCCTGTGCCGAAAGCCTGTTCTCTGGCATTGTGTTTCGGGGAAAGGTGTTTATCCTTTTCATAGATGAAAAACAATGTTCAGGTTCATCTGTTGTCATAATTACCCTCATTAGCTCAGATAACTGCGGAAATGTATCTAGATCCAAGTTGTCGTCTTGTAGAAGCTGCAGCATTGCAATGGCGCCACCTGCGCGTTGAAAGTCTGCTATATACTTCCAGCTCCGTTCTCAGTTGCGCTTTCGATAACCATGGGTACGTTTCAACAGTAATGTCAAGATCTCTCTCAGGAAAATTTGTCGAAAATAGAGAAAATGAGCTCACATCTAACAATTTTGATGCCTCAAAGTGGTTCGTGAACGAAAATCTTTCATTCATATGACTTATTATGGCGTCATAAACTTCCTTCGCATCTGCTACTTTATTTTCTGATTTTCTGAATTTGTTCTTCGTAAGATAACGAAATTTATTCATTGGCAGTATTTCTTATTCCTGTAATGACATCTTCAAACTAAAATAAATATTTCTAGCGTTTATTGCTTCAAGATGACGATGCTGTAGCTTCCTGGAGAGTATGTCTGCATGTGGCATGATCCTATGAAAAAATTCTGTTACTTATAATCCGTCTTCAATGCAAAAATGTTTATTCACATGACCAGTTTCGGTCCCTCTAGAACCATCTTCATATCTGAAATGACAATGATACTAGTTTACTATTTCACAAATGCAAACCTATTTCATCCTATCCGATCAACATCAAATGTACCGGAACATACTTGCCATTTCGGTTACAGGAGTAACCCGTCCTCACGCAGCTACCTTCGCATGCTGCGTCACATTAAATTGGTTCCCAAAATGCACGTCTTTTATATTAATTATAAAAATCTTACCGACAGGTGGCGTCTGGTACATTTGTTACATTACATATGCGCATGCTGTTCAAATGGTTCAAATGGTCCTGAGCACTATGGGACTCAACATCTGAGGTCATCAGTCCCCTAGACTTAGAACTACTTAAACCTAGGGACATCACACACATCCATGGCCGAGGAAGGATTCGAACCTGCGACCGTAGCAGCACCGTGGTTCCGGACTGGAGAGCCTAGAACCGCTCGGCTACCGCGGCCGGCGCACATGCTGTATTAAGTAGATTTTTCTAATTTGCTTTTATCTCTAAAAATACTTAGTTAAAATCTGTAGTTGTCAGGGTTAAAATCTGTACTTGTGAAAATTAAAATACACGATAAAATTATAATTTTTGTACTTTCGAAAACAAAGGGCGATTTCTGTATCCATGGCGCTGGTGTAGACTTGTTTTCCTCCAAGGTCTGCTTCCGTGGTTCTTCCTATTTCGGTGTTGTGCCGCGAGCCTTTCAGTCGTCTGATGTCCATCGCCATGGGTAAGAGGGCCCTGCAGGAGGGCCCCGTCAACGACGCTAGGCACTGCACGCATCTCCCAGCTGTTTCACCGTGCACCATCTCTCATCCTTCGACTTGGACTTCTATACACAATGGTGATCATTTCAGTAAGCCGTCATAACTACTAAAATAGGTGTTATGATTGAACTCACTTTGCTCCCACTGATAATGGTGATGATGTCTATGATAAGTGGAATGACTTCACTGATGATGTCACTGGTAAGTATGGTGACGTTATTGACTCTGCCCCTGCGTGTAGGCTCCCCAGAGCAAAGGACAAAGTGAATGAAAGAGTTGGTAGACGTACAACTGCTACTGTAATATTTGTCAATGAGTCTGGTCATTCTAAGACAACTAACAACAATATATAATCTGGCAAGCAGCTACAATTTGTCAATCTCTAATTTCTGTGGAATAAGTTATATCTTAAATTAAAAGTTTTCTCATTAATATAACTTATTATTATTTTAAGCTAATAGCAATAAGTATCTTTGATCCATGTTCAGATAACAGCTCATTTCGTTCTTTGAAAAATCAAAATACTATTTAACACGTTCCCCTTATCTTTTCTCAGTCGTAGCACTTCTCATAACTTAAATATTTTTTTATTTGTTATCAGTCCACTAAAACTTCCACAACAGGCACGTTGAAAAATAACGAAAAATAGTCTTTAGCACACGCCAGATCTCTGAAACTTAGATATAACGAAATAAAAAACAAACGCTTTGTACAGTCAATGAAATTTTTCTCGGTTTGTGACCGCATTGTCAATATATATAAAACTACCTACGTTTCGGGCCCTGTTGCAAGCGACCTTCTTCAGGGTGTTTTTGTTTACTGCTGAATGGGAAAACATCGTTTCTTATATACCTACAGACATGGCTGTTATCTAATTCTAATAGGCTGTTTAGGATGAAGGGGAGGGATGTTACAAGTCATATGAACAGACAGATGGTGTAGCTAGGGGCTCCCCTCTCCCGCCTATTGCAGCAGACCTCTTTATGGAAGCATTTGAAGAAACAGCTCTCCGGGCAGCACCATTACGGCCAGATTGTTGGCTTCGATATGTTGACGATACTTTCGTTATTTGGCCACATGGAGAGGAAGAGCTACGAAATTTCCACCAACTCCTCAACCATTAGCACAGCAGAATCCAATTCACTATGGAGATAGAAAAGAATGGGGTGCTGTCTTTCCTCGACGTGGAAGTTCACAGAAAGCCTGATGGTAAACTGGGCCACAGAGTATATAGGAAGCCAATCGGTACTGACAGGTACCTGCATGCCTCCTTCCATCATCACCCTACGCAGAAGAAATCCGCCCTGCACACCTTAACCGAGAGGGCTCAGAAGATCAGCGATAAGGCACATCTGAAGGGTGAACTACAAAACGTCAAGTCCACTTTTTGTGCCAATAGTTATGGAATGAAACGAATAGATAAAACTATGACGACAAAGAATGAAGGCAATAGAGTAGAGCAAAAGGAAGCACATAACATCGCCCTATTACCATATGTTCAAGGTTTCACTGAACAGGTGAGTAAAATTCTCCACCGAGCAGACATGAAGCCGGTTTTCCGAAGCAGCAACAGAATACAAGATGTTCTTCGCACAACGAAAGATGCAGTTGAGAAACAACATGCTGCTGGAGTTTACGAAATCAGATACGAATGTGGATTAGTGTGTGTAGGCGAGACGGGGCGGCCCATCAGCACAGGGATATCTGAACACAGACGACATATTCGACTAAGACAGCACACCAAGTCAGCAGTGGCAGAACATTAAGATAAGTACGACAAACAGATTGAGTTTGGTGAAGAGCGCGTCCTGGCGAAACAGCTCTTTGTTTCAGGAGGAAGATTAGAGAGGCAATAGAAACAGCCTAGCGGCCGGCCAACATCAACAGAAAAGACGGGTACGGACCTTTGACGTCTTGGCTACCAGCAATAACAGCACTATAGGACGATAGCTCACGTGAAGCAGCATGTACAGTCACGCGTGGGACCGCACCGGCCGCAGGTACATAGAGTACTGGTTCGCCTCAACCGGCGCTAGAAAGCTGGAAAACAACGCCATGTCACAGCTGCCGCCTGGTTTTCCACTGGCCGATTTCCACCAATGAAATGCAGTAATGCAAACACCAATCAAAACGTCGGGTTTCCACCAATGAAAAGAAATACTAAAAACACCAATGAAGACTTCTAACATCCCTCCCCTTCACCCTAAACAGCGTATCAGAATTAGATAACAGCCATCTGTAGATATATAACAAACGAAGTTTTCTCATTCAGCTCCGTATACGCCTCCCGTCCACCACGCGGATCCTCTATGACCTGATTCCTTTCCCCCGTCTGCTCCTTTTCCTCGAACATATCCGCATACTCTACACCTCCCGCCGCCTTTATCCCCCTCATCCCCACCCTCTGCCACGCCTTCACTGATGTGTCCCCCCTACCCTCCACCGTTCAACTCCTTTCCCAAGGTGGGTTCCGTCGACTCCCCTTCCCAGAGATGCCCTCTCTCCCTCCATTTATTCCTCCTATCAACTCTGATCTTCACCTCCCCCTCCCTTCCTCTGTCCTTTTCTTGGGGTCTGCCCCCCTTCTCTCTCACGAGTCCTTTTGCATTCCCCTTCTTTGCCTTTCCCCACTCCCTCTCGCATCTGCCCTGCCCCCCTCCCCCTTATCAGTCCACTCCCTCCATCGGCTCCACTCCCCACTTCGTTTATCCTCTCTTTCCCCCTTTTTTCACCATTTGTCCAGGTTCCCCCCCCCCCCCCCATCTGCCTTTGGCTGTGGTGTGACATGTGACATCTTCGTGCCAACTTTTTAGTGCAGTGTTTTAAGTGAGTGCTCAGTGTTGTGCATCTTTTCCAAACTATTGCGAACAGAAATCATTCTGAAACTTCCTGGCAGATTAAAACTGTCTGCTGGACCAAGACTCGAACCTAGGACCTTTGCCTTTCGCGGGCAAGCGCTCTACCAACTGAACTACCAAAGCACGATTGTGGCTAAGCCATGTCTCTGCAATATCCTTTCTTTCAGGAGTGCTAGTTCTGCAGGGTCGCAGGAGAGCTTCTGTAGAGTTTGGAAGGTAGGAGACGAGGTACTGCCGGATGTAAAGCTGTGAGGACGGGGCCTGAGTCGTGCTAGGGTAGCTCAGTTAGTAGAGCACTTGCCCACGAAAGGCAAAGGTCCCGAGTTCGAGTCTCGGTCCGGCACACTTTTAATCTGCCAGGAAGTTTCATATCAGTGCACACTCCGCTGCAGAGTGAAAATCTCATTCTAGAAATCATACTGTTGCTGGGTGTGATTTTTATATCTCTTGCTAACAGAAACCAGACTGTGGCTGTGTTTTCTCAATTGTCTGTCTACTATTTTGCCTGTCTGCTTCCTTCGCTTTACGTTTTACCTTCCACAATTTTACAAATTCAGTCACCGTTTTTATCGCCTGCTTTTATTGTTTATTATCTTTTTCTTCTGGTTTAAAAATTCTGTAGGCTGAAGAGCGGCTTACTAAGCTGCTGCCACCCCACCCCCTTTGGGGAGCATCGAAACTCAATAAAGAAAAAAAAACGCATTCATTAGTAAACAAAAACACCCTGAAGAAGATCGCTCGCAATAGGGACCGAAACGTCGATAGTTTTCTGTGTATTGATAATGCTGTCAGAAACCCAGAAAAATTTTATTCAATTTGACAAGAGCTGCGGAAGCCTACGTTTATAATTACACACATTTTAGTTTTCCATTAACAAAATATTATTACAATTAAATCATAATTAATTATGCATCGTTCTTAAGATCTCGACTGTTGATTTTAACCTAAATATAGCACCAGATCGCTGCACAGCGTTCTCTAAATTTATAAATTACGCATTGCTCCATACGTCATGCAGGCGAAAAAGTTCTCGACGATACTAGACGGCTTTTGCATGACTACATAGGGCGGGGTCATTTGAAGCAGGCTTCATTCGAGAGCGTAACACTTCAGTCAATACGTTTCTTACGTGTGGGGTAGTTACAGTGCTTAAATTAGAACATTAAGAGAAAGACGTTACGTATTTTTCCCCAGGTACATATCTGCAATCGTGGTCCTACACATTGAAATCCCCGTGGCACAGTAGTGCAGTATTTCGCAGCAGGGGAAAAGCAGACTGGTGCAGTCCACCTCCACTTTATCAATGGGCTGTACCATTTCCTTCTGTCCCCAGTTGTGACACGCTGCGCTACTGTTGCGCGGGTATTGCCATGTGTATCACGACTACAGGCATGTACCTGAAAAAAATAAGGATGTTAGAGAGTATCTGTGGGTGGAAGTATGAAACGTTATCCAGATGCAGCGGCGTCTATCGTGGACTCCGACCGGAGCTGGACTTCCATTCGGACTGGCTTTATATGCAGCGCACGCCAGCCTGCCCAGGGACAGCACCAATCCGCCTTCAATTTCGCGTTCGCCTTCCCTCCCCCTCTCAAACTCCCCCTCCCCCTCCTCCTCTCACCCTCCCGTGGAGTTCGCGTTCTTCCTTCTCTCGTCCCCCTTCCTACCAGCCTGCCACACAATTTGTGACAAAAGTCCAACGTTCCTGATATGGGGTTCTGCGCGTATATTTCCTCGATAACAGACACTTTTTCCACGTATTAGATCTGACAGCCTGTAGTAAAACAGTACATGTTAAAGCTATGCATCCATTCTGATGATCCACTGCAATGCCTTGTTTAAATATACGCAGTGACATTTCACATCAGCATACGAGGGTGGACCCAAAAGAAACCGGATTGTTGTCATAAAACGTTTATTGATGAACCTTGTTACAAAATTACTTCAGTCACCTTCAAAATACTCTCCATTACATGCGATGCACTTGTCAAGTCTATTTTCCCACTGTTGGAAGCATGTTTGGAACTCTTCAAGTTTGATATTGTCCAGTGCCCTTTGCGAAGCTGTTTTTACCGCCTCCACATCGTCATAACCCTCCCCTTTTAGCGGTTTTTCTTTCGTGGAAATAGGAAAAAGTCGCACGGGGCTAGGTCCGGCGAATACGGAGCGTGGGGAACGACCGACCACCTCTGAGATGCGAAATAGTGGGTCACTCGTAAGGCCGTGTGTGCTGGAGAGTTGTGGTGATGCAGAAACCAGTCACCTGATCGCCATAGTTCCGGGCGTTTCCTACTCACATCCTCTCGCAGACGCCTTAAAACATCCAAGTAAAAGCGCTGGTGAACAGTCTGGCCAGGGGGTACGAATTCCTGATGCACAATTCCACGAACACGAAAAAAGACAATGATCATCGTCTTCACATTTGACATCACTTGCCTTGCTTTTTTTGGTTTGGGAGAGTTGGGAGTCCAGAACGAGCTCGGTCTTCAACACACATCTCACCACGTTTAAAGCGCCCAAACCACTCGAAAACCTGTGTGCGGCTCATAGCGTCCTCCTGGAAATCTTCCTGAAGCATTTGATGTCTCTCTGTTGCAGTTTTTTTTTTAAGCAGCAAACAAAATTTCACACAAGTTCTTTGTTCTTTTAAAGTTGCCATAACGACTTCGCAGAGGTAACCCGCCAACAGTCACAGAACACAATACCACACATGAAGTCTCTATTAACACCATCCAGCGCGAGAACCCTGCACTACGTCTACGAGTGGCAGCGCCCTCGGAGTCCGGTTTCTTTTGGGTACCCCCTCGTATTTCTCTGACATCTCGATGGACCATTAAAGGAGCATGTCAGCTTTAATGGTGGGATTTCTCATAGTATCTTCCAAGTATCCTTCAGGAATACGCGACATGTCTTCCATCTGTTCTTATGGTACTTTCTTGCAAAGTTTTATCCGTGAATCTCGGTCTCTTTCCGTAGACTGCACTATTTCTTACGAAGTCTTCTGTGTTGTTCATTTCTTAGCGACTTTCTGTTCACTTCATTTTGACTTTAGTGCAACTGACTAATTTAAATATTTGTTCTGCTTTATCTCTATTTGTTTCCATGGTAAATATGTATATAGAATTTCAGTTGTCATTTCTGCACGCTATGGGTGAACTCTAATAGTGACGACACGTTCAAATTTCTGCTCTTGATAACTCTGTTTCATTGTGTGAGATCAAATACTTTTCCAAAAAATTCTGGACTTTGCCTTCTTAATTTATAAAATTTTAGTCATTCCAGTGCATATGGAACTGCTTCACAACATGCAATATCACCTTTATGTTACAACGATTCCGCGTCGTTGTTTACCCCGTTTAAACTTTTTATGGATCTATTTAAATTGGCCTTAATCTTAATGGCAGTACAATATGTTCGAACATATTGTACTGAGGATATTTGTGATATGACGTATCTCATTTTTCCTTCTGTATTTGCTATATATTATTTACTCGTACGACATTTAGACAAATGTCTTCGACATTAAGTGGTATAATGCTTCTATAGCATATTTACCTTCTTGTAGGGCAGTTTCTGTAACGAAAGCAACACAATGCCATTCCGGAGACATCAATAAATTTCAGCAAAATTACTGTGGAATCTACGTCTCTTCGTGGGGAAACGTTGTACGTAGATACAAAAAGCGTTTGTTCCATTGCCTCTCCTTTCCCAGCGAAGTAGAGCATTCGTAGGTCATTAGATTAAATTTGGGGACGACAGCGTTTCTGTTTCCCGTCCTGCCATCCGTATTTAATTTTTCCGTGATTTCCCTAAACCATTTAGGAGGAGAGAGCCGGGATGTTTGCGTCGAAAGGCTTCGGCAGGTTTAGATCGCTATCCTTCCCCAATCCGCCCTTGCACTCAGCCTGTAATGAGCGCGTTGCCGACGGGAAGTTAAACCCTAATCCTTCTTATTCTCGTTTCGATGTATCACATAATGAAGTCAGTCGACTTACTGAGTACAGAGACTCACATGTAAAAACAAAAATATTGCTGGTGAGTGAAATGGAAAGCTTAGAAACAGGAAAACAACTGACAACGCGTTGACTATGCGTGCCTAACAATGCCCCGGACTCACGCACATAAGTAACAATCTATGGGCTTTATTCATTAACAAAAACAAAATAACCCTCCACGTATCATTTGTTGACGCAGGAAGTTCGTCGGCAATGTCCAGATACAATCTGTACGTGCTTAATTCTGGAATTTTGTTAACAGTTTTTAAAATTAGCAAGAGCTGTATAGTCTGCCATCTGTCGTTCGTTGTTCAGCTTCTATTTCATTTCACACAGTTTCAGTAAGAGATAGGTCAGAACTTATGACTCATAAGTTGGTACGTTGAATGCTTTTACGAACTACATGCAGTACATAGACACAACTGACTCGTGTCGGCGACTCTTGCTCCATCCTACGCCGAAGTATTGCTCATGAAAAATAAAACGCAAACGTGTGTGATTTTCGTGGTGTTACACTCTACAGAGTCCCTAGAATAACTGCACGTGGGTTATTACCCAAAGCCTGTTCTCACCTTCTCCGTAATATGGTTAACATGTGTCCACCTCTTTCTGCATCGACATGCTCGCACTCCGAGATTCATCACTGGAACACGCACTACGATTGGCAGTAGAACACACAGGTTCTGGCACCATTCAGCGACTTTTTGCTGTGCATATGCTTGGCTCCGTGATCTAGTGTCCAAGGTAGCTGGTGCTACATAGTTACGGAACTATGCAGCGACTTCTTTTAAAAAATTTTTTTACTCTTCTCGTGCGTCAATATAGCTAGTCCAAACTTACAGTGCGTCCTGTCCTTTGAAAGCATCAATCTATCGTTGTTACAGCTTCTTAGAGATTTAAAACAAATTTCAGTGACATGATGAATAACACATAAATAAATACAGTGGCGTCTTAAGTTAAAAGATTTCTAATTAATCAAAATAAACACCTACACACACACACACACACACACACACACACACACACACACACACACACACGCACACACACACACGCACACACTTAACTGCTACCACACATAATAAATCAATAAAACAATTAAAGAATGTGGACAACCTTACAAGGCCGGCCGGTGTGGCCGAGCGGTTCTAGGCGCTTCAGTCTGGAACCGTGCGATCGCTACGGTCGCGGGTTCGAAACCTGCTTCGGGCATGGAGGTGTGTGATGTCCTTAGTTAGGTTTAAGTAGTTCTAAGTCCTGGGCGACTGATGACCTAGATGTTAAGTCCCATAGTGCTCAGAGCAATTTTAACCATTTGAACCAACCTTACAAGGAAAAAATTATATACATATGGAAATTATGCATTTTTAATCGATACGTTATCTTTACGTAATAATATGAGGCTACGATGAGTCGCCTAGCTTCAAAAGCTCTGTATATTACTTCGCTGACGCACTCACACAGTCCTGAGCGTGCAAATATTTTAAAGCTCGGCTTTTTACCTTCTTGTTTCTTGTGAATCCTCGTAAGGTCCATTATAACGCCACTCCTTTCAATACTTGTTCCTGTGTTAGCCGTAATGGAGGCGAATCGGACATTAATGTTGTTAATATATCTTGGTTTAGAACTGACTTGGATTGAAATATTCGACGATTAATTAACTCACTAACAGTTGTGCATTTCATACCGAATATGTTTCATGTAAACTACACAACACACTGTTCCATTTTCCCTTAGAAATCAAGGGATTTGAACAGCTCCCAAGGGAAGAGACTATCTTGAAAAGGAAACAAGGAAGATTGTAAAAATTCACTTTTACTTTTCCAGTAGAGATCTCTGACATTTTCAATGATTACACTGTGTTCATTACACAAAATTGATTTATGTTTCTGTAATAAATAAGCCCATCTTCTTAGAAACCTTTAGAACGACTTTTTCGCAAAATTTTTATCACTTAATAAGTAGCTTCAAACGGTTCAAATGGCTCTGAGCACTATGGGACTCAACTGCTGAGGTCATTAGTCCCCTAGAACTTAGAACTAGTTAAACCTAACTAACCTAAGGATATCACAAATATCCATTCCGGGGCAGGATTCGAACCTGCGACCGTAGCGGTCTTGCAGTTCCAGACTGCAGCGCCTTTAACCGCACGGCCACTTCGGCCGGCCAATAAGTAGCTTCTCAAATTTAATTCCAAGTAGTAACACGAATTACACAAACAATTTACAAGTGTCTATATGCCTTGTAGTCACGAGTGTTAACACGTTCGAAGGAAGTTCTTGATTTATGTGGACCAGCTTCGTAAGAAGCCATTCTGATTGTCTTTTCTATAGAGCCAAAGTACATGTTCTTGACGTCTTGGGTCTCCCCACATACGGAATGTGACGATGTTATGATGTGGAATCTATGGAGGTGTTGACGATAGCGTCAGCTGTTGAATTTCGACCTGGCACTCATCCTTACAGCGTTTCTCTCGTTCCCTGTACCAACAGAGCTGCCTTTCAGCGCCCTTTTTTCAACATACTATTGGGCCTTCGGTAATCAAACGTCCCCTTTGAACAATTGTACATGACTGTGTTTAAACAGACACACAATATTTTTAGCGCAACGCAATCTGACTTTCAAAAATCCCTACAAAAGAATGGCCCTGACTAACATTAACCTATACCTTTCACAAATCACTTACATCACCAAAAATCTTCGTTATTCGAACTACTGCAATACAGCGAACGCCACTACTGCCAGCTAAATAGAAGACTCAAACTACTGAAGGCACTAACTACTAATAGGCATAGTTAGCAAATGAAAGATTTTGATAGAGAACAAACAATGTATGTACCTCAATAGTGTTCAAAAGTCATAATGTATATAGCAGTTCATGACATCCAGTCTTACAAATTTCAAAACGCCGCCATCTCTCTCCCCACATCCACCACTGCTGGCGGCTCACCTCCAGCTGCGCAACGCTACGCGCTGTTCGCATCCAGCTGCCCAACACTAAAATGGCAGACAACAATGCGAACTAGCCACAGACTGCACACAGCACAGCCAGTGATTTTCATACAGAGCGCTACGTAGCGTTACCAATAAGAAAACCTAAACAGCCTACTACTTACAGTAAGTGGGGATGAGTTTGTTAGTACCAGATGCCCTTGTCCAGATCTTTGCTCTCCTATGCCTTGTTCCATGACTGATGACCTCAGTAGTTAAGTCCCATAGTGCTCAGAGCCATTTGAGCCTTGTTCCATTCGCTTTTGGCCATGTTTCTAACTACAGCAATAAGATCGTCCTTTGGAATGTATCGTTCTTGTTTGTCATTCATCCTTGCGTCCTTATCCAGTTGTTCAGTTTTATCACTCCCCAAAATTCCCTCATACTATATACACACAAACAAAAAAATGATACCTCCATACCTGTTTTGTGCAGGTTTGATACAGCAGTAGCTTTTCGCCTTTTCGCTATGATAGGTGACAACTCGCTTTGTCATTTATGAACTTCCAGCATGCTGGAATAGCTGTGGGTCAGCAACTTCTGTTAATCAGTACAAAGAAAAAACCAGTACCAAGTTGCAAATTTCCCTTTTTTTGTTCACTCAATTACTAGTTTCGACCAGTGACTCATCTTAGATCATCGTAGCATAGTCACAAACGGTATTTCCGAAAATGCAAAAACGATATCAAAAACGTGCTAACGAAGAACTATAGCGCACACAAAGATATCTCCAAAGAGTCGTGGAGGCAATATGGAAATCGGTCATTTACATCATTTGCACAATACTTTTCTAAAACATGTTTTTTGTGAGAAATTACAGAAAATACCTTCAAATAGCTGCTGTTTTAGTCTTATTTATTGAGAATATGTAGCTGAAAGGTGGACCTAGACGATCATGCTGAAATTAGTGTCTTACGGCCATTTTTCAGGCCAACGCCAAATCTGATTGAGTGACAAAAAGCCACGTAAGGTCACAGACGTTGGGTTTAGAGTCGCTTGACAAGTTGCAAATAATTTTGCACTCTCTTACGAATAAAAATGAGAAAAAGAAGCTGCACACTGGCGCTACATACGAAGAGGACTGTGTGGCAGTTGCACACACGTGTCTGACAACGTCTTTCTGTAAGCATTCACTGTGTTAAAGAAACTATGCGTGGGAAACTCTAACGTCATGTCCAGCATGTCTTTAAAAGTTTCTAAAGGCGTAAAAACTGACTGTCTTTATCGAAGGCTTGTACCATCAAACGGATCAATAATAAAATGAAATGAAGTTTGATTTTTTAATACTTGTCTAATATCAGGAAAGTCTGAGATCAGAGACACTTATTTTTTACGTTTTTATTGTCTTGAGGTCTGCCCTCTGAACAACCACAGCCGTCTGTGGGAGTGTCATACACAGAATTGGTAACAACTTTATATTCGCTGTGTTTCTGGTCACATCGTGAATTAGCTTACATTATGAAATAGCAACGAAAGCAAATGCAAAGAGAAATTGAAGGGAACAACTGAAGGAAGGTTTGCTAACCAAGCGAATGACAACCATCTAAATATTGATACTGTAGCGCTCAGTGGGATATTCTGTAACACGTGCCAGCCAGCTACAGCTGTGTAAGCAATCTACTGCAATGCTAGTTACTTGTTACCAACTACTTAAAAAAGCATACGACAACATAACTGCAGCTTATGTCTGACACACATACACTGTGTAGGTGTCTTTGTATCACCATGCGACGTACCCACCCGGTTACCATTGTTTAGTAAACCTCGAGTACCGACACTCGTACCATTGCTGCAGCGTCAATAGCAGAAAGAGACGCAATATGCAAACTATTTCATCGATAGATCGTGTTGGCTGTCACGTCTCCTAGTATTCAAAGCTAGGCTAAGGGTGGAACGTACCCCTCGTCCACTTTCACAACTTCCGTAGTGTCGCGAGGGATATCTCCCCGACCGCTGGCAGGACCCAAGAACTCATAATGACGCCCCGCAAATTACGGCGCGTATTGCTCTCATCGCTGTCACAGCGCCTTCTTCTAAAATCATGCTTCAGGAAGAAGTAGTGGTCAGACGATGCGAGATCGTGACAGTAATGCGGATGATCGAACTGCTCCCAATCGAACTGATGAATAAGGTTTTGAGTGATACCAGCAGAATGCGGACGTTGTGAGGTAACACAATGCCTTGACTGAACATTCCATGCCAGTTGTTTTGAACTGCGTGCCGAAGTTGTCCCAGAACACAGTGCACATAATTCGTTGTGCTAATAACGTTATTTTGTTCTTCTTGTTTTTTGGGGGATCGTATTGAAGAATGGAGAATGACGAACGCCGAAGATGTAAATTCCTCCAGGCTCAGCCACGTCCTCTACCTTCCATCAGCTGTAATGTCTGTGGTCGCCTGTTCCACGCTAGTATTGCATTGCTAAGCCATCAACGACAGTTCCACGCCTGAACCGTGACAAAGGAAATCTCAGGAGAGAAATGAAAACACGGATACGAGTATCAGCCGACGACGACGACGACGACGACAACGACGACGACGGGGGATCGTATCAACTGTTGATTTTGGCGTGGCGTGACGAACGCAAGTTTCATCGCAGATCACAATTCTGTTTAAAAATTCGTCTCCCTCATCATTATATCACATAAAAAATGTCAAAGCAACTCGCTTCGTTTTCTGGACACGTATAAGAATCTTCGGAACCCAACGCCAAAATTAAAGCGATTTGTGACAGTCTTATGAAAAAGAGTTTTTGAAATTTGTAGAAACTCATCACAAAGCTTTCTCGTTGTGAACCGTATATTTTTACGTATTTTCTCGTCCACTTTCTCAACCAAACTATCATTAACAATAGAAGGCCGTCCACTACGTGCTTCGTCGTGAACATCGGTTCGTCCATCACTGAATAGTTTCACCCACTCTCTCGCCTTTCCATGAGTTATTACATTTTTACCACAAATCTCTACAAGTTGATCATGAATTTCAACTGTCTGAACGTTCTTTGCGTTCAAATATAGGCGGCGTGCTCAGAGACTGTCTTAACCATTTTGAACGATCCAGTTGTAGTGGTGGCAATGAAAAGATAAATAACCAGAGAGAAAAGTGCGATTGCGCGGAACTGCGACCTTAGTGCTGCAACGTCAGTAGAACGAAATGTTACTTACTTTCCGGACACGCCTCGTAAATTAATGGTCTCCATAATGTGTACCCAATTATTAATGGTACATCTGATCATGGTGCAAAATTAATGGAAATAAGTAACGCAACACGTCGCAGCTCTGAGGCAGATCATGCCAAGCAGTGAGGCCTATTAATGAGAACAGGGTGTAGTGTTTCACGAGTGAGTTAAAAGAGGTGGTATGATGGGATGAGTCGTCTGTAGACAAAGATTCTAATGTGAATTCCGATTTACTCCGTTGTAAGAAACGTCCTGGCAGATTAAAACTGTGTGCCCGACCGAGACCCGAACTCGGGACCTTTGCCTTTCGCGGGCAAGTGCTCTACCAACTGAGCTACCGAAGCACGACTCACGCCCGGTACTCACAGCTTTACTTCTGCCAGTACCTCGTCTCCTACCTTCCAAATTTTACAGAAGCTCTGCTGCTAACCTTGCAGAACTAGCACTCCTGAAAGAAAAGATATTGCGGAGACATGGCTTAGCCACAGCCTGGGGGATGTTTCCAGAATGAGATTTTTACTCTGCAGCGGAGTGTGTGCTGATATGAAACTTCCTGGCAGATTAAAACCGTTTGCCCGACCGAGACTCGAACTCGGGACCTTTGCCTTTCGCGGGCAAGTGCTCTACCAACTGAGCTACCGAAGCACGACTCACGCCCGATACCCACAACTTTACTTCTGCCAGTACCTCGTCTCCTACCTTCCAAACTTTACAGACGCTCTCCTGCGAACCTTGCAGAACTAACACCCCTGAAAGAAAGGATATTGCGGAGACATGGCTTAGCCACAGCCTGGGGGATGTTTCCAGAATGAGATTTTCACTCTGCAGCGGAGTGTGCGCTGATATGAAACTTCCTGGCAGAATAAAACTGTGTGCCCGACCGCGACTCGAACTCGGGACCCTTGCCTTTCGCGGGCAAGTGCTCTACCAACTGAGCTACCGAAGCACGACTCACGCCCGGTACTCACAGCTTTACTTCTGCCAGTACCTCGTCTCCTACCTTCCAAATTTTACAGAAGCTCTGCTGCTAACCTTGCAGAACTAGCACTCCTGAAAGAAAAGATATTGCGGAGACATGGCTTAGCCACAGCCTGGGGGATGTTTCCAGAACGAGATTTTTACTCTGCAGCGGAGTGTGCGCTGAAATGAAACTTCCTGGCAGATTAAAACTGTGTGCCCGACCGAGGCTCGATCTCGGGACCTTTGCCTTTCGCGGGCAAGTGCTCTACCAACTGAGCTACCGAAGCACGACTCACGCCCGATACCCACAATTTTACTTCTGCCAGTACCTCGTCTCCTACCTTCCAAACTTTACAGACGCTCTCCTGCGAACCTTGCAGAACTAACACTCCTGAAAGAAAGGATATTGCGGAGACATGGCTTAGCCACAGCCTGGGGGATGTTTCCAGAATGAGATTTTCACTCTGCAGCGGAGTGTGCGCTGATATGAAACTTCCTGGCAGAATAAAACTGTGTGCCCGACCGCGACTCGAACTCGGGACCCTTCCCTTTCGCGGGCAAGTGCTCTACCAACTTTTTTTTTTTTTTTTTTTTTTTTTTTTTTTTTTTTTTTTTTTTTTTTTTTTAGGGCCTCCCTTCTCCCCTCACAGCCCTTCCAAACGCTCACCTTGCTTTGCCTTCTTCGGCTAGCCTCTTTGCTTTTGTCGTTTTTATTATTATTATCATTGTTATTATGAGTCCATCCTTCTACCAACTTTTTTTTTACTTTTTTTTATTGTATGTACTTTTTTATGTTTTTGATGCCAAGTCCTCATTTTTCTTACTTTTTGCGAGTGCTCGGCCACTTTTTCTTGTTTTGTATTTTTTTGTTTTATTTTTTGTTTTATTGTTTTATTTTTTTATTTTTATTTATTTTTTTTTTATTTCGGCTTCTTAATTTTTTTTTCTGTAAGCTGGATGTCTTAATTACCTTAGCTAACAGAAATGAGAAATAAATGTTTCTTCTTAATATTAATTAAAGGTAATGAATCTTCCTCTTGCTAATGGAAAGATAAGTATATTAAAATAAACTGATACGTGAAGTCTCTCATCTTCATAAGGAAAACATAAAATCTTGCAACCCCTTGAAGAACGTTTTTTTTAGAACTTAAAACTTCTCCGTATATGGCATAAGATAATTAAAAAAAAAAAAAAATACAATACATAAACTTGATGTCTAATTTCTTATATGAGGATATAGTCCTGTGCGTCTTGCCACGGACTTGATTTCTTTTCTGCTGTGTCTCGTGAAAGGATCGAAGACATCCCGGTTCCAGGTATCTGTAATCGTGCAAGGCTGACATCTCTGAATTCCATACCAATCATAATCTGTCTAGTGTTCTCTGTTTAATTTTATTCCATGATTCTATTTAGGAAGCATGCGTAATTTTTTTTGTAGTCTTTTGTCCGCATGAGATGATGGTGCTGAGTCGTTAGATACACCCAATAATCTTCTTTGCTTTTATTTTCTGCCTTCAAGATATAGTGCACAGTGTGCCCTTTTAGCCAGTTAACAGCATTTCTTTTCGTATCAGGGTATGGCACTGCGTCTGGAGTCAGAAAATCTGCGGCGGTGAAAACGGTTGGAGATGTTCTGTTAACGGTCGCTAATTTCTGCTTAACTATATGCCATATGTCTCTTACTCTTTCACACACGAATCGGTGTTCTTCAGTGTCAAGAAGGTTACATGACGCGCACAAGGGCGAATTTGTGAGATGTATAGCGTGCAATTTGGAATTAGTTGAAATTTTCCTGTTGACTGCATTATACCAAGTTGCTTTCACCTTAGAGGGTAAGTTCCGATCGTCGATATTTTTCCAAATTGCAGACCAGTCGTTGTTGGGGTATTTTCTTTCAATAATATTTCCGTCCTTAGCTTCCATCAAATATGTATAGATGTCCTTTACTCTCTTCAACTGCTGTTCTGAGAGCCTCGAGGAGATATAACTGTACTCAACGAGAAAAGTTTTCAGGTGACAAAGACCAGCTGGTATATGCTTCACATCTATAGGCGGCTGCATGCTTGTTGGAGCAATTTCATTCAGCAAGTGGGCCGTTAAGCTGTCGGGCATCTGTTTCCATTGCTTGCACATTCGACACACATATAACGCTCGTGACCTGTAACTGACATCAACAAGGTTTAAACCTCCTTTCCTTGTGGGGAGTGTTAGTGTATTGAACTTCACTTTGAAAATGTTGCCTTGGCATACAAAGCTTCCTATCGCGGATAAAATTCTTCTGGCTGTTTCTAATGGCATCGGAAAAGCTTGGACAACATAGTTAAGTTTGGATGTTATATACACATTTACTAGTTTGATTTTCTGTATCTCGTCCAGTTGCCTCATACTGTTTCCTTGTACAGATGCTCGTATGCTTGCAAGTAGTTTTTTATAATTGACGGCAATAGTGTGTTGGATGTTGCTCCTAAATTCAATACCCAAACATTTCAATGTGGATACTTCCGTCAATTGTCCCCGATTTTGCATGGATATTCCTCTGCCTAGGTTCATGATGCCTGACTTCCTTTTATTTAGTTTGGCGCCAGAAGCAAGTTCATATGTGTGTACAATCTGAAGAGCTTTCGCCACTTCATCTTCATTTACAACCAGGACGCCCACATCATCTGCGTAGGCGTTGCACACTATTTTCTTGCCGTGTATATGCAGTCCTTGCAGGTGATGCGTGAGTGTCGCGAGGAGAGGTTCTATTGCTATTGCGAAAAGGGCCATTGACATTGGGCAACCTTGACGTACGGATCCAGTCAATTCAATTTCTCTACTTAGTTGTCCGTTTATCATTATTCGTGCTACACTGTTTTTCAGAATTTGTTGAATAATCCTCACGAATCGTGGTGGGAATCCCATTACTTCCATGATACCAAGAAGATACTTATGATCGACCCTATCAAACGCCTTCTCGAAGTCTAATGACACTAAAGCACATTTTATTCGGCATACATTTGCGGTTGATATTATATCCCTATATTCGCATATTTTCTGATAAATGTTTCTGTCTTTGCCTACACATGTTTGGTACGTGCCAGTTACAGAGTTAATAACCATTTTTATTCTTCTTGCTAATACGCGGGCCATAATTTTGTAATCACTGTTGAGTAATGTTACTGGGCGAAGGTTTTCAATCGCTTTGCTAAGTGAGTTTTTAGGAATTAGAACTATGATCCCTTCAGGAAATTCTTTGGGAGCGGCAACAGTGCCACTCATGATTTCGTTGTACATACATAGCAACTTGCTTTTCATTTGTGGCCAGAACACTTGGTAGAATTCCACGGGGATACCGTCAGGTCCTGGAGACTTATTTTTAGGACTCTGTGCTATTGCGTCTTTCAATTCGTCCTCTTCTATTTCGGCCATGAGATTTTCTACTTGCTCTGTACTAATTCGTCCTGATACGTTTCTAACAAGATCACGCCGCGCCTCGTCGACGGTAGGTTTGGTGGTCATCATATCTGAGATATATTTATGAACAGCGTTTTGAATTTCATGCTGTTTTGTGTGCCTGGTCCCATCAGGTAACTTAACTTCTGTCAGTATTTTTCTGTTTCCTCTCTTATTCTCACGCATTACATGGTACATAGCCGTTTCTTCCCCTTCTACAATGTTGTGTAGTCTCGCTCTGACTTTAAAACCTTCTGACTGTCGCCGCTTCAGCGCCAAAAGTTTTGCTTTGACTTTCTGAATCCGGCTAAAGTTCTCCATTAATCGTGTGTCCAAGGTGTACAGGTCTCTAAGGCAGCTAAAATAAAATTCAGTCGTCTTTTTAATCCAGAAACTTTTCTGTCGCGAGTAATCCATCAGCATTCTTCTTATTTTAGGCTTCGTACATTGTAACCACCAAGCTATGGCAGAACTGTATCGCGGGAATCGTTTCTCGCATTCTTGCCACACATTAGTAAATGCTACGCGACATTCCTCATCTTGGAGATGTGTAATGTTGAGTTTCCATATGCCCCTCGCTCGGTAAGTCTCTTGTTTTTCCAAATTTACTGTGGTGATGTACGCGGCATGGTCAGAAAACATAGTGGGCCAGACCTCAGACTGGAGTACATGGTTCTTAAGGTTGGGCGACACGTAAATTCTGTCTAGCCTGCTTGCTGAGTGACTGTTAAAATATGTGAAACCTGCCTGTGCGCCATGGGTATGTTCCCAGGTATCGGTTAACTGCATTTGGTGGACTATTCTTTCCAGTTCTACGGACTTGTTGAAATTCGGTGTCTGGTCTTTCGGGCTAAGTACAGAATTAAAATCGCCGGCTAGGATTATATAACCTTGACGTGTACCGAAGAGATGAACGATTTCCCTTCTAAAAAAATCCGCTCTAGCACGCCTGTTATTGTTGCCTGACGGTGCATAAACGTTGATGATGCGGGCATTGTTAACAGTCACTGCAACCCCTCTGCTGTTTTCTATTTTTGCTATTTGTGTGACACGGATGCCTTCTTTCGTGAGAATTGCGGTTCCCAGCTCTGCACCGTAACCGGGGTTTATTGTGGCGTTGTATCCACGTATCTTCTCTAATTTAATATCTGTTACTTCCTGTAACAGTAGTATATCAACGTCAGCAGCGTATAGAAAGTCTTGCAGATGTTGTAAATGCAGGGAGGAGCGAATCTTATTAATGTTCAACGTAGCGATTTTGTAGGCTTGCGCTGCGTTCATATTGTCCTATTCATTACCGAAGTCAGTATTCGTCATACGAAGTGCTGTCGGAGGAAAATCCTTTTTCACATGTATGTTCCGGCAATGATGTATTCATCGCCTTCAGTTGATCTCTTGGGGCAGAAGTCTGTTCCGTTCCTCCAGTTTCGTTCAATTCTTCATCTTGATGCATTTCATCCGATTCATCAGCCCAGGTTTTGTGTTGATTAGCTTTCGATGTCTCTTTTTCTGCATTTCTAGTATCAGGGAAAACCTTGTCTGCATCGAAATTTACTATCAGCTTCAACCTCTCGTTTGACGACTGCTCCGTTGACATGGGGCATGGTGTATTTGATTTGGCTTGCAAGGGGTCAGGTGCCTGCATACTCAGAACCCCGCGACTCGAACTCGGGACCCTTGCCTTTCGCGGGCAAGTGCTCTACCAACTGAGCTACCGAAGCACGACTCACGCCCGGTACTCACAGCTTTACTTCTGGCAGTACCTCGTCTCCTACTTTCCAAACTTTACAGAAGCTCTCCTGAGAACCTTGCAAGGAAGTTTCATATCAGCGCACACTCCGCTGCAGAGTGAAAATCTCATTCTGGAAACATCCCCCAGGCTGTGGCTAAGCCATGTCTCCGCAATATCCTTTCTTTCAGGAGTGCTAGTTCTGCAAGGTTCGCAGGAGAGCTTCTGTAAAGTTTGGAAGGTAGGAGACGAGGTACTGGCAGAAGTAAAGCTGTGAGTACCGGCCGTGAGTCGTGCTTCGGTAGCTCAATTGGTAGAGCACTTGCCCGCGAAAGGCAAAGGTCCCAAAGTTCGAGTCTCGGTCGGGCACACAGTTTTAATCTGCCAGGAAGTTTCATATCAGAGCACACTCCGCTGCAGAGTGAAAATCTCATTCTGGATACTCCGTTGTAAATTTGTGTCCGTATCTGAAAGCAGCTTCCCTAAAGAGTTATCCAGAGAGTTCATTAAAAAGGAAAAAGAAGTCAGCCATGAATAACTAAAGGAAAAGAATGCTGCAATATTTTAAAGATAGTCGTTAACCGCCCGGATAGTAGAGCGTGTTAAAGGGCTACTTGAGGGATGTGCAGATGTTCTGGCACGTGATCGAATACGCCTGGCGGATTAACGATGATGGTCGGCCTGAATTTGATTTTTAGGGGGTTTCCCACACGTCACTAGGTGAATACCGGACTGAAGCAAAGCCCCGCCTCAGTTACATTATTCGCAAACATTTAGAACACTTTCGTCCACTTTCACGCGACTTGCACTGCACGCAGACAAGTGGGGTGCACATTAGGACTCCTGATATTTCTAAAAATACGAGGTATGTCCGCAGAGTAAACTCCGTTTGGTTATATAAAACAAACGCGTACAAATAAGAAAAATTTATTGTTGTACAAAAATGTACAACTGTTAAACTACTTTTCCACATAGCTTCCGAAATTTTGTAGGCGCTTGCCATAGCGTGGCACAAGTTTTTGTATGCCTTCTTCATAGAAGGTTGCCGACTGTGTATTCAACCATGTGGTAACATGTTCTTTCAGCTCATCATCATCGTTGAAGTGTTGACCACCAACGACAGATTTTAGGTGTAAGAAGAGATGAAAGTCGCTAGGAGCGAGGTCCGGGCTGTAAGGAGGATGATCAAACGCGTCCCAGTGAAATTCCCGTAAGAGCTGTTTGACCACATTCGTCGTGTGAGGTCGGGCATTATCGTGGAAAAAAGCAACACCTTTTGACACTAATCGTCGGCGCTTGTTCTGTATTGCGCGGTGCAATTTCTTAATGGTCTCGCAGTAAAGATGTGCATTGATTGTTTGGCCTCATGGTAAGAAATCAATCAGCAAAATGCCTTTTCTGTCCCAAAAAACGGCGCACATGGCTTTTCGAGGTGTCGATATTTGCTTAGACTTAACCGTCGTTGGGGATGAAGTGTGCCGTTTTCTTTCAGGGCTGTCGTACGATACCCAAGTTTCAGCGCTAGTGATTATCCGAGAAAGAAAACCATTCCCTTCTTCATCATAGCGTGTCAAAACCTGAAGTGCACTGCCCATCCGTTGTTTTCTGAGTTGTTCAGTAAGAATTTTGGGTGCCCAACGTGAGCAAAGTTTTCGAAATTTCCGTTTTTCAGTACCAATTTCATGAATTAGTGATAGTGAGATTTGTGGCACTTCCATAGCAAGGGCACTAAGTGTAAATTTACGGTGGTTCAAATGGCTATAAGCACTATGGGACTTAACATCTGAGGTCATCAGTCCTCTAGACGTAGAACTCCTTAAACCTAACTGACCTAAGGACAACACACAGATTCATGCCCGAGGCAGGATTCGAACCTGCGACCGTAGCGGCACTTACGGTTGTGCTTAATCTTCTCTTCAACTGTGCGAACCAGTTCATCAGTAACCACAGACGGGTGTGCACTTCGTCCTTCATCGTGCACTTGATCACGCCCTTCATTCAACAGTCTGACCCATCTTCTAACCATTGAATCACTCAAAGCATTTTGTCCGTAAACCACGCAGATTTGCCGATGAACTTCCTTTGGTTTAACTTCCTTTGCGTTTAGAAAACGAATCACAGATCTGATTTCACACGCGGCGGCATTTTAAATTACGGCTGACATTATATAGAAGCACCACAAAGTAGACGTCGGCAGCAGTGATCTGAAAATGGCGTACATGTCTTCTCCATGAGTTAGAGTAACTGCCGCGCATGCTCGGAACTGCGATCTTAGCGCTGCCACGAATAGAAATATAAACGGAACGTACTTTGTGGACGACCGTCGTATCATAAAAACGATACATCGATATTTAAAAAAACATCATCATCGGTTCTCAACATAACGAAAAAAAGGATCTATATATCGGCTGAAAAAATATCAACGTCCCTTCATATAAAAATATCGGCTGCACATCGTAAATCTACTGCTGGTTTTAGAGCTGCATATTTAAGGATTTATTATTAGATATTCTCTAAATCAACAAGCTAGCAGCCTGCCTATCCTCTTTAGAGCAAGGAATGAAAGACATCCGATGCACGCTCAATCTTGGCTGTAACTACTTTGGTAACAATGTTAATTGCACGTAAGTGGCACTATAGAAGGGGTCTAGTGGGTCCTTTGTTCGGTTCCGTTACATACAGTATTTGACTTCCCTTTTTTTTTTTTTTTTTTTTTGAATTTCCGCAAATGCCTGTCACCTACCAGCTGTAACGTCAAAACTGCATGGTTAAGCTAAGCGTCGCAGATTCTGTTCGTAGCGCCGAGCCCCGATTACGATAGCATTTCCCAAGTCTCCACCTACCGCAGAGACCAATCTTGTCATTTAAATTTTTGTTCATCATTTTCAGCAACTGTTTTTGAAGAATGTCGAGGTGAAGACATAGCACACTAGGTGCGTTAAAAATTGTTTTGGAACGCAACTGGTTTGCTGCTTCCTCACATCGGAAATCTTGTTATCCACTTCACCCCACCACCCCCCAGTGCAGTATGAGCTCTTCTTTAGTGGAACATATAATTCCTTCACTCAGTCAAAGAGTAAGACTCCTTCATATAGTGAAAGTAAAATTATGTCCTACACCAACTTCAAAAGAGCAACTTCAAGTATTTTCCGAAAATTGTGAAAGGAATGCAATATAAAATAAAAATATCGGCACTCGATACTGCCGATTTGATATCGATGTACCGGTGGATATAAATTGACATTTTTGGAAGAAATTTCGATACATCTATATTTTATGAATGCACAATGTGTTCATCCCCCCCCCCCAAAAAAAAGAAAAATATATAATATAATTACTGTGACAAACCCAAAGTTAGGGGACCTATCATCAATAGCTCCCAGAACTTTCTCTCATTTAACGCTTCTTCCATATCTGTCAGTAATTTTTAAACACGTAAGAAATTCCACGTGGTACTGCACATCAAATAGTAGGTTCCAATATGACTTCCTGTGTACGTCACTCCATGGGTATTGAAAGGCAACAGTACACCATCTCCAACAGGACCACACCTTGTTCAAACCAACTTTTGCGTTGACAGAGTTGTCTTAATGACCATGATAGTAAAATTAAATATGTATTCATTCTTCTACAGGCTACCATACGGTTGATTAACCCTACCTCATCATGGAAGGAACGTAAAACACACAAAACTTAACGGACGACATACAAAGGACTGGGTTGATAAATTACATGTTTATATTCTAGCAGACGCAAAGAAAAGCACTTTTGTACGGAACCACACAAAACAATAAATAATACAACTGGAATCAGAGATAACTGTAACTACTGAAAATAGCGATGGCCCCTCTTATTGACGCGTTTAAGGCATATTTACACTGAGTCAGTCCAAAGTGGACTACCCGCTTTTCTGTCAGAGTCGCTTTTTTTGTGCTCCGACAGGAGAGTTTTCAGTCGGTTCCCTTCTTTTCCTTGTTTTAACACAGTGTGCTGCTGATATAACACAAATTCTATAGGTGAGTACAGTTGTCACAGTTAATATACCTACATAAACATACATTTACATACTTTGAGGTATACAAACGACAAGTAAGTCCGCATAATACAAGGCTAATGCAAAATTGTCTCCCAGCCCCGTGCCAGATCACTTTACACTAGTTTACTTAAAAATTTACAACATTTTTACATCTACAACATATTCGCCATCCTTCAAATGGTGTGTTTAAGCTACACCTAGACTATACTAAAAATATGACGTTTGATTTGCAAGTACAAAGAATTTCATATTATAAAATTTATTATTGTGATGTGTTTACTCTGCCAGGCCGCACCTTCGAATAATTTCCAAGTGAAGACGGCCTGTATAGGTTGGAAGTGCCCACTATACAGAGACAGCGTCTCATAAAGCTTATTGGTAACAAAGTAGCGACTAAAAACATAATTTGATGACCTCAGAACTCTTGTGAAGACTCCAGAACGTTTCCAATGTATTCACTACGTAAGTTAAAACTACATTTACGCCTCATGGCGGATTTTACGCGCATATTTTACGTGCATACCTCTGGATTTCGTTAACTGATAATGATATCAAAAAAGTTTCAAGGTTATCCGAGAATATGACCTGAAGTACACATATAGTATAAATGTCGACGATACACCATGAACAGAAATTATAAAGTGGCCGTCTCCACAGCTGGTACTTTTGGTACGCAAGGAGCATGGTTTTTTGGGTTATCTCCATTAAGGATATAGATTTACGAAAACTGGAATTTGGCGTCTCTGTATAAATGCCTATATAGTACACAATTATAATTTTAGCCACTTTCTGTAATTAGTTATTTAGATAATTGCGACCCTTCGTGCAAAAGCAGCGGAAAACAGGTTTTTGCGGTTTGGTGCCATTCACGTTTGAACCTCTGGATCTCGGTAACGGATAATGATATCGAAAAAATTTTCGAAAATCCCCGAAAACATCTGCTTTAGGTAAAGATTACGATGATTTGCCATGAACAGAAATTACAAAAGTGTCCATTCACACAACTGGTCCTTTTGGCAGCCAAAACTCATGATTTTTTGAGATTTTTCAGGAACCGCCCATGAGCAAATTGTGCTTTCATGAACTATGGCCCATCCTAGACCGCACATAATGCGAAAGAACCAACCTATTTGCTCAATTTGCCGCACCTGGAAGAAATGTAGACCCAGTACCGTAGCATAGCCACAGTATACTCATACTTCCGATAGGTACAGAAATTGTCGCTAAGCCAGGCGCTTTTCAAAACACGTGAGCCCTTATCTGCGTGATCATGTGGTATCCTAGATACAACCCTCTGAAAAATTTCATTTTCACGCAACTGGGTTTCCCATCATGCAGATTATGCCATTAATGCAACAGGAAGTAAATCAATCTGACATACTACAAATTATTAGATTGTATCTTAGATTTATATAGGAAGATTTAAAAGGCCGTCTTAATGGGAATGATCTCATGAGCGTAGAATATCAACTGAGAGTAAATGGAAGTAAAAGATTAGTTAGCGGTAGAAGTGACATTAGTGATAAACTTAACATCAAAATTGGGGACCACACATTAAAAGAAGTACTCGAAGCAAAATAGCATATGAGGGACAAAGCAAAGAGGACATAAAAAAATACCACGGGCAAAGAGGGAACTCCTGACTAAAAGCATGATACTAGTAACAAATTGCAGCCATAATCTGAGTAGCAAAAATCTCAGAATGTAAGTTTGGAACACAGAATTGTATGGAGGGGAATCATGGACTACAGGAAAACTGGAAAAGGAATCGAAGCATGTGATGCTATACTAATATGTTCAGAGATAGTTGGACTGATAAGCCAAGAAATGAGGAAGTTCTCTGCAGAGTTGGCTAGGAGCGATCCATGCACAAGATTCATTCACAAGAAGAAGGGATAAGACGACAGGACGTGTAAGACTTCATCGAATAACTTCCATGGTAATGGAAGAGTTCGTTAAGACTGACAACTGTAGAGGAAGACAAATATTGACATATAAAAAAACGTAAACTCCATTCAGAGACTCTGGCAGGCCCATTGGCACCCTCCGATTACCCTGTTATCCTTTGCCAGTGGCACCATTGGATGTAGTATGGAGGGTGAGGGGGTCAGCACACTGCTGTCCCGGCGTGCACTCCGTGCCAGTCCTCCCACTAAAGAAACAACTTCCTGGCAGCGCCAGGAATCGAACCCAGGTCCTCTGCATGGCATTTCCCATGCTCACCATTCAGCTACAGAAGTGAACAAATAACTGAGAATATTGAGTGCACGTGTTACTCGGAAATGAAGATGTAGGCACGTGAGAGGAATTTGTCGTGGGCCACATCAAACCCGACACACGACTGGAAAAAAAAAACCTACGGCCGGTGCATCAGAGGAGAGTTACAGAATTACAGCTGGTAAACTTATTTTAGAAGGCGTAATGGAAATCATCGTGATGGTTGTTACCGTTAACCGCAACTATATAGATCATCACCGTGCAGTCACCAGTTTGAATTGGGAAACATGGGAGTAGATGTGTATTTCGTAATTACCAAGCTCTATGTCAGCGCCCTAGTTAAATTTCTAAACAAGAAGTAGTAATCATGCCTACAGCATTGTCACCTCTTGGAGGGTCACGGCACGATATCTCGACACAACGGTAGATCGCTCACTGGCGTGACGTCAGCACATTCTGGGTGTGAGGAAGGAATCCAAGAAACGACTCCACAATCTGTACCCCTTGCTGAACCCTGCCTCTACCCTTGGTTGGGTATCACGTTATAAAAGGCGCTGCTCCGTCCTGCTCTCTAATATGCCACAGTTGTCTGGGATCGGACAGCAGAAATGCATCCGAAGTAGCTCCAAACAGCGCAAAATGGTGCGTTCCGCTTGGATCTGCATTTCCCACTAGACTTACCAACAGGTTCGCTACGCGACATGGCAGAAATCCAACGTTTCTGGAACCAGTTTGGGGTAACTGTCCGCTCCTTCTACGATGAAACTAAGAGACCACACAACAGGAAGATTCAGATGCTGGACCAGAAAGTACAGAGCAGCATCACCACCAGACAACAGCATCCACAGGTTGCGTAGGCAGCCCGTATTTCACCAGTCACTCAATGACACCCAAAGTGAATTACAATGACATCGATCAACGGATGGGTCACAAAACATACAAATGTTGAAAACACCACATTCAGAGACTTAAGGCACCTCTGTTAAGATCCGCAAAAGGAGACGAAGAAGAAGAAGAAGAAGTGAAGAAGAAAATAGAAGGTAGATGTAGTATGAGAAAACAACAAGAAAAATTCTGTCTCTTAAAGGGAAATAAAAAGGTTACAGTTAGTTTTCTATTTAACGTGTCCGGTGATGGAGCATTTGTTTGGCTAAAGTCATGGGCTTGTTGAAGGAATTGTAAGGAATCCCAGGATATCGTACAACAGAATAGCCGAGCAAGGATTTTAAAACTGTGCTTCCAGAAGACGTACCCAGTCTCTCTACCTCTCTCTCTGACCCACTGAGACCAATGAACTTGGTACAGGTCTATGTGCCAGTCGAACTGAATATTTCTGAAAGGATATCTGGTCGGTGGAGGGGAAGTTTCGTATTCAATGGATCCGCCAGATATGAAACGGCGCTCTCTTGTTTTCCTCTACGTAAGTGAAATAATAGCCAACCGGAAATGAGAGTAGCGATGAGAAAGGTCGTTACAGATGGAGCGTCACGTGCTGCGCATGCGCGGCAGGAATTCAGGCAGTGAGCCGTGTCTGCACTCTGGCCGAATACTGCAGCCGGCATAGGCTGGTCGGCACCAGGAGCCGATATGACAGGGTGTCCATGATCTACTGTTATCTCCTGATCCTTGTTGCACAGATACTGCTTGAAGAATGAAGCGTTTTACTGGGAATGAAAAGAAGCTCTAGTCGCTCTAACGTACTGTGACTCTGTCTCTCTACCTACATTCCTATTCCATCCAGTGTAACTAGCTACACTACAAAAATCTAAACACTTCACGAATCTTCTGTAATAGATTTAAAGTAACGATCTATTCTTCAGCTCAAGGGACCACTAAATATTAAATAAAATTTGCAGTGATACGTGTACAAGCAGTTAAAGCTCTTTGTGCTCCAACACTTTTGACAGCTTATTCGATTTCATTTTGTCTCATTTCAGCTAAGTTAACGGCTTCACTCTAGAAAATATTGATCATACGCACTCATTATCCACCGATGATACAGTCGATCTCATTCCAGCTAAGCACAGGAAGCTTGGAAACAATATGCCAATTGGAAACTTTGTATTGATTAGGTAACTCACTTGCGTCCGCAATTAGCCGTTGTATTTAAGCTCTTCTCCGTTGAAATGCAATTACGTATGTCAATTGCCTGTAAACGTTCCTGTATACTACATCGATTAGACGCTGTCGACGTTAGATATTGGTAATCATAGGTTGAAATTTAATAGGGAGAGTCGTACATAAATTTTGAGTGGCATGAATGTGTAGGAAGCAAAATTCTTTGTTTTACTTCTTCAAAGACACATTAAAAACCATTTATTAAACCTCATCTTCCATTCTCCGTTTATGATTTTGCAGTTAGCAAAATATTATCTTCAGTTTCTCCAACTGACAAATTTGTACCTGGTAAAATATTCTTTCTGCCAAAAGAGTACATAGTACTGCATTCACATTCGCTTTTAAAGCCCGTCTCCTGCTTATTACATTCAAATCGTATGCTGAAAGTTTGTTACTTGCCAGACCGCGGAGTTTATCCATGCTCCAGAGAGTTCACATGTAACTTCCGGCGCTGTAATCTCAGGGTCATATACCACAAAAACTCCAGTAACAGTGCCGAAGGGACAACTTCATTAATTAACACAAACTAAAATTTAATTCCATCTTTCTCTGAGAAAATACCGTTTCATGTGTGTGCAAATGCGACCAGAAAAACATTTTGTCGCTATCGTCAGAATACTCTGTCTCTGAATTTTAAAGCCTGCAACGGATACATATTACTTTCGTGAACTAAGATCTCTATAACATACAATACTAAACTTCATCAAATATATAGATGTTAATAAGAGAGCCTCGCATTATTTTCGACATCACATGACCCACGAGAAATGAGCTGAATGATAAAGTAGCAAATGCAACAGTCCGTGAGGACCTCCTCTGCTATGGACTCAGATATGAGTATGTATGGGTGCAAATCAGCAGTTCGAAGTTACACTACTGGCCATTAAAATTGCTACACAACGAAGATGACATGCTACAGACACGAAATTTAACCGACAGGAAAAAGATGCTGTGATATGCAAATTATTAGCTTTTCAGAGCATTCACACAAGGTTGGCACTGGTGGCGACACCTACAACGTGCTGACATCAGGAAAGTTTCCAACCGATTTCTCAAACACAAACAGCAGTTGATCAGCGTTGCCTGGTGAAACGTTGTTGTAATGCCCCATGTAAGGACGAGAAATGCGTACCATCACGTTTCCGACTTTGATAAAGGTCGGATTGTAGCCTATCGCGATTGTGGTTTATCGTATCGAGACATTGCTGCTCGCGATGGTCGAGATCCAATGACTGTTAGCGGAATATGGAATCGGTGGGTTCAGGAGGGTAATACGGAAAGCCGTACTGGATCCCAACGGCCTCGTATCACTAGCAGTCGAGATGACAGGCATCTTACCCGCATGGCTGTAACGGATCGTGCAGCCACGTCTCGATCCCTGAGTCAACAGATGGGGACGTTTGCGAGACAACAACCATCTGCACGAACAGTTCGACGACGTTTGCAGCAGCATGGACTTTCAGCTCGGAGACCGTGGCTGCGGCTACTCTTGACGCTGCATCACAGACAGGAGAGCCTGCGATGGTGTACTCAACAACGAACCTGCGTACACGAATGACAAAACGTTCACGCCCGGGTTCCGGGGTTCGAATCCCGGCAGGGTCAGGGATTTTCTCTGCCTCGTGATTACTGGGTGTTGTGTGCTGTTCTTGGGTTAATTAGGTTTAAGTAGTTCTAAGATCTAGGGGACTGATGACCATAGATGTTAAGTCCCATAGTGCTCAGAGCCATTTTTGACAAAACGTCGTTTTTCGGGTGAATCCAGGTTCTGTTCACAGCATCATGATGGCCGCATCCGTGTTTGGCGACATCGCGGTGAACGCACATTGGAAGCGTGTATTCGTCATCGCCATACTGACGTATCACGCGGCGTGATGGTATGGGGTGCCATTGGTTACACGTCTCTGTCACCTCTTGTTCGCATTGGCGGCACTTTGAACAGTGGACGTGATTATTTCATATAGCGTTCATTAAAAAATGACGATCATGCCACTTGGGACCTGTGGAATGGTACATTAGCTTATTTGTTTGAGTTGTAAATATTTGTCATGTATTGTTGTATTTCGGACATGTTCTACATCCTGGTGGACCTCCTCACTACGGATCAATTGGAATGAAATCTAATCTAATCTAATCTAATCTTGAACAGTGAACGTTACATTTCAGATGTATTACGGCCCGTGGCTCTATCCTTCATTCGACCACTGCGAAACCCTACATTTCAGCAGGTTAATGCACGACCGCATTTTGCAGGTCCTGTACGGGCCTTTCTGTATACAAAAAATGTTCAACTGCTGCCCTGGCCACCACATTCTCCAGATCTGTCACCAATTGAAAACGTCTGGTCAATGGTGGCCGAGCAACTGGCTCGTCACAATACGCCAGTCGCTACTCTTGATGAACTGTGGTATCGTGTTGAAGCCGCATTGACAGCTGTACCTGTGCACGCCATCCAAGCTCTGTTTCACTCAATGCCCAGGCGTATCAAGGCCGTTATTACGGCCAGAGGTGGTTGTTCTGGGAACTGATTTCTCAGGATCTATGCAGCCAAATTGCGTGAAGATGTAATCAGATGTCAGTTCTATCATAATATATTTGTCCAATGAATACACATTTATCTTCTGCATTTCTTCTTGGTGTAGCAATTTTAATGGCCAGAAGTGTAGTTATACAGAGAAAACGGCAGAAACCAAAACGTCAGTGACATGGAACAAGAGAAATGCTTCTGGGGTAGCAGTGATTTCATTGACATAGTCAACATCCTAAGTCAAGAAGCTTATAAACCACACGGTGAAAGAGTATCACTGATAAATTTTGTTCATGACATTACAACCCTTATTCAAAGTGAGGAAAAATTACACATCATATTGAATGGAACGAAGAGTCTATTGAGCAAAAAAATGGTTCAAATGGCTCCAAGCACTAGGGGACTCAACATATGAGGTCATCGGTCCGCTAGACTTAGAACTACTTAAACCTAACTAGCCTAAGGACATCACACACATCCATACCCGAGGCAGGATTCGAACCTGCGACCGCAATATCAGCGCTGTTCCGGACTGAAGCGCCTAGAACCGTTCGGTCACAGCGGCAGGCAGTCTATTGAACAAAGTGTATGAATTTAGAGTAAACCGAAGAAATGCGGATGTAATGAGCAGCGAAAGTGAGGTTAGTGGGAAACTTACTACCAATACTGGAGTGCACGAAGTATGTGAAGTACTTCTACTACCTTAAAAGTAAAATGACGTATACGCAGGTTCGAATCCTGCCTCGGGCATGGATGTGTGTGATGTCCTTAGGTTGGTTAGGTTTAAGTAGTTCTAAGTTCTAGGGGACTGATGACCATAGATGTTAAGTCCCATAGTGCTCAGAGCCATTTGTGAGGATGAAAATCAGGTTTATTTTAAATCGGCCCTGTTACCGTCGTGAGCGTTGTTATTTTTGGGGGTGGACGTGGTGAGTTGACGCTGGTAAATGCCTTCAAGGCGACAAGGACTTTGTAACCAACACATCGCAGGGTTTGAACGAGGTCGTGTAATAGGGCTACAAGAAGCTGGATGTTCCTTGGCAGGAATGTAGCCACTGTACATGCGGCGATCACGAGAACGTACGGTCACAAGAAGATCGGGCTCCAGACGGCCACGTGGTGTTACCGAGAGAGAGGAGCATCGTGCTGGGCGTGTGGCTGTGGCGCATCTTACTGCATCTGCAGCAGCAGTTTGAGCAGCAGCTGGCACCACAGTGATACAACGAACTGTTACATATCGGTTACGTCAAGAAGCAGACGCTCCGAAGCGTGCGTTCCACTAACCACAACACATCGCCGTAAGCGAGTTCGGTGGTGTTAAGTGCGAACTCAATGGAGGGCATGATGGGTAGTGTTTTGTGACGAAAGATGGCTCTGTCTCGGTTCCAGTAACGCTTGTGTGATGGTCAGAAGGAGACCATTTGAAGGCCTGCAACAACCCTTTCTGCGTTCTACACACACGCGAGCTACACCCGGAGATATACGAGGTGTGGCTAGAAAAAAACCGGACTAGTACTGGTGAAACAATAAAACGAATGCAATAAGGCTGAAAGTCGCGTGGCCTGTCACGTGACTCTCGCTCCGCCTGCTGCTCGAGTTTCATCTGCCTCCTGCACTCAGTCTGCCCGTGGCGTCTGTTTTAAGTTGTTGACGTTTTGTCTGTGCGTCGGAAAATGTTGAGTGTACAGAAAGAACAGCGTGTTAACATCAAATTTTGTTTCAAACTAGGAAAATCTGCAAGTGAAACGTTTGTAATGTTACAACAAGTGTACGGCGATGATTGTTTATCCCGAACACAAGTGTTTGAGTGGTTTAAACGATTTAAAGATGGCCGCGAAGACACCAGTGATGACACTCGCACTGGCAGACCATTGTCAGCAAAAACTGATGCAAACATTGGAAAAATCGGTAAACTTGTTCGACAAGATCGCCGTTTAACAATCAGAGCAGTGTCTGAGTTAACAGGAGTTGACAAGGAAAGTGTTAGGCAGATTCTTCATGAAAGTGTGTTCAAAAATAGTTCCAAAGTGTCTCACAACTGAACAGAAGGAACGCCGAAGAATGATTTGTTCTGACATCCTGGAAAACATTGAAAGTGATCCCACCTTCTTACAAAATGTTATTACTTGCGATGAATCGTGGTTTTTTACTTACGATCACGAAACTAAACGCCAATCGATGCATTGGAAAACTCCTGGTTCTCCATGACAAAAAAAAGCACGAATGTCAAAATCGAAATTCAAGGCAATGATGATTGTTTTTTTTTTACATCAAAGGGATTGTGCACATTGATTGGGTACCAGAGGGACAAACAGTGAATCAGCATTACTACATTAGCGTCCTGGCTACCTTACGTGAGCGAGTACGGAGAAAACGGAACGATTTGTGGAGAAAAAAGTCATGGATCCTTCACCAAGACAATGCCCCAGCTCACAGTGCGTTGTCAGTGAAGAAGTTTTTGGCAAAACACAACATTCCCATCTTAGATCATCCACCCTACTCACCTGATTTGGCCCCCTGTGACTTTTTTCTTTTCCCTAAAGTCAAGTCAGCTTTGAAATGAACTAGATTTGAGACTGTTGAAGCAGTAAAAGAAAAAGCGACGGAAGTAATGTATGGACTTACCGAAAATAATCTGCAGCATTGCTATGAACAGTGGAAAATTCGTATGGAGCGGTGTAGAGACCGAGGAGGAGAGTACATTGATGGAGATAACTTGAAATTGTAAATAATTGTAAATAAATGTTTTTTCCAGCATCAGTCCGGTTTTTTTCTAGCCGCACCTCGTACAGGGTGGTCCATTGATAGTGACCGGGCCAAATACCTCATGAAATAAGCATCAAACGAAAACACTACACAGAACGAAACTCGTCTTGCTTGAAAGGGGAAACCAGTTGGCGCTATGGTTGGCCCGCTAGATGGCGCTGCCATAGGTCAAACGGATATCAACTGTGTTTTTTTAAAACAGGAACCCTCATTTTTATTACATATTCGTGTAGTACATAAATAAATATGAATGTTTTAGTTCGACCACTTTTTCCGCTTTGTGATAGATGGCGCTGTAATAGTCACAAATGTATAAGTACGTGGTATCACGTAACATTCCGCCAGTGCGGACGGTATTTGCCTCGTGATACATTACCCGTGTTAAAATCGACCGTTTACCAATTGCGGAAAAGGTCGATATCGTTTTGATGTATGGCTATTGTGATGAGAATGCCCAACGGGCGTGTGCTATGTATGCTGCTCAGTATCCTGGACGACATCATCCAAGTGTCTGGACCGTTCGCCGGATAGTTACGATATTTAAGGAAACAGGAAGTGTTCAGCCACAAGTGAAACGTCAGCCACGACCTGCAACAAATGATGATGCCCAAGTAGGTGTTTTAGTTGCTGTCGCGGCTAATCCGCACATCAGTAGCAGACAAATTGCGCAAGATGGTTCAAATGGCTCTGAGCACTATGGGACTCAACTGCTGTGGTCATAAGTCCCCTAGAACTTAGAACTACTTAAACCTAACTAACCTAAGGACAGCACACAACACCCAGCCATCACGAGGCAGAGAAAATCCCTGACCCCGCCGGGAATCGAACCCGGGAACCCGGGCGTGGGAAGCGAGAACGCTACCGCACAACCACGAGATGCGGGCAATTGCGCAAGACCGGGAACCTCAAAAACGTCGGTGGGGAGAATGCTATATCAAGATCGATCACACCAGTGCCATATTTCTATGCACCAGGAATTGCATGGCGACGACTTTGAACGTCGTGTACAGTTCTGCCACTGGGCACAAGAGAAATGACGGGACGATGACACATTTTTTGCACGCGTTCTAATTAGCGACGAAGCGTCATTCACCAACAGCGGTAACGTAAACCGGCATAATATGCAGTATTGGGCAAAGGAAAATCTACGATGGCTGCGACAAGTGGAACATCAGCGACCTTGGTGGGTTAATGTATGGTGCGGCATTATGGGAGGAAGGATAATTGGCCCCCATTTTATCGATGGTAATCTAAATGGCGCCATGAATGCTGATTTCCTACGTAATGTTCTACCGATGTTACTACAAGATGTTTCACTGCATGACAGAATGGCGATGTACTTCCAACATGATGGATGTCCGGCACATAGCTCGCGTGCGGTTGAAGCGGTATTGAATAGCATATTTCATGACAGATGGATTGATCGTCGAAGCACCATTCCATGGCCCGCACGTTCACCGGATCTGACGTCCCTGGATTTACTTCTGTGGGGAAAGTTGAAGGATATTTGCCATCGTGAACCACAGACAACGCCTGACAACATGCGTCAGCGCATTGTCAATGCATTTGCGAACATTACGCAAGGCGAACTACTCGCTGTTGAGAGGAATGTCGCTACACGTATTGCGAAATGCATTGAGGTTGATGGACATAATTTTGAGCATTTATTGCATTAATGTGGTATTTACAGGTAATTACGCTGTAACAGCATGCGTTCTCAGAAATGATAAGTTCACAAAGGTACGTGTATCACATTGGAACAACCGAAATAAAATGTTCAAAAGTACTATCGTTCTGTATTTTAATTTAAAAAACCTACCTGTTACCAACTGTTCGTCTAAAATTGTGAGCCATATGTTTGTGACTATTACAGCGCCATCTATCACAAAGCGAAAAAAGTGGTCCAACTAAAACATTCATATTTCTTTACGTACTACACGAATATGTAATAAAAATGGGATTTCCTATTTGAAAAAACGCAGTTGATATCCGTTTGACCTATGGCAGTGCCATCCTTTGGGCCAACCATAGCGCCATCTGGTTTCCCCCTTCAAGCTAGACAAGTTTCGTTGTTTGTAGTTTTTTCCTTCCACGCTTATTTCGTGAGATATTTGGCCCGGTCACGATCAATGGAGCACCCTGTATAGTCTGGGGTGCGATTTCGTATGACAGCGGCAGCATTCTCGTAGCTATCCCACTCACTCACCCTGACTGCAAATTTGTAAGTCAGCCTGACGAATCGACCTGTTATGCTGACATTCATGAACAGCATTCCAGGGGGTATTTACGTACAGGATGCGCTCGCCCATATACCACTGTTGTAACCCAACATGCTCTACTGAAGTCGGCATGTTTCCTTGGCCTGCGCGGTCACCAGTTCTGTCTGCAATCGAACACATATTGAACAGTATCGTAATACAACTCTAGCATTATCCACAAACAGCATTAACCGTCCCTGTATTGACCGAGCAAGTGCAACACGCGTAGAACTCCATCCCACAAACTGGCATCCGGCAGCTGTAGAACAGAATGCACGCACGTTTGAATGCTTGCATTCAACATTCTGGCGGTTATACCGGATACTAACAAGGGAACCTCCCCATCGCACCCCCCTCAGATTTAGTTATAAGTTGGCACAGTGGATCAATCGAGAAAACAGGAAGAAGTTGTATGGAACCGTGAAAAAAATTAGTAAAATATAAAAACTGAGTAGTCCATATGCAAGATAAGCAACATCAAGGAGAGTGCGAGCTCAGCAGCGCTGTGGTCCCGTGGCTAGCGTGAGTAGCTGCAGAACGAGAGGTCCTTGGTTCAAGTCTTCCCTCGGCTGAAAATTTTACTTTCTTTATTTTCGCAAAGATATGATCTGTCCGTTGGTTCACTGACGTTTCTGTTCACTGCAATAATTTTAGTGTCTGTGTTTTGCGACTGCACCGCAAAACCGTGCGATTAGTAGACGAAAGGACGTGCCTCTTCAATGGGAAGCGAAAACATTTGATCGCAAGGTCATAGGTCAACCGATTCGTCCATAGGAAAACACATCTGATATATTCTATACGACACTGGTGGTAGCATGTGCGTCACATGACAGGAATATGTTGTCGACCCATCTAACTTGTACACTTGGCGAATGGGTAAAAAGATTCTTCTACCTTGCCCGATTTAGGTTTTCTTGTAGATTTGATAATCACTCCCAAAATAGTGATGAAAACATAAGAGTTTGTCACATAAACTGAAAATAAAAAGTTAAACTTTTCAATCGAAGAAAGACTTGAACCTAGGACCTCTTGTTCCATAGCTGCTCTCGCTAACCACGGGACCACGGCGCACCTTGACTGCTAGTGTCCTTGATGTTGCCTATCTTCGCATGGACTACTCAGTTTGTATATTTTATTAATTTTTTTCATAGTTCCACACAACTACTTCCTGTTTTCTCGATTGATCTGTGTTCAGTTTTTCAAGGTCTATCCACTGTGCCAACTTGTAACTAAATCTGAGGGGGGTGCGATGGGGAGGTTCCCTTGTAAGGTATCAGAATTTCACATGCGCAACGGCTCGTCTCGCTCTTACATTAACTTAATAACTGGCATAGGTTACCTAGACAAATGTTTTCCAGAACTTTCAGTACTCTACAGTAATTAATTTTTGTGTTGTTATTTTTTTCAGTCAGTCTAGTAAGAGGACTGAGCCGTGGCTGGCTCGTGTTATGCCTTGCATTAATCCTTGTATGCTGTTCTGTGATTAGTCTACCGTTGTTATTGCGATTATGCTGTTATCGTCTCTCTCCACAAGTCGCAGCAGCAGCGTGTATCAATATTCGCCCCCTTGTACTGTCTTTGGCCACGCGCTTATAGTTTCCAGCTGTGCAGTGTGATGGCAGTTGGTCAGTCGGAGTGGAGCAGCGAGGAAGTCTCCATTGTGCGGATCCGGCCGGGACCGCAGGCGGCGTCCACAAGCAGTCGGAGTGTGAGGCACTGTTCCCATTGCTACGAGGTCCGTGGCTCACCGATCCCGGACACGAAAGCTCAGTCTTTACCTAATCTACCAGCCAGCCCCAACTGTTCACAATGTGTTGTTTGAATTTCGTTGTGGGCTGTTGGGACATTCCCGCAAGCAACAACGTGTGTTTTCAAGTTGGCGAAATTCTAGCCGCCCTCCTGTGGGGTTTAACTTAACTTGATTACTTTTTGAATTGAAGTGCACTAGCGGAATCTTCTGCCTTGTGGCCGTTAACGTTACGGTTACCTGCCCTGACCGCTGACGTAAGTACAGGCAGTGTATTTTCCTCGTCGTGTTGTGGTTGTCCAGCACGGCGTGCAGTTTGACAGCGGAGTGTGCAATTTTTTGTGGGCGCCAATACCTTCTGCGTTGTTCCATAGAACTCCCTGTTGTGTGCTGGTTGGATGGAGTGGAACTTATCCTGTCGCTTGGTCCGCTGACTGTCTGTCGGTTGGGTGGCCTTGGGACTCAGAATCGTTGGGCCGACTGCCTGTCTCACCTAAGCAAGCGTTAGTGTTTGAATTCCAGGCCGACCCTTGGAAACTTCTGAGCGCCGTTTGATATGCTGCCTTTTCTTATTTGTCCTTGTTGTTTGTTTACGTATGCCTTCTTTTGAATTAAAGGTGTTTTGCCCATCTTTTGAATGGCGCATTTAGCCGGGAATTAAGTTCTAAAATTAACGTTTGGCTAGCTCTGTTCTTAATGTTTTCTTTACTCTTGTAATGTTTGTCAAATGAATAAAGTAGTATGTTCGAGTGCAACTGACAGCCACTCATTTTGGCCACTCTTTACAAATTAAACTATCTGTCGTGTCCTGCGGGTCTAGCAGAGGATTTCAAGGATACATAATGGAGATAAAAAGAGTGAGTCAAGTGTGCGTCAGTGTTGTATGTTTATGTGTGAGAACTGGTTGTCTTTGAAATGTTACCGTTGTTTTTGGAAATATTAGTATGAGACACTACACATTGTCCACATTTCGTCAGTAGTATCACAGACGTGGAGAGTTGTGATGGAGTGAGAAGAGTAGGATGCCCATGGATCGAGCGGTTCGCCGAAAAAGGTGGAGCTGTGGTGTCACACCGAGTTCACACTTTGGCGGACGGCAGTTGAGTCCAGCGCTTATGATGCGTCCCAAATGAGATCGTCATCAGTGGAACACTAAAGCCTAATCTTCCTTCCCTTTTTTTCTCGCTGTAAGGAAATAATTACGAGGGCAGTTCAATAAGTAATGCAACACATTTTTTTTCTGAAACAGGGATTGTTTTATTCAGTATTGAAATACACCAGGTTATTCACCAATCTTTTAGCTACACAACACTATTTTTCAACGTAATCTCCATTCAATGCTACGGCCTTACGCCACCTTGAAATGAGGGCCTGTATGCCTGCACGGTACCATTCCACTGGTCGATGTCGGAGCCAACGTGGTACTGCATCAATAACTTCTTCATCATCCGCGTAGTGCCTCCCACGGATTGCGTCCTTCATTGGGCCAAACATATGGAAATCGGACGGTGCGAGATCGGGGCTGTAGGGTGCATGAGGAAGAACAGTCCACTGAAGTTTTGTGAGCTCCTCTCGGGTGCGAAGACTTGTGTGAGGTCTTGCGTTGTCATGAAGAAGGAGAAGTTCGTTCAGATTTTTGTGCCTACGAACACGCTGAAGTCGTTTCTTCAAGAGTAGCACAATACACTTCAGAGTTGATCGTTTGACCATGGGGGAGGACATCGAACAGAATAACCCCCTTCAGCGTCCCAGAAGACTATAACCATGACTTTATCGGCTGAGGGTATGGCTTTAAACTTTTTCTTGGAAGGGGAGTGGGTGTGGCGGCACTCCATTGATTGCCGTTTTGTTTCAGGTTCGAAGTGATGAACCCATGTTTCATCGCCTGTAACAATCTTTGACAAGAAATTGTCACCCTCAGCCACATGACGAGCAAGCAATTCCGCACAGATGGTTCTCCTTTGCTCTTTATGGTGTTCGGTTAGACAACGAGGGACCCAGAGGGAACAAACCTTTGAATATCCCAACTGGTGAACAATTGTGACAGCACTACCAACAGAGATGTCAAGTTGAGCACTGAGTTGTTTGATGGTGATCCGTCGATCATCTCGAACGAGTGTGTTCGCACGCTCCGCCATTGCAGGAGTCACAGCTGTGCACGGCCAGCCCGCACGCGGGAGATCAGACAGTCTTGCTTGACCTTGCGGCGATAATGACACACGCTTTGCCCAACGACTCACCGTGCTTTTGTCCACTGCCAGATCACCGTAGACATTCTGCAAGCGCCTATGAATATTTGAGATGCCCTGGTTTTCCGCCAAAAGAAACTCGATCACTGCCCGTTGTTTGCAACGCACATCCGTTACAGACGCCATTTTAACAGCTCCGTACAGCACTGCCACCTGTCGGAAGTCAATGAAACTATACGAGACGAAGCGGGAATGTTTGAAAATATTCCACAAGAAATTTCCGATTTTTTCAACCAAAATTGGCCGAGAAAAAAAATGTGTTGCATTACTTATTGAACTGCCCTCGTAGTATCGGCAGCAAGTATGGGTGATGGTGAAAGCTACATAGAAAGTTAAGATACTGAAAATGCCTGCTTTGTGGTGCTACATTAATGTATTCAATCTACGAGGGCTGTTCGGAAAGTATCGTCCGATTTGGGGCGAAATGGAAACCACACAGAAAATCCAATGAAGCTTTGCATACAAATGGAAAATTTCTCTAGTGTATCCGTCCATCCCCTCGTCGCTCTTTTCAGTTCTGAGCGAGAACGTAAAGATGCCTAGAAAATAGTTCAAATGGTTCAAATGGCTCTGAGCACTATGGGACTCAACTGCTGTGGTCATAAGTCCCCTAGAACTTAGAACTACTTAAACCTAAGGACATCACACACATCCATGCCCGAGGCAGGATTCGAACCTGCGACCGTAGCGGTCGTGCGGTTCCAGACTGAAGCGCCTTTAACCGCTCGGCCACTCCGTCCGGCTAGAAAATAGTGTGCCCCGCTAAGTATGATGATGACAGCTGGTTTGTGGGGCTTAACTGCACAGTGATCATCATCATCCGTACAAAGTCCCAATCTTCACACACTCCAATCTAGTCATTTTCACGAGTGATGATGAAGTGATGAGGACAACACAAACACCCAGTCCCCAGGCAGAGAAAATCCCCAACTTGGCGGGCAATCGAACTCGAGACTCCGTGATCCAGAGCCAGCAATGCTAGCCACTAGGCCACAAGCTGTGGACCGACGAAGTATGAGGACCTGGTGAGAGATTTCGCCTGATGTTATGCAGTCCACTTAACATAAATGTCTTACGTTTTCTTCTTCATGAAAGCTCTCAGCCGCACTCTGCAGGGGCAATAAGGATGCTCCCGCAGCATTTTCGATGGAAAGTGTTTTACCACTCATAATACGGCCCGTAATTGGCTGCCTCCTTTTTTTTATCTCTGCTCACGTGAACAGCTGGCTATGAAGACAACATTGTGGCACAGACAAAGAGCTGTAGACCAGCGTAGAGAAATGGCGGGAAGCACAGGTGGCTGCCTTCTATGACGAAGGTACTGGAATGTTGGTACAACGCTACGACAGAAATCGAAGTCAGAGCAGTGTCAATGCAGAAAAGGAGCTGAAAGTAGTAGCTAACTGTTCAAATAAAACATTTTCCATTTTAACCGTGGTTTCCGTTTCGAGAGCGATCTGACCTTACTTTCCGAATAGCGCCTGTACATTGAAGTCTAAGCAAGCAAACGGAGCCTCGGCTTGAGCCGTCGTAACGAGAGGAGGGTCCACTAAGCTGGGCAGCGGACGCCCGTCTGCAGACCCTCCCCGTTCGCCTGGCGGTGCCCTTTGAAGTGCCGCCTTAAGCCGCGTGAGGCTAATTACGCGGGCCTCGCCTTTCTCCTCGGCGCCTTAATCCCGCTGGTGGGCGGCTGCGGCACGGACCGTCTGTCACACGCCGCGGTCCACGAGCCGCCGTCTCATCGGGCGTGTGGAGGTCCCAGGGGACGTCGTCCGCAGCTGGCTGGGGCCACGAACGGCGGCGGTCCAGCCCAGGTTCCTTCCGCGCACCTCACGTCACGCACTCTCCCGTGGCGAACGCGCGTCTTATTCTGAGCGCACTGCTGTAAACATCGTAGCCACTTCGAGCACTGAGCTATTCAGTGACATTGTATTCCATTTGTTGCTATTTCTCGCTACTAATGATGGTTGTTATTGTTGTTGTTGTTGTGGTCTTCAGTCCTGAGACTGGTTTGATGCAGCTTTCCATGCTACTCTATCCTGTGCAAGCCTCTTCATCTCCCAGTACCTACTGCAGCCTACATCCTTCTGAATCTGTTTGGTGGATTCACCTCTTGGTCTCCCTCTACGATTGTTACCCTCCACTCTGCCCTCCAATACTAAATTTGTGATCCCTTGATGCCTCAGAACATGTCATACCAACCTATTCCTTCTTCCAGTCAAGTTGTGCCACAAATTCCTCTTCTCCCCAATCCTACTCAATACCTTCTCATTAGTTATGTGATCTACCCTTCTATTCTTCAGCATTATTCTGTAGCACCACATTTAGAAAGCTTCTATTCTCTTCTTGTCTAAACTATTTCTCGTCCATGTTTCACTTCCATACATGGCTACACTCCATACAAATACTTTCGGAAACGATTTCCTGAGACTTAAATCTATACTCGATGTTAACAAATTTCTCTTCTTCAGAAACGCTTTCCTTGCCATTGCCAGTCTACATTTTATATCCTCTCTACTTCGACCATCATCAGTTATTTTGCTCCCCAAATAGCAAACGCTCCTTTACTACTTTAAGTGTCTCATTTCCTAATCTAATTCCTGCAGCATCACCCGACTTAAGTCGAGTACATTCCATTGTCCTCGTTTTGATTTTGTTGATGTTCATCTTATACCCTCCTTTCAAGACACTGTCCATTCCGTTCAACTGCTCTTCCAAGTCCTTTTCTGTCTCTGACAGAATTACAATGTCATCGGTGACCCTCAAAGTTTTTATTTCTTCTCCATGGATTTTAATACCTGCTCCGAATTTTTCTTTCGTTTCCTTTACTGCTTGCTCAATATACAGATTGAATAGCAACGGGGATAGGCTACAACCCTGTGTCGCTCCCTTCCCAACCACTGCTTCCCTTTCGTGTCCCTCGACTCTTATAACTGCCATCTGTTTTCTGTACAAATTGTATATAGCCTTTCACTCCCTGTATTTTACCCCTGTCACCTTCAGAATTTGAAAGAGAGTACTCCAGTTACCATTGTCAAAAGCTTTCTCTAAGTCTACAAATGCTAAAAACGTAGGTTTGCCTTTTCTTAACCTTTCTTCTAAGATAAGTCGTAAGGTCAGTATTGCCTCACGTGTTCCAACATTTCTACGGAATCCAAACTGATCTTCCCAGAGGTCAGCTTCTACCAATTTTTCCATTCGTCTGTAAAGAATTCGCGTTAGTATTTTGTAGCTGTGAGTTATTAAACTGATAGTCCGGTAATTTTCACATCTGTCAACACCTGCTTTCTATGGGACTGGAATTATTATATTCTTCTTGAAGTCTGCTGGAATTTCGCCTGTGTCATACATCCTACTCACCAGATGGTACTTTTGTCAGGACTGGCTCTCCCAAGGCTGTCAGTAGTTCTAACGGAAAGTTGGCTACTCCCGGGGCCTTGTTTCGACTCAGGTCTTTCAGCGCTCTGCCAAAGTCTTCACGCAGTACCATATCTCCCATTTCATCTTCATCTACCTCCTCTTCCATTTCCATAATATTGTCCTCAAGAACATCGCCCCCATTTTCCCTTCTTTGCTTAGAACTGGGTTTCCATCTGAGCTCTTGATATTCATGCAAGTGGTTCTCTTTTCTCCAAAGATCTCTTTAATTATGGTGGAAAGCGAAGAATTCTACATTAGCAAGGGAGAGACATAATTTCCAGGACGCACACTTTCTTTAAGCACGAAGTTCCTCCATGTGCGTTTCACAGCAGTCGCTTAGAATTGGCAGTGCTGCAATCTCCGTCCGTGCCTCGAACTTCGCGGACTCCCATCGTTCGTGAATAAGATTATGGCTGTGCCGCCGATGGCTGATGTCGCTTCAGCTGTGGTATCACAGATCGATGCCACCCCCAGTGGCGTCACAGTTGACGACGGAATCACATGTTTCCGACAGGCGCCAATAGCGGTCGCCTGGGGTCCCCGCGGATCCAATGATTTGCGTCTGCTCAGCCACGCGTTTTGCGGCTCCGACTACAAGCGCCGCCTGCCCCCGTGTTATAGTACAGGGTTATTACAAATGATTGAAGCGATTTCACAGCTCTACAATAACTTTATTATTTGAGATATTTTCACAATGCTTTGCATTCACATACAAAAACTCAAAAAGTTTTTTTAGGCATTCACAAATGTTCGATATGTGCCCCTTTAGTGATTCGGCAGACATCAAGCCGATAATCAAGTTCCTCCCACACTCAGCGTAGCATGTCCCCATCAATGAGTTCGAAAGCATCGTTGATGCGAGCTCGCAGTTCTGGCACGTTTCTTGGTAGAGGAGGTTTAAACACTGAATCTTTCACATATCCCCACAGAAAGAAATCGCATGGGGTTAAGTCGGGAGAGCGTGGAGGCCATGACATGAATTGCTGATCATGATCTCCACCACGACCGATCCATCGATTTTCCAACCTCCTGTTTAAGAAATGCCGAACATCATGATGGAAGTGCGGTGGAGCACCATCCTATTGAAAGATGAAGTCGGCGCTGTCGGTCCTCAGTTGTGGCATGAGCCAATTTTCCAACATGTCCTGATACACGTGTTCTGTAACGTTTTTACCGCAGAAGAAAAAGGGTCCGTAAACTTTAAACCGTGAGATTGCACAAAACACGTTAACTTTTGGTGAATTGCGAATTTGCTGCACGAATGCGTGAGGATTCTCTACCGCCCAGATTCGCACATTGTGTCTGTTCACTTCACCATTCTCACCTCTTCCATGAGCTGTTGCAACCGCGCCGAAAATTCAAAGCGTTTGACTTTGTCATCGGGTGTCAGGGCCTGTAGCAATTGTAAACGGTAAGGCTTCTGCTTTAGCCTTTTCCGTAAGATTTTCCAAACCGTCGGCTGTGGTACATTTTGCTCCCTGCTTGCTTTATTCGTCGACTTCCGCGGGCTACGCGTTAAACTTGCCCGCACGCGTTCAACCGTTTCTTCGCCCACTGCAGGCCGACCCGTTGATTTCCCCTTACAGAGGCATCCAGAAGCTTTAAACTGCGCATACCATCGCCGAATGGAGTTAGCAGTTGGTGGATCTTTGTTGAACTTCGTCCTGAAGTGTCGTTGCACTGTTATGACTGACTGATGTGAGTGCATTTCAAGCACGACATCCGCTTTCTCGGCTCCTGTCGCCATTATGTCTCACTGCGCTCTCGAGCGCTCTGGCGGCAGAAACCTGAAGCGCGGCTTCAGCCGAACAAAACTTTATGAGTTTTTCTACGTATCTGTAGTGTGTCGTGACCATATGTCAATGAATGGAGCTACAGTGAATTTATGAAATCGCTTCAATCATTTGTAATAGCCCTGTATGTCCGGCGGTAGCTGCACGCCACAGCCTCACTCACAGTCTTCAACAGCCTCCAGTCCAAATCATCCTTCAACAGCTCGCTTGTGCGTCAGTACCGAGAGCCTCATACTGCACCATGCTCTTTACTTTGCTTCTCGTCCCATGAGCCATGGACCTAGCCGTTGGTGGGGAGGCATGCGTGCCTCAGCGATACAGGTAGCAATACCGTAGGTTCAGCCACGCTGGAGGGGTATCTGTAGAGAAGCCAGACAAACGTGTGGTTCTTGAAGAGGGCAGCAGCCCTTTCAGTAGTTGCAGGGGCAACAGTCTGAGTGATTGACTGATCTGGCGTTCCTTGTAACATCAACCAAAAGGGCTTTGTTGTGCTGGTACTGCGAATGGCTGAAAGCAAGGGGAAAATACAGCCGCAATTTTTTCGAGAGCGTGCAGCTCTACTGTACGGTTAAATGATGATGGCATCCTCTTGGGTAAAACAATCCTGAAGTATAATAGTCCCATTCGGATATCCGGGTGGCGACTAATCAGGAGGTCGTCGTTATAGGGAGAAACGAAACTGCCTTTCTACGGATCGGAGCGTGAAATGTAAGATCCATTAATAGGGAGGGTAGGTTACAAAATTTATAAAGGGAAATGGATAGGTTAAAGTTAGATATAGTGGGAACTGGTGAAGTACAGATGCAGGATGAACAGGACTTCTGGGCAGGTGATTACTGTGTCATAAATAAAAAATCAAGTAGGGGCAATTCAGGAATAGGTTTAATAATGAATAAAAACATAGGAACGCGGGTAAGCTACTACGAAGAGCATAGTGAACGCATTATTGTAGCCAAGACAGACATGAAGGCCACATCCACCACAGTAGTACAAGTTATTATGCCAACTAGCTCCGCAGCTGCGGAGGACATTGAGGAAATGTATGTTGAGATAAAAGATATTACTCAGATAGTTAAAAAAGACGAAAATTTAATAGTCATGGGGGACTGGAATTCGATGGTAGGAAAAGGAAGAGAAGAAACAATAGTAAATAAATATGGACTGGGAGAAAGGAAATAAAGAAGGCATCTGGTAGAATTTTGAACAGAACATGATTTTATCACTTGGTTTATGAATCATGGAAGAAGGTTGTATACGTGGAAGAGACCTGGAGATGCGCGAAGGTTTGACATTGATTACATAATGGTAAGACAGAGAATTCGGAACCAGTTTTTAAGTTGTAAGACATTTCCAGGGGCTGAGGTGGACTCTGATCACAATTTAATGGTTATGAACTGCAAATTAAAACTGAAGAAACTGCAAAAATGCAGGGGTTTAAGGGGATGGGACCTGGATAAATTGAAAGAACCAGAGGTTGTAGAGAGTCTCAGAGGAAGCATTAGGGGACAATTGACAAGAACAGGAGAGAGAAATACAGTAGAAGAAGAATTAGTAGCTTTGAGAGATGAAATAGTGAAGGCAGCAGAGGATCAAATAGGCAAAATGACGGGGGCTAGTACAAACCCTTGTGTGGGATAAGAAATGAGAAATGAGAAAATGTAACACTGCAATAAATGAAACAGGCGAAAGGGAATACAAACGTCTAAACAATGAGATCGACAGGAAGTACAAAATGGCGAAGCAGTAATGGATAGAGGACCAATGTAAGGATGCAGAAACATATATATCACTAGGGATAAGATAGATGCCACCTACAGCACAATTAAAGTGACCTTTGTAGAACAGAGAACCACCTGCATGAATATCAAGAGCTCTGACGGAGAAAACCAGTCCCAAGCAAAGAAGGGAAAACAGAAAGGCGAAAGGAGTACATAGAGGGTCTATACCATGGAGATGGACTTGACGGCAGTATTATGGAGATAGAAGAGGACGAGATGAAGATGAGAAGGGATATATGATACTGCTTGAAGAAATTGACAAATCACTGCAAGACCTAAGTCGAAACAAGGCCCCAGGAGTGGACAACATTCCGTTAGATCTATTGACAGCATCGGGAGAGCCAGCCATGACAAAACTCTTCCATATTCTTCAAGAAGAATATAATAATTCCACATCCAAAGAAACCAGGTGTGACAAATGTGAAAATTACCGAACTATTAGTTTATTAATACTAACATAAAACCTTTACAGAAGAATGGAAAAATTGCTAGAAGCCGACTTCGGGGAAGATCAGTTTGGATTCAGGAGAAATGTAGGAACACGCAAGGCAATACTAACCCTACGACTTCTTATATAAGATGGGTTAAGGAAAGGCAAACCTGCGTTTCTAACATTTGTAGACTTAGAGAAAGCTTTTGACAATGTTGTCTGGAACACTCTATTTCAAATTCTAAAGGTGGCTGGGGAAAAAAAGGAACGAAAAGGTATTTGCAATTTGTACAGAAACCAGATGGCAGTTGTAAGTGTCGAGGAACCTCGAAAGGGAAGCGATGGTTGAGAAGGGAGTAAGACAGGGTTGTAGTCTATGCCCGATGTTATTCAATCCATATGTTGAGCAAGCACTAGACGAAACAAAAAAAAATTGGAGTAGGAATTAAAGTCCAGCGAGAAGAAATAAAAACTTTGAGGTGACATTGTAATAGTGTCAGAGACAGAAAACACTTGTAAGAGCACTTGAACGGAACGGAGAGCGTCTTGAAAAGGGGATATAATTTGAACATCAAGAAAAGCAAAGTGAAGGTAATGGAAAGTAACAGAATTAAATCAGGTGATGTTGAGGGAATTAGATTAGGAAACGAGACACTTAAAGTAGTAGATGAGTTCTGCTTTTCGGGAAGCACAATATCTGATGATGGTCGAAATAGGGAGGATATAACATGAAGACTGGAGATGGCATGGAATGTTTTTCTGAAGAAGAGAAATTTGTTAACATCGAGTATAGATTTAAGTGTCAGGATGTCCTTTCTGAAAGTATTCGTATGGAGTGTAGTCATGTGTGGAAGTGAAACATGGACGATAAACAGTTTGGACAAGAAGAGAACAGAAGCTATTGAAATGTAGTGGTACAGAAGAATGCTCAAGGTTAGATGGGTAGATGACGTAACTAATGTGGAGGCTGAGGAATCAAGGGGTCACCTATTTAGTGCTGGAGGGAATCGTGGGAGATAGAACTCGTAGAGGGTGGCCAAGAGATAAATACAGAAGCGGATTCAAAAGGATGTAGGCTGCAGTAGTTACTCGGAGATGAAGAGGCTTGCGCAGGATAGAGTTAGCGTGGAGAGCTGCATCAGCCAGTCTTTGGACTGAAGACCACAACAACATCAACAACAACATCAACAACAATAGATGGACCTCTTCGCTACACGACGACAGTTGCTGCACCACTGTGCAGCCCATCTTTCCTTACCGTTGGGTACGAAGTAGTACACACTACCAGCAGCAGTTCCGAGAAACAGCAGTCTCCGAATTGATTGGATCTCCTTAGATCAGGATATGGGAACTTGTTCGTTACGACCATCTGCATCCATATCTACACTTTACAAGTCATCTTACGGTGTGAGGGTACTTAGGGAACCACTGCCTTTGCCCCCCCCCCCCGCCCCTCCCACTCCCCCCTCCCCCTCCCCCCCCAAACCGGTTCCATTCGTGAATTGCACGTGGGAAGAATGGTTGTCACTATAACTTTGAACAACTTATCGGATTTTCTTGGTCTCATCGTTCCGGGAGACATATCTCGGAGGAAGTAATATGTTGTCAAACTCTCCCGGATTGTATTCTCCATAGTGAACGACGTCTCTCTCCTCACGCTTGCAATGAAGTTTGTTTAGCATCTGTGTAATGCTCTCGGGCCGAAAATCTCTTCGTTGGTTCTCTTATATATTAATCCAACCTGGTAAAAGTCCCTTACTGATGAGCATATCTTAGAAACAAATCGAATAACCATTTTTCTCATAGCCCCAGACTAGGATCTACTTTTGCTACAATTTATTTTACGTGCACATTCCACGTTAGGTCTCTCTGGGTACTTACTCCTAGGTTTTTCATGGTAACTACTGTTTAATCGTGCAGTGGATTTCTTTACCTCCTACTGCACAGTGTCAACTGCCAGTCCCTGAACCCGTCATCAATCGTCTGCTGGTCTTCCTCTAGTTTCCTACAGTCTTAATGTGTTTCCAACTGCTTACAGACATCCACAGCTTCATGGAGCTTCCAACGTTATCCACTATATCATTTATACATACCGTATGCGATAGCATCATATTTCCTTGAGATACTCCTGAAATTCCATCTGGCGATTTTCTTCCTTTAAGAGCAACATGTGAAGTTCCAGCTGTATTGCAACCAGTCACAAACTGTCAACTGTAGAAACACTCGTAACACCGTCCTCTATTCAGTCACTTGTATTAAACGCCTTTCTGAAGTCAAGGAACACGGCATCAACCTCGACGCCGACGTCTATGGCTCTCTGGATCTCATGGGCGACCACAACGAACTGTCTTGCGTAAGTTCTCTGTTTGTGGATTTCACATTGACTTTGATAGAGGAGATAAAAGTCCTACAACTATGCAGATCTGTACTACGACCCCTCTCGAAAACGGATATGACCTGCACTTATTTCCAGTCGCTAGACCTTCTTTGCTCCAGCCACCTACGTTTCACTAAAACTAGATGAGGAGCAAGTTCCTTTGCCTAATCTCTCTAGAATCTCATGGTTATCTCATCCGGTCCAGATGCCTTTGCACTATGGAGCTATCTTATTAGATTTCCTATGCCGCTATCACTTAACTCAGTAGCTCCCACTATGATGTTCGTGGCACGATTGAAGGGATAAACCGTATTACGATCCTCCACTCAAAAGAATTTTGGAACTTTTGGGCGACAGTCATCACCGTGCACAGCTTTCGTATTTGTTTGCCTTTTAATTGAATGCATGTTTTCTGCGTTTAGAAACTCGATTACAGCACTTTGTTTCTCACGCACCGACACAGTTACGTTACGCACGGCCATGTTGGGTACAACTCGGAGCCCTCTTGCGGCATAGGGTTGCAACTTGCCTCAGCGAACTGGGAAAGTCAACAGAGTAATAGGCATCACATGTCATACCTCAATCGATATTGACAACAGATTAAAAAATTCGGAGGAATTGCATTCCAGTGCGCCCTCTTTCCTTTATTGTGTCATTCCCAAATCCAATTTCTTTAGCATCACCTAATTTGATTCCATTACATCCGGTTACCCTCGTTTTACTTCTGTTGATTCTCTTCTTATAACCTATTTTCAAGACACTTATCTTTCCGTTCAACTCCTGTTCCAACTCCTTCGCTGATTCGGAGAGAAAGTTATAATGGTGAGGATAGGCTACAATCCTCACTCACTCCCTTTTCCTCTCGTGCTTCCCTTTCATTTCTTTCGACTTTAATAAATGCAGCCTGATTCTTCTACAAGCTGCACATACCTTCGCTCATTGTTTTTATCTCGGCTATTGTCAGAATTTCAAGTAGTATATTCCAGTCAATATTGTCAAAAGGAGTCTCTAGGAAGGCTTGTGGTTAAGCATACGATTTGGATTGCATTAAAAAAGTGTTGTTATTAATCAATCAACCTTTGCAAATGCTTTAAACGTAAGTTTGCCTTTCTGGTCCCTGTCTTCTATGATAACTCGTAATTTAGTAGTGGCTCCCCCGAGACAAGCTTCCATCATGTTTTCCATTCCTTTGTAAATAATTCGTGTCAGTATATTGCAAACGACACTTATTAAACTAATAGTTCGGTAATATTCACATTTGGCAGCATCTGCTTTCTTTGTAATTGCTTCTTGAAGTTTGAGGGTATTTCGCGTGTCTTATATATCTTGCTCATCAGGTAGAATAGCTTTGTCGTGGCTGGCTCTCCCAAGGATCTCTGTAATTCTGAGACAGATAAATCTACTCTAGGGATCTTGTTTCGTCTTAGATCTTTCACTGCTCTGTCAAATTCTTCTCGAACTATCGTATCTGTTATCTTCATTTACTTTCTCTTCTCTTTCAACAATAATTCTTTTCAAATTAATTTTCCTCGTAGGACCCCTCTTGTCTTCCTTCCAACTTTCATCTTTCCTTTGCTTAGTTCTGGGTTACCACTTGAGCTCTTGATATTCATACAGTTGCTTCTACAGCCCTGCATTTGTCGTCTAGTAATTCCTGCTTAGCCTGTTTGTACTTTGTAAATCTCAGTTTTAGACGTCTGCATTCCATTTCACCTGCTTCATTTGCTGCAGTTTCATATTTTCTCCTTTCGTCACGTACATTCAGCATCTTCTGTCTTATACAAGTTTTTCTGCTATGCCTTTTCTTTTTAATTATTTAATCCTTTGCTGCCTTCTCTATCCCATCTATCGAAATAAACCATTGGTCTTCTGTTGTATTCCCTTCCTTTGCTTCAATCAGACGTTGCTTGGTGCTGTCCCTGAAACTCTCAGTAACCTCTGGTATCTTAAACGTATCCAAGGCCCATATCATTAAAATTCTGCCTATCGCAAATTTTATCTTTTAACTTACACTTCATAACTAAGAAATTATGGTTACAGTTCACGTCTGCCCCTGAAATGACTTCTAGTTTAAAATCCGGTTTTAAAATATCTGCCTTACCATTGTGTAAACAATTTGAAACCATCCAGTTTCTTCATTTATCTTCCACGTGTACAATTTTTGTCATGATTCTTAAAGCAAGTGTTAGCGATAACTAGATTGTGATCTGTGGAAAATTCTACCGGACAAGTTGCTCTTTAATTCCTTTCCCACAGTCCATGTTCTCCTACTATTTTTACTTGTCTTCCAATTCCAGTCCCCCGTCACAATAAATTTTCTCTGCAATAATAATCTGTACAATTTCTTTTATCTCCTCATTCATTCCATCTCTTCATTATCTGCGGAGTTAGGTGGTATGTGCTATTTGGTGAGTACTGGCTTCGAGTCTGTCTTGGCTGTCTTGTGTTCATTACGCTGTTCATAGTAGATTAACGACATTCCTATTGTCTCTTTAGACCTGGTCCGGCAATGTCCTTATTTGATTTTACATTTGTAACCCTGAACTGATCCGATCAAAACTCCTATTCTTCCTACCACCACTGTTTACTATTTCCCACAATCTCAAATTTCAACATATCCATTTAATTCGTTAAATTCTCTAACCTCCGTACTTCACTAAGGATTCTAACGTATCACGCTCTGGCCTTTAGAATGATAGTTTTGTTCTTCCTGATGACGATATTCTCCTGCATAGACCCTGCCCAGAGATCTGAATAGCGGACTATTTTACAACCCAAATATTTCACCCAAGAGGATGCAATCATAATTTAACCATGCTGAATGGCTGCACGCCTTCAGGAAAAATGGCAGCTGCAGTTTCCTCTTGCTTTCAGGTGTTCGCAAAACCCACACAGCAAGATCATGTGGACCAAGGTTACAAGGATCCTGAAACTACTGAAAAGCCTTCAGCCCCTCTTCAAGAGCTCCACAGATTAACCCCGCCCCCCGTTGTGGTTGCACCTGTGGTACGGCTGTCTGTATCTTTGAAGCACTCAATCCGTTTCACCGCGGCAGGTTCCGTGGTTAATGAGAGAAATTATTGTCCTATGTAGTAATATTTTATTTGAAATGTAAGTCCCCTTCTGAATGCTCTCGTGTTTCACCGTGGGCTATGACTGGGAAATGTGGTACATGGAGCAAAATCATCTTCTGCTACAGATGTAAGAAGAAATCTAACGAGCCAGTAGTACTAGAAGGTAAGTCCAGCAGGGCTTGCCTACATGTTTGCCTTCAAGATAGCCTGACTTAAATCCTCCTGATTCTTGTGAATTGGGTGATCCCAGAAGTGAGGTGTTGATATGGTTAATGAACAGGGCCAGCAAATAGTACAGTCTTGTTAAGATTTGAGAAATGAGCCGGGGATGTTTGGATTCCGAAATCATTGAAGAGATAAATGTAGTATTGCATCCAGATGCGTGGACGACACATGAAGTACATTTGACGGGTGTAAGTGTGTCTGTGACATCTAACATGCTGAGGGTGTTTCTTGCTAATGTGGCCCATGGATAAATGTGAGGCAAATTAGATGGAGATTAAATCGTAAAGTTTATATTTCAAATACCTTTTTACTAATTAAGACCTTTTACTGAAGCCAGTCAGAGCTCTTATTCACACATTCACATCTGTATTATTGCGCATAGACCCATATTTACTGGAATGTTTTGGCTTCTGGTGTATCTTTCATCCGTGGCAGTTTTCATTGTTAATTATGATACCCCATCTGTGTGTAGATGAAGACAGAGATAGTAAAGTGAGGATGCATAACTGAAGTCGTAAGCTCTACATTCGAAATGTAGCTCCTGCACAGCCTATGAATGTTGAAGCAATACTCTCACTCCTTCCTAGTAATGCCTCAAATACATACTACAGCCCCAGGCCTGGGACAAGGAAAACTTGTCAAACCCTATTGTTTACCCTCCTCCTCCCAATCCTCTTCCTTCTTGACGATGCAACCTCGTGCCCGTCCATTACCAGTAAAATAAAATTAATAACAATCACTGCTGCTGTATTTCAGCCGCGTTCTTTACGACACAACCTGTTTCGTTTTAAAAGACCGTGAGCCGTGGCCGGCTCGCTCTGATGCCGTTTTTCCTTTTGGCATATTCTCACCATCGAGTGGCGCCTTATTGCTCCATCGGTTACTACCTGAAAGAGTTGCTCACTTGCCTCCGTCAGTGGCAGCAGCAGCGTTTATCGATACTGGTACTGCTGTACCATCTTTGGTGTGACCGCTATATTTTCCGCGTGGTGATGTGTGTGAATAGTCGGTCGGTTGTGAGAGAGTAGCGAGGAAGTCTCCGCAGTGTGTGTCAGACCGGGGCAGCGTGAACCTGCGGTCGGAGTTGTGAGGCGCTAGCTGCGAGAGCTGCAAAGTTCGTCTCCCACCGAACCTGGAGACTAGAGTTCAGTAATCAGTTAACCTGTTACGAAACTTCAACTGCTGTGAAATCTCTTCATTCATTGCCAGTTGTTGCTTCCTGGGCCGTTCCCACAAGCAACAACGTATGGTGTGCTGGATTCGTCAGATTTTGCCTTATTAGTGAAGTGCACCAGAGGTATCTTCTGCATTGTGGCTGTTAACGTTCCAGTTACCTGCTCATGTCGTCAGCATAGTTTTCCGGCAGTGTTTTTTCATCGCCGTGTTGATGCTGTCCGGCACTACGTGTAGTTCGACAGCTTGACGTTGTTCTCCTATTCTTTTTAGTGGTTTTTGTACTTTGACTGGGTTTATGTGCCCATTATCAAGATGTAGTGCTGCTGCGATCTTCGTCCTCGCTGATATTTTCGACTGTCGTGCTGTTGGTTGGGTGGAAGGGAATTGATTAGCTTGTTCGTTGAGTATTCAGCCATCCCTAGGTCGTGCTGCCACCCAATTATTTAGTGGTACGCTTGGCTGCCTGTCTCACCTAACCTGTTGTTAGAGTCACCTCCCGAGGCCGACCTTTGGAACACTTCTGAGCACCACTGTTCTGTTGTTTGGGATTGTAATTTTCTTTTGTCTCAAGTACTGTGCGAGGCCTTCAGCCGTGTATTAATTTAGTTTGTTTTAATGTTCAGTATGTGGCCTTCGGCCGAACCTTACGTGGAATATTTTAAGATACGGCCTTCAGCCATCTGAAGTTAAAAAAAATCGTCATTTGAAAATTTTCTATCTTAATTTATTATCCAGGTCTTAAGCCTTGAGTTGTTCTATGTTCAGTATATGGCCTTCGCCCGAACCTTATGTGAAATATTTTAAGATTAGGCCTTTGATTAAAATTTAAAAGGTCTTTGTCTAAAACCTTTTAAAATTTCCTTACTGGAGTTCTTGTTATCGAGGTCTTAAGCCCTCAGTTCTTCTATTTTGTAACTAAGGCCTTCAGCCGTGTGTATTGCTTAACGCAATTTTAATAACTTGTGTTCTGGCCTTCAGCCATATTGTTTCTGAATTCCTTTAGGGGTATGTGTGAGTATGTGTTTTTAGCAAATAAAGTTTGTATATTTGTGCAACTAGCAGCAACTGATTTGGGCCCCTTTCCACAACCTGGTCCTCTCTGTCCTGACATACCAGATTTCAGACCGTCTTCAAAAATGGTTCAAATGGCTCTGAGCACTATAGGACTTAACATCTGAGGTCATCAGTCCCCTAGATCTTAGAACTGCTTAAACCTAACTAACCTAAGGACATCACACACATCCATGCCCGAGGCAGGATTCGAACCTGCTACCATAGCAGTCGCGCGGTTCCCGACTGAAGCGTAGCCTAGAACCGCTGGGCCACTGCGGCCGGTAGATCGTCTTCAGGTGACATCAAGAAATCATCGACAGACAACCCGGAAGGTAGGGCAGCTAGAGCTACGAGTAGTCATCTTGGGTATTAATAACCGCTTCAGCTGTATTTACACCTTTATTATTGGATCACTAACTGTTTCGTGACATTAATAACCACATCTACAGATGAACATATGACTAAAACAAGCTCGGAACGGATGTTGTGTAAAAGGTGTTCCGAGCTTTTCAGTTATAATGTTAGCTGAAAAGCTCGGAACACTTTTTACCCAACATTCGTCCCGACCTTCCCCGCTCCAAGGTTTTAGTCATTTGTTCACTTGAAGATGCGGCTTTTAGTGCCACGAAAGCAGGACTAATCTGACGATAAATGTCTAAATACAGCTGAAGCGGTTATTAATACCCAAGAAAAATCAACAGTCTTCGTAATCTGAGGCTGCCGAGGGAAGACACCTCTGAAGAAGGACACTAAGTGAATTAGTGGAGTCTGTTCTATTGGAGATGTGCGGAAGAACAGAAACCACGCATTCGTATAACTGATTCGCCTCGATCGGCAACAGATCCATTAGATTCAGTGCTGCTGCACAATTACGTCCGAGCTCCTGCGGGAATCTCGAAGTAGCGAGCATGCAGGACATGGAAAGTGACCGTGGACAGGTGATGCTAGGCTGAGAGGCATGCCCAGATAGTCAGCCCAGTTGCGACAAACATTGTGTCCAGCTCTCTGTATGTCCATCTTCTCATAGGTGGTTGCGGCCGGTACAGGATGTCAGATCTAACACCTTTCAGCTGTCTAGTTCCCAAACTTATTTCATCTGGCTACGAGTTTCGGCGATTTACTGCGCCATCTTTAGGCTCCTGACCGACATATAGGAAGGTTCGGTTCTAGTCAAAACACGGGTCACCATTCGAATACTGGTATCTGTAGATGTCTGCTTGCTACAGCGATCACTTCCAACATCATCTGCCGACTGTTCAGAGCTAACGAATATGTGTGTCTCTCTCAGGGTGGGTAGTTTGCTGAATGTGTAACTTGTGCCTGGCGATTGGTGCCGATGTATCAACGCGTGCTCGTGTATGCCACCGACTAACAGCGTTGATCGCTTCTTTCTGGTGCACAGCTACGTCACTGCCCATGCCTCCTGTCGTCTGTGGCTGTGCTAGCTAGTCCATGGCGTAACAGTAAATAAACGTCACACTGAGAGAAGTGTGTAGGTGTTCTTGTTGTTGTGGTCTTCAGTCCAGAGACTGGTATGATGCAGCTCTCCATGCTACTCTATCCTGTGCAAGCTTCTTCATCTCCCAGTACCTACTGGAACCTACATCCTTCTGAATCTGCTTAGTGTATTCATCTCTTGGTCTCCCTCTACGATTTTTACCCTCCACGCTGCCCTCCAATACTAAATTGGTGATCCCTTGATGCCTCAGAACATGTCCTGCCAACCGATGCCTTCTTCTATTCAAGTTGGGCCACAAATTTCTCTTCTCTCCAATTTTATTCAATACCTACTCATTAGTTATGTGATCTACCCATCTAATCTTCAGTATCCTTCTGTAGCACCACATTTCGAAATCTTCTATTCTCTCTTTTGTCTAAACTATTTATCGTCCACGTTTCACTTTCATACATGGCTGCCCTCCATACAAATACGAGGGCAGTTCTATAAGTAATGCAACACATTTTTTTTCTGAAACAGGATTGTTTTATTCAGCATTGAAATACACCAGGTTATTCCCCAATCTTTTAGCTACACAACACTATTTTTCAACGTAATCTCCATTCAATGCTACGGCCTTACGCCACCTTGAAATTAGGGCCTGTATGCCTGCACGGTACCATTCCACTGGTCGATGTCGGAGCCAACGTCGTACTGCATCAATAACTTCTTCATCATCCGCGTAGTGCCTCCCACGGATTGCGTCCTTCGTTGAGCCAAACATATGGAAATCCGACGCTGCAAGATCAGGGCTGTAGGGTGCATGAGGAAGAACAGTCCACTGAAGTTTTGTGAGCTCCTCTCGGGTGCGAAGACTTGTGTGAGGTCTTGCGTTGTCATGAAGAAGGAGAAGTTCGTTCAGATTTTTGTGCCTACGAACACGCTGAAGTCGTTTCTTCAATTTCTGAAGAGTAGCACAATACACTTCAGAGTTGATCGTTTGACCATGGGGAAGGACATCGAACAGAATAACCCCTTCAGCGTCCCAGAAGACTGTAACCATGACTTTACCGGCTGAGGGTATGGCTTTAAACTTTTTCTTGGTAGGGGAGTGGGTGTGGCGCCACTCCATTGATTGCCGTTTTGTTTCAGGTTCGAAGTAATGAACCCATGTTTCATCGCCTGTAACAATCTTTGACAAGAAATTGTCACCCTCAGCCACATGATGAGCAAGCAATTCCGCACAGATGGTTATCCTTTGCTCTTTATGGTGTTCGGTTAGACAACGAGGGACCCAGCGGGAACAAACCTTTGAATATCCCAACTGGTGAACAATTGTGACAGCACTACCAACAGAGATGTCAAGTTGAGCACTGAGTTGTTTGATGGTGATCCGTCGATCATCTCGAACGAGTGTGTTCGCACGCTCCGCCATTGCAGGAGTCACAGCTGTGCACGGCCGGCCCGCACGCGGGAGATCAGACAGTCTTGCTTCACCTTGCGGCGATGATGACACACGCTTTGCCCAACGACTCACCGTGCTTTTGTCCACTGCCAGATCACCGTAGACATTCTGCAAGCGCCTACGAATATCTGAGATGCCCTGGTTTTCCGCCAAAAGAAACTCGATCACTGCCCGTTGTTTGCAACGCACATCCGTTACAGACGCCATTTTAACAGCTCCGTACAGCGCTGCCACCTGCCGGAAGTCAATGAAACTATACGAGACGAAGCTGGAATGTTTGAAAATATTCCACAAGAAATTTCCGGTTTTTTCAACCAAAATTGGCCGAGAAAAAAATGTGTTGCATTACTTATTGAACTGCCCTCGTACTTTCAGAAATGACTTCCTGACACTTAAATCTATAATCTATGTTAACAAATTCCTCTTCTTCAGCAACGCTTTCCTTGCCATTGCCAGTCTACATTTTATATCTCCTCTACCCCGACCATCCTCAGTTATTTTGCTCCCATAGCAAAACTCATTTACTACTTTAAGTGTCTCATTTCCTAATCTAATTCCCGCAGCATCTTCTTCTTCATGTGCCGTCTCCTCTAAGAAGGTTGGCTGTCATCATGGCAATTTCTGATCTTGATTTGGCTGATCTAAGGAGTTCTGACGTTGAACAGTTGTACCAATTTTTTAAATTGTCAATCCAGGATGTCCGTCTTCTACCCCTCGTTCTCTTCCCACAAATTTTCCCTTCTAGTATTATTTGCAATATTTTGTAATTTACTCCCCTAATAACATGGCCTAAATATTGTAGCTTCCTTACTTTAATAGTTTTAATTAATTCTTTTTCCTTTCCCATTCTTCTTAGGACATCTTGATTAGTAATCCTCGACACCCAACTAATTCTAAGTATTCTTCTATATGCCCACATTTCAAAAGCTTCTAAACTGTTCATGTCCTTCTTTTTCAATGTCCACGCTTCCATTCCGTATAATAATTTTGAGAATACATAGCATCTTAGCAACCTCATTTTTGTGTTTAAACAAATGTCTCTCGAACAGAATGCATTTTTCATCTTATTAAAGATACTTCTGGCCTGTCCTATTCTCGATTTAATTTCTTCTGAGCTTTCAATCTCCTCATTTACAATTGTTCCGAGATATTTAAATTTACGTACTTGATCGACTCTTTCCCTATTGATTGTAAGATTTTCTTGTTGGTGTGTTTTAGATATCACAATGAACTTAGTCTTGCTTACGTTAAGAGTCAAGCCAAATTCTTCACTTTTTTCTGCGACTTTGTCAAGAAGTAATTGTAGATCTTTGAGGCTTCCAGCTAGTAGTGCAGTGTCATCAGCAAACCTAACATTGTTAATGTTTAGCCCATTCACTTTAATGCCAGCTATTTCATCTGATAGAGCTGCCTGGATTATGTCTTCTGAATACATATTAAACAATAAGGGTGAGAGAACGCAACCTCGTCTCACACCCCTCTTTATTTCTATATCATTCGATAACTCATTTTCTACCTTCACGGTTGCGATTTGATTGTAGTAGAGGTTATATATAATGCGGATGTCTTTCTTATCAAGTGTTTTCTTTTCTAACAATTCTATGAGATGATCATGACGAACTTTGTCAAATGCTTTATTATAATCCAGGAAGCACACATATAGTGGCTAGTTAACCTCCATACATCGTTGCGCTAATATGTTAAAAGCAAACAATGCTTCTCTTGTACCGAGGGAACTTCTAAAACCGAATTGTGTTTCACTTATACCTTCTTCTACTTTTTTGTATATTCGTTGGTGTATAACTTTTAGAAATATCTTTAAGGTGTGACTCATTAAGCTTATTGTACGGTGATCATTACAAGTTTTGGCATTAGCCTTTTTGGGTAATGTAACAAAGGTAGATATCAACCAATCCCTAGGAATAATTCCCGAATTATAAATATCATTAAACAATTGTACAAATATATCTATATGGTCTATTCCTATGAGTTTCAGGATGTCATTTGGTATCTTATCCGGTCCAGGGGCTTTTCCTGTCTTTGATTTGTTGATAACATGTAATATTTCTTCTTTCGATATGCTTGGTCCTCGTTCTCCGATCATGTTATCATAAAATTTTTGATCTTTTCTTGTATCTTCAAATAGTTCTTTGACATATTCTGTCCACCTGTCCAGTTTACCTTTAACATCAGGAATTATTTTGTCATTTTTATCTAACAATAAACTTGTACTTTTCTTTTTATTAAGTCCAGCTAAATCTTTAACTTTTTTGTGTAAGTTGAAACTATCATGTCTTGTTTCATAACTCTCAATTTCAGAGCATTGTTCCTTGTACCATTCTTCTTTTGCTCGCCGTGTTTCTTTTCGTATTTCTGCATGTAATCTTTTATACTCACTTTCATCTCTATTTTTAAGTATTCTTCTTTGTTCCATCAATTGTAATATCTTCTCTGTCATCCACTTCTTTTTCATGTTGTCGTGTTTGGTCGCCATTGTGTTTTTACATGCATTATTTAATGTGTCTTTTATAAGTTCCCATTTGCCATCAATGTCTTCTGTTTGATTATTCTTTATCCTAACTAATTCCTTATTAATCTCTTCAGAAGTCTTTGGTTTAGTCAAGGGGTCTCTTAGAATAGTTGTATTTATATAGTCCTTCTTTTGTTTCATTTGTATGGCTTTCAGTTTCACATGGAACTTTGCTACTAAAAGGTTATGATCAGAAAATATATCAGCTCCTGGATATGTTTTCACACCATGAATAGAATTTTTGTACCTCTTGTTTATAAGTATGAAATCAATTTGATTTCTGCAAACTTCTTCATTACAGTCTCTTGGTGATTTCCAAGTATAAAGTCTTCGTTTAGGGAGTTTAAAAAATGTGTTTGTAATAGACAGATTGTTTTCCGCAGCATGACACGATTTAATTCGACTACACTCCATTATCCTCGTTTTGCTTTTGTTGATGTTCAACTTATATCCTCCTTTCAAGACACTGCCCATTCCGTTCAGCTGCTCTTCCAGGTCCTTTGCTGTCTCTGACAGAATTACAATGTCATCGGCGAACCTCAGAGTTTTAATTTCTTCTCCATGGATTTTAATTCCTACTCCGAATTTTTCTTTTGTTTCCTTTACTGCTTGCTCAATATACAAATAACGTCGGGGATAGGCTACAACCCTGTCTCACTCCCTTCCCAACCACTGCTTCCCTTTCATGTCCCTCGACTCTTATAACTGCCATCTGGTTTCTGTACAAATTGTAAATAGCCTTTCGCTCCCTGTATTTTACCCCTGCCACCTTCAGAATTTGAAAGAGAGTTTTCCAGTCAACACTGTCAAAAGCTTTCTGTAACTATACAAATGCTAGAAACGTAGGTTTGCCTTTCTTTAATCTATTTTCCAAGATAAGTCGTAGGTACCACAAGTGTGTAGGTAGCATTACATAGACATGTCTAACCGTCTATTAATGCGATGTAAAGCGACAAAACGTCCACCTCGGTAGCTGGGTGGTGAAATGTAGCAGACTTCCATGCGGAGAAGTGAACTTGTCACAAATACGTAGCTGTACACACACTGAACTTCATAACTTTACAACATGTGCTTAGATGTACAACATACTTGCGTTGAAGACGAGTGGAATTCAAGTTTTATATAATACTTGCATTATGTTATATTATTAATTAACTGACCTTGCTAAGAAATTCTTCAGTGAAGCAACAGGAGTAGGGCAGCAACAAATCCTTCTCTGTCCGGGGACTGTGTGTTTCTATCGTCCTCATCATTCCATCATCAAAGTAGCTACGTTGGACTGGACTGTGTATAGAGTGGGAATGTGTACGGGCGCTGTTGACGCCAAGTCGAGCGCCCCACAAACCAAACCAAACACATCACCCCTGTGGGTTGTCCCTGGATTCACACCACGAATAATCCGTATCACACAATTTATGACACTGTAAACTTTAGCACAACCTGATGATCAAGTAAGGCAATTAAGTCACCTTTTTTATTTTCAAGTTACTCATGTCTAGCAACATCCACATTCCAATTAAAAACTTCATTAGACGTTTCGGAAGCTCTGTGGTATGCTACTGCTAAATTAATTTATTGTAAAGTTTCGATTTAACACTTCTAATTAGTTACAAGCTCTTAGGCCAATACAGTCTTCCTTTCCAAGGTTTTGTGACACTGAATTGGCTGTAAACCATTTATTAATGTTCATAATAATGTCGTTAACAGTGCTTTCTAAAACCATAGCTCAATTGTTTTTATAGCAATTTTTATGTTATCTACAAACAAACAAAAAATTCAGCATCCGGTAATGTTCCAGATTAAAGGTACTTAGTATACACAAGCAAATGTAACATACACTCGATTTTCTATTTAAAACCGTGTTTGTATCATCTGAACACATAAAAAATTTAGCATCTGTGAATGTTACTGATGGAACGTCATTACTATCCTGGTTGGATGCCACATGTATCTAGTTTCCATTTCAACGATACCTGAGAGCTTAATAAAGGCCACTTTCATGTAACTGGATTGCATTTCGATACTAACTGAGAAATTAATACAGGTCCCTTTCATACCAACACCACTCGTTTGCTGTTAAGTAGATGTGACTGAACCATTTCACAAAGGCCCCTACAACACAATAATATTCCAACTTACGTATATGAATACTGTGGTTATGCAATTAAACGCTTTTGACAGACCAGATACTTTACAAATATCGTATACTTTATTGTCTCTTGTCTTCGTCATATTCTTAGTGTGTAAACGGCGTTCTCAGTATCGGAAACCTGGAATTCTGAGTCTGATGGTATATCCTTTGTAGTCAGACGGCTCACAAGCCAGTTTTATGCTACCTTTCCTGACCTGTTCGAGACCGCTGTCAAAAGTGAAACTGGACAAAAAGTTTCATAATATTTATTTGTTTTGTTTGATTCAGATGCTGAACTGTAGCATATTTGAGCCAATAACAAAATTTTCTAGTGATAAATATATGTCGCACACTAATACCTTAAAACATTACTAAATTCTGAATAGCACGCTTTTAATTATCTTTGCTGATATTTTTAATCAGTATAACATTTTAATTTTTTTAAAGATTTGATGCTGGAAATTATTTCTTCTGTGTGCTCACGTTATTACAGTTAATACCAGGTCTCAGGCATTCCTTGGGAGCATTACTGAGAGGCAACGACTCTTTTTCTGAAACTGATATTAAATTCTTGTGAAAAAGCTGTCACTGTATGACTTACATTAAAAATATCTGCTCCTGCTCTTCTTTGCTTCCACCACTTCGCTCCTTCACTACTGGTGAAAGTTGTCTATCAAGAATGAATAACATCGTGGCAGGCTGAGCTAAATGAAACGTATCTATTAGGTGGGGAGAAACTAAGCATCGTGGCAGTGTGAGGTAAAATGAAACGTATCTATTACTATGAATGCCGCCACTTGATTCTAATTATGATCCAGTACAAGGGCCGCCAAAGGCCTCAGCATATATGATTAAAGCAAATTAAAGGAATATCCTATCGCCCATACGCTGATCGGAGAATATCAGTTATTTAAAACAAAATTTTCATTACGGAGCTGTCATTAGAAACAGTGTCTCTCACATTTAACTATGCCTAATGGACTTGGTTAATCTATATTTAAGTGACAGGTTATCAACTAACTACAGAAATGATATCAAGAGGAATTCTATTACTGCACCTTTATTTCACAAAGATCTACGCACATGTGAAAACTCTTTACGCGACACAACGTAAAACATTGAAGGAAGTGATCTAGACATCAAATCAGACACCTTATGAGAGAAAAAGACATACCAAGCGACAAAACAGTGAGAGAGATCTATCTGATACTTATACCTTTCTTATCTCTTCATTTCCTTTTGCCACTTGCTGCATGTTTCTGAATACAGCTAATCTCACGGAAAGAAATGTGTCGTTGTATTCTTAAGGTGTGTATGAATGGTAAATGATAATCAGGGTCCGCACTCCTAATTCGTTTCCCAATCTAGCTCATAAGAAAATCCAGGCTGACAAAGGACGACAAAGGGGTAGACTAATAAGAGGAATATCGGAAAATGCTGGAGAATGCCTCACTGCTTTGACATCCACCTGCTTTGATTAAGAGTCGGTTCAGATGTGTTTTCACCAATAATTTCAGTGCGAGCACCGCTAGAGCAAATTCAATAGTATTCGCTCTCGTAATCATCTCCTTTGAACACAATCTTGATAGATAACACAGCAAGGGATAAACCAGTCAAACTGAAATGAAACAACAGTATTTTCGTATGATGTACCGAATTGTTATTTGTTTCTTAAGTCAGAGCGGCCCTGTTATGCCCCTCAGACAATGGAGAACGTCATAAAAATGATACGGAGGAGTCTCCGCCATAGGCAGGTATTCGGGCTTAATCCATTATCAGAAAATAAAGACAAGGGATTTAATAAAGAGTAGCAATTACTCAGTTAAGAAATCTTTCTCGAAAACATTCATCTAAAATACGTTAAAAGTGTCACAATATGCTATTCTCTGTATTTTATTATGCATCAGGTACCCTGATAATCGTCTAAGGCAGAATACCGGCTGTACCACAAAATTAGATACAGCTGAAACATGAATCTTTGGGAATTAAACGTAGTCGGGAACGACACCATAGTTGTTGTTTACTTGGGCAAGCAAAAATCCATGTTACAATGAAGTTCGCAAGTTATTAGTGAGTAATTTAGGGTTCCCGAAACGTAGTGACTTGAAAATTAATGTCTTACATAATGGCTGACTGGAGACTGCTTACGATAACGCAACATAAAATGCCTTACAGACAAAGGTTCAATAGGCACATTATTACACAACACGGAATTTCGAAACATCACCCCACTTCGCCACGTGAAACTGCTTGGACTTGAAAAAATTCTACATGCTACATGACATTGTAGAAACCAGCATACAAAAGTAATAAAAGTGATTGCTGTAATAATACGTGGTAATTCTTATCGATTCAGTGATATTACTTCTATTTTTCCCCATCGTTTGATCAGAGACTTTCGTGGAAACAACTAAGATAAAGTTAAGTGCGCTCGTGGAATTTCATTTCGTAGATAATAGAGAATAGAAACAACATTAGCGTACAGTCAAAACGATTGCACAAAAACAACCATTCGTTTTATCATAAAATTTTCGCAATAATTTCGTAGCATCCTAATATATATTAAGTGATTTGATTAAAAAAGAGTGATTTTTGTCACAATGTGTAGGAAGCGACAACAGATTATTGGACTGTTTCTTAATGCTCCGTTTTCCCCAGCAGGCAGTATGAATATTCAAAACCAAGGGAATAATATTAAAATTTCTGCACCGACCTCAGATGCAGTGTGTACTAAGAGGCACATCCAAACCGTGATCTCATTCTCGCAGTCTCGTCTCGAATGGCACTGGTGTACGGTTTCCGGTAGCTCCATTAGGCGTTTTCTTGGTTCCACCAATGTCACTGGATTTGGGAGGAGTTAAACCCTGACTCTGTAGAAAAAAAAAGAGAAAAAAATTGCACACTAAAGCGTTGTGCGGGAGCCAGTGCATGGCCTGAACTTGAAACGTCAGCGCATAGGAACCCAGTCTTGTTGGAAACGGTATCCAAGTTTGTCCTCCTCTGTTGTGACTTTGCAGTTAACCAATGCTGCAACATGTCACGAGTCCTGTGACGTATCTCTCGCCAGTGATGAATGAGTCATACACTCTCCATTCAGCACTGTCACGTGCGTTGTTGACCCCCAAAACACAAGAATAACTACTTTAAGGGTCCATCTAGATGGCATATACACTTAAATGTCAACGTACCATTCCAGGCCTTCAGATATTCAAGGCATCAAGCATTTATACCCATATATTATGGAAATGTAGACACAAAATCATCCAACATTTCACAATCCTCATGAACACGTAAGTATTACGCAATTGAGAAACGCTGTTGAAGGAAAGCGTTCGATATAGATTGGAAAAACTGATGTACGAGAACATCATTTACACTGAGCAGACCGTGTAGCCCTATTTGCCAAACAGTTGTAGTCACCCTGTCGGCGGTTTATACCTATAGAAACATAGCCTCTGCTATAATGAAAATTCACGGTAAACATTGTTCATCTCGAAAAGCAGAATTCATGTTGTAACACTCTAGAATCTTGATTGACAAATTTGTTCTTTAGAATAATAATGCAGCCTAAAATTAGTTTGTGACCGTGCCTTATGGGAGATTATGTCTATATACCAATATGGGATCAAATTTTTGGTGTCATTGCAGTTAAAAGACAGAGGCAAATGTATTCCTTTCAGATGCAAAATATGAGACAGTCACCGCTTCGTTTTACAAATTATCGTTGTTGTTGTAGTCTTCAGTTCAGAGACTGGTTTGATGCAGCTCTCGATGCTACCCTATCCTGTGCAAGCTTCTGCATCTCCCAGTACCTACTGCAACCTACATCCTTCTGAATCTGCTTAGTGTATTCATCTCTTGGTCTCCCTCTACGATTTTTACCCTCAACGCTGCCCTCCAGTACTAAATTGGTGATCCCTTGATGCCTCAGAACACGTCCTACCAACCGATCCCTTCTTCTAGTCAAGGTGTGCCACAAATTTCTCTTCTCCCTAATTCTACTCAATACCTCCTCATTAGTTATGTGATCTACCCATCTAATCTTCAACATTCTTCTGTAGCACCACTTTTCAAAAGTTTCTAACCTCTTCTTCTGCAAACTATTTATCGTCCACTTTTCACTTTCATACATGGCCACACTCCATACAAATACATTCAGAAACGACTTCCTGACACTTAAATCTGACACTTAAATCTATACTCGATGTCAACAAATTTCTCTTCTTCAGAAACGCTTTCCTTGCCATTGTTAGTCTGCATTTTATATCCTCTCTTCTTCGACCATCATCAGCTATTTTGCTCCCCAAATATCAATGCAAGGAGCCAATACAGTAGAGTACTCTCTGTAAAACCGAACTGGTATCCCATCAGGACCTGGCGGTTTATTTATTTTCAACCCATTCAGCTGCTTCACAATTCCAGGGATGTCTATCACTATGTCCTCCATACAGGAATCAGTACGAGACTCAAACGAGGGTATGTTTGTACGATCCTCCTGCGTGAAAGATTTCTCAAATGCTAAATTTAAAATTTCAGCTTTCGTTTTGCTGTCTTCCGTTGCCAGGCCAGACTGATTAGTGAGTGACTGGATGGAAGCCTTCGACCCGCTTACCGATTTTACGTAAGACCAGAATTTCTTTCGGTTTTCAGCAAGATCTTTTGCTAAGGTATGACGGTGGTAGTGGTTTTATGCTTCGCGCATCGCTCTTTTTACAGCTGCACGAATCTCTACAAACTTTTGCCTGTCCTCATTCTCCCGATCTTTCTTGTACCGCGAGTGCAACTGTCTTTGCTTCCTGAGCATTCTCCGAATTGCGCTGTTTAACCACGGTGGGTCTTTTCCGTCCGCAACCCACTTTTTCGGCACATACTTGTCAAATGCGTGATTTACAATGTGTTTAAAATTTGCCCATAACTCTTACACGTCCATGGTACCGGAAGTAAATGAAATCGATTCATTTACTAAGTGGGATGTTAACAACTGCTTATCTGCTCTTTCTAGAAAGAATACTCTCCTAGCCTTCTTGACCGACTTGTTAACTTTCGTAACCATAGTCGTAATAGCAACATCATGATCACTAAGCCCTATCGCAATACTAACATCGTCGATGAGGTCTGGTCTGTTCGTGGCTACCAGACCTAAAATATTTCCATTACGCGTTGGCTGTCCATTTAGCTGCTCAAGACAGTTTTCGGATAATGTGTTCAAAAGTAATTCACACGACGGCTTGTCTGTGCCACCTGTAATGAATCCATAGACATCCCAGTCTATACTAGGTAGGTTGAAGTCGCCTCTGACTAATATAGCATGATCCGGGCACTTCTGCGATAAAGAATGTAGATTCCCTCTGAATGATTCTAGAACTGTCACGGTGGAAACTGGTGGCCGGTAATAACTTTATTTCCTCTAGCCCTGTTAAACGTGTCCAGATGACTTCACAATCACACTCTACTTCGATCTCAGTAGACACAATATTTTAGTCAACTGCAATGAAGACACCACCTCCCACAGTGTCTAATCTGTCTTTCCGATAGAAGTTCCAACCCTCACTAAATATTTCAGAACTTCCTATCTCAGGGTTCAGCCAGGTCTCAGTCCCGAGAATAATTTGGGCGCCACACGCTTCCTGGAGGGCAGTAAATTCAGGAACTTTATTCCGAACACTCTGAAAATTTACTGCTAATATCTTGATTGCTGAAGTGTCTTTACACTGAGCACGTCCTGATTTCCCTGCCTGCACGTCGACTGGTGAGTGCTCATCAAGACACCTCGCACTACTGCCTAGCATAAAAAAACCCCATGTGCACGCCACAAGTACTCTGCTACCCGAGTAGCCGCTTCCTTTGTGTAGTGCACCCCTGACCTATCTAGGGGCGTCCTACAATTCCCCACCCAATAGCGCAAGTCTAGAAATCTGCAGCCAAGACCGTCACAGAGACGACGAAGCCTCTGGTTGAGACCCTCCACTCGGCTCCAAACCAAATGACCCCGATCCACTCTGGGAACGATGCTGCAAATAGAGAGCTTTGCTTGCAGCCCGCGTGCGAGGCCAGCGGTCTTCACCAAATCCGCCAGCCGCCTGTACGAACTGAGGATCGCCTCAGGACCCAAGCGACAGGCATCATTGGTGCCGACGTGAGCAACTGCTTGCAGACGACTGCACCCCGTACGCTCGATAGCCGCAGGCAAGTCCACTTACTCACCTTGGGTGAGGCCCCCCGGCAGAGAAACCGAGTGCACGTTGGATTTCTTTCCAGCCCTGTACGCTATATCCCTTAGGGGCTCCATCACCCACCTAACGTTGGAGCTCCCAATAACCAGCAAGCCTTTGCCCCCGTGTGCCTGCTCGGGCCCTGCTGAAGGAGCTGCCACCTGCCCACTGACAGAATGAACGGGCGAGGCCAGCTGGCCAGCCTCCACGTTGGCCCTCCGCCTCGAGCGACGCGAACGCGTTGCAGTCCGCCACTCACCCTGAGGTGAGGGCGGCCCCAACGCGCCGGGTACACTAGAAGGTGCCTCGGCGGCTGAGTCAGCGGACGCAGCAAGCGACACCTGGGGTGTCTCAAGCGACGCGCCAGACCCTCCGCCGTCGCTGCACCTCGAGGCAGCAGCCTGAAGGCGGCTGACCGTGGCCAACAGCACGCTCAGCTGCTCGTGAACCGCGGCCAGTTCCTCCTGCGCCCGCACGCAGCACACACACACCGTATCCATCCTACTGCTAATATCTGGACTTACAGAGCTGCGACAAATAAATCAGCAATATGCGACTGCACAGTTGCGTCACCAACGCCAGATTGAGCTGCGATGTATGAACAATTACTTACGAACCAAGCAATCAAATGACCACGACTACGCCACTATACAGATGTTACAATGCGATCCTACCCCTGTCTTAGAACAAATGACAACAGCCTACGCGATGTTACACTCAGGTATTAAAATTTGATACTACCCCTTTCTAATTCGAAAATACGCAAAGATCTGAAAAATTTCACCACGCAAGCACACAAACACACAAAGTAATTTGAATTAATCCTGCGGAACTAATACGAAAAACTGAAAATACGACTAGTTTCTGCTACTGCTGCCCTCACACGTCACTCTGCAAGCACAGATGAAACTGCACTGGCATCTGTCTGCTGCTAACTGATTCTACGAAATAAACAGAAAGCACTGGCTGTCCAACACAAAGAACTGACTAACGACTCTGCGAATTTATACTTTACAGCTATCAATAAGCAATATAACTCCTCTTAAATACGAGAATACGCAAGGATTTTATGTAATTAAATATGCAAGCGCCCAAACACTCGGAAAGAAATTAAGAATCAAACTATAAAACAAATATGAAAGCTAAATATGCGACTCCCTACTGCACTGCTGCTGCACTACTGCACAAACACTATTACTACTATTTGAAAATTAAAGCTTTCTAAAAGCAAAAACACACGGAAGACGAAGTGAGAAGTAAGAAAAATACAGTTATTACTTAAATTAACGTAGCTCGCTGCACAGCACATGTGAAGCAGACGGCAGTTACGACGACATGCATGCTGATCGTTACCTTCATAAAGATTCCAACCCCCACCGCAGACAGAAAGAGGTGTTATAAAAACCTTGGTGGACGTGGCTATCACAATTTGTGAGCCGTTTCATTTACAGGACGAAGAACTTTACGAAGAACGGTTATTATAACAAGGGGATACGTCGAGCTCTTCGCCCCAGGCAGAAAATAAGCATCAACGAGGAACAACGTCGGCTCAACGGGAAAGTTTTTCTTCCGTTTCTTAGAAATATTACAGATCGCATTGGGAAATTGCTGGATAAGTTCGGAGTTGAAACTATTTTCAGACCAACCAAAAAGATAAAAAATATCTAAGAACGGCAAAATACACTCCTGGAAATTGAAATAAGAACACCGTGAATTCATTGTCCCAGGAAGGGGAAACTTTATTGACACATTCCTGGGGTCAGATAAATCACATGATCACACTGACAGAACCACAGGCACGGCTTGCCATGCCATTTCCACCTGACGCCTCAGTTGGACCAGCGTTCGTGCTGGACGTGCAGACCGCGTGAGACGACGCATCATCCAGTCCCAAACATGCTCAATGGGGGACAGATCCGGAGATCTTGCTGGCCAGGGTAGTTGACTTACACCTTCTAGAGCACGTTGGGTGGCACGGGATACATGCGGACGTGCATTGTCCTGTTGGAACAGCAAGTTCCCTTGCCGGTCTAGGAATGGTAGAACGATGGGTTCGATGACGGTTTGGATGTACCGTGCACTATTCAGTGTCCCCTCGACGATCACCAGTGGTGTACGGCCAGTGTAGGAGATCGCTCCCCACACCATGATGCCGGGTGTTGGCCCTGTGTGCCTCGGTCGTATGCAGTCCTGATTGTGGCGCTCACCTGCACGGCGCCAAACACGCATACGACCATCATTGGCACCAAGGCAGAAGCGACTCTCATCGCTGAAGACGACACGTCTCCATTCGTCCCTCCATTCACGCCTGTCGCGACACCACTGGAGGCGGGCTGCACGATGTTGGGGCGTGAGCGGAAGACGGCCTAACGGTGTGCGGGACCGTAGCCCAGCTTCATGGAGACGGTTGCGAATGGTCCTCGCCGATACCCCAGGAGCAACAGTGTCCCTAATTTGCTGGGAAGTGGCGGTGCGGTCCCCTACGGCACTGCGTAGGATCCTACGGTCTTGGCGTGCATCCGTGCGTCGCTGCGGTCCGGTCCTAGGTCGACGGGCACGTGCACCTTCCGCCGACCACTGGCGACAACATCGATGTACTGTGGAGACCTCACGCCCCACGTGTTGAGCAATTCGGCGGTACGTCCACCCGGCCTCCCGCATGCCCACTATACGCCCTCGCTCAAAGTCCGTCAACTGCACATACGGTTCACGTCCACGCTGTCGCGGCATGCTTCCAGTGTTAAAGACTGCGATGGAGCTCCGTATGCCACGGCAAACTGGCTGACACTGACGGCGGCGGTGCACAAATGCTGCGCAGCTAGCGCCATTCAACGGCCAACATCGCGGTTCCTGGTGTGTCCGCTGTGCCGTGCGTGTGATCATTGCTTGTACAGCCCTCTCGCAGTGTCCGGAACAAGTATGGCGGGTCTGACACACCGGTGTCAATGTGTTCTTTTTTCCATTTCCAGGAGTGTATATACGGCATGCTTTGGAAACATAGAGTGTACATAAAGTTCCTTGTACTTGTGGACTAGTGTATATCGGTACAACGAAAAGGAGTACTAACATTCGTTGGTTGAACGTAAAGGGAGCTGGCGTCTGGGCCATATGGATAAAGCGACCGTAGAAGAACTTGTGTACCCAAATTCAATGAGATGACATGGCATTATAACGCTCGCGTGTATAGAGAGACTACTGAGATTTAAAACTCTCTAATAACTTCAACAGAAAAGGGGAAGGTGCCAAATTATATAAAATATGCATGCCGGGTTTGCACCGACAGAATGACGATGGATTACTGTCAAGCGAGAATGTTGGCGCTACCAGAGATAATCTAGTGGCTGGCGACATGTGCTGGACTGTGGTGCCCTCTACACTGCCTGCATCTTCGGCGCTCCCTAGACATCTGATGTAGCTTGCCGCTTTGCCTTCTCCTGCAGCCGGAGACGAAACGTTAGAGGCAAGTTTTACATATCGACCACGGCGTGTCAGCCAGGAAGTCTGAGGTGAAGTGAAACTGCTATAATTTCGATTTATATTCATAATTTCTCTTTTACATTCGGGTTTAATAGAGAATACACTTTCTCAAAAATTAATTTAATTATATTCCTTTGTTGAGTGTCTGAACGAGGCGAGGGCGAGACCTTCAACCGCAGCTTCGACGATTACCCTGGCTCCTATTCCGTGATTTCAACAGCAGCGCAACATCTCTGGCAAATTGCTTCGGCGCATTGATACTGATAATCCATACACATACGCACTCGTGACCTGTGTGAGCACACAACAGATAACGCTGACTGTGGAATGGTGGATCCCTTACAATGTGTAATCTCCGATATGCTATGACGCATGAATCTTGCAACTACTGCCGTCTCATGTTCCTTTAACTAGCAACTTTCTGCCGTGTTCACAACAAATATATCTCTAATAGACAGCTAAGATATCATGGCTATATCCCCTTTATACGCCGGAACTAGCCTAATATTCGGGTGTCATCACGTTCGATGGGAATGGTTTTTTCCCCACGACCATGATGTAATCCAGAACAGAATTAGATTCCGGTGTGATACGAGGCACCAGTTCCGATGCTACAACCCTCGCCGTGGCCTATTTTACAAACATATGAATGCGTACATGATGCCAATTGTAAATAGAAACTGTACTGTGGTGTACACCTTCCTGAAAAAACTTTAAGAATGTTTTCATAGTGTTAATATTGTTTTGCTGTCTTGTCTTCAGTTGCAGCATACTGCGTTTTCCTCGTATAATGATGAATTTGCTAACTGCAGAGCATTTGAAAGAAGTTAACATGAGTAGGGCGGGGGGGGGGGGGGGGCAACAAGGAAGCTGCCCCACATTCCATTGTTGCCAGATGTATCAAATATGGCGGTGATGACATCATCCAAGGTGGTGGCGTGTAGACTTGGCAACAGTGCATGACATCATCCAAGATAGCAGCCTTGATGTCATTAAAGATGGCAGATTTTGGCGGAAATTTGAATTTTGGCTGGTAGATAGGTCAATTGGGCTACCTCTACTAACCTAACACCCCTCCCCCCCCCCTCAGAAAAATGGCGGGCAGTTCAAATTCCAACAGGATAATGCATCATCCCTCTACTGTTCTAACAAAATCGCTGGAAGGTAGGTCACTTGGGCTACCTCCACTAACCTAAGTCACCTGACCGCCACCCCTTCCTAGGAATTGGTGAGAAAAGGACTCAGCCTGCACTGGGCTGCTGGAGAGAGTAAGTAAGGAGTGTATTTTATTTAGGTATGGAGTATATTTATCACAGTGATACAGAACACACGCTCTAAGATGCTTGGGGTCACGCCACACAGCCTGCTGACATGCAGACCACTAAAAGACTCTGCAAACATGCTTGCTAATCGTCAGCTGTCGAAATCATGCACCAGTTTTCATTCAAACAATTTGAGCCACTACCGCCATCCAGTGTGTGTGTTCACCATGAGGTCTAGAGCCCAACTGACTTAGTACACAATACCACCACCAGAGGGAGCCGTCATCCGTTCCGTGACGTAATCGAAGATGGCGACAAGCAGTGTGTTCACCACATGGTCTAGTACCCAATACTGTCACTAGATGGCGCTCTCATCCATGACATAATCCAAGATGGCGGTCATGACATCATCTGATGACAAAATTGTAGTAACCCAAGATGGCAGAAAACTGTGTTTTTTCCACAAGATCTGGCCCAAGTACTGTCACCATAGGGTGCTGCAGTGACGTCATCTGATGACGCGACTACCGTTACTCAAGATGGCGGCATACATTGTATAGCCCTCCCGTACATATACCTGGTACCTGGATAGCAGAGTTGAGAGTGCTAGACTCAACGGCGTACTGTGTTTGAGAATTCAGTTAATTTAGTATTGTTTCCACTGTTGTCTAGGAAACAAGACTGTATTTAAAGAGTGATGCAGCATCCAGAAGATAAGGATTTTATCTGTTTTTCAATCTTCCACGTTTTTTGCCCTAGCTATTCAATCGACATAGACAAAACGTTATTCTTTGCAAACTGCTTGATTCTCGAAACCATCTATCACATCGGAGGCTGATGAGACGTGTCGGATACAGTGAGTGTGAAAATGCATCTTAGTATTTTCGGGTACTGAACGTGGAACAGCCCGAGACGCGCAGCGCTTTCCATCTTGCGTCACAGTGCGGGCGGGGCCGCGCATTTATCTGAGTTCTACAGTTGAGCGGCCAGCCGACGGAGATGAAGTAGGCTGGAGGTGGCGCGATGAACACGCCTCTGCCGACATAAATCTGACAAATGGCACTCATGTCTGCCCGAGAACTCGGTGCTCCCAGGAACGCACGCACGAGTGCGTGTAAGACTCAGTTCCGAAGGAAACGATTTTTGTCAAGCACGTTTAGCACTCACGGAGAGAAGTAAACCGAGTGGTCTGTCTTCTAGATCTCCTTAGAAACCATGTGACTTGTATTCACTAGTCTAAGAGAAACGAGTTAGCAGCCTTCTGTAAATGTATACAACCAGATCACATACAAAGAGTTGAAAATCTAAGGGAGGTAACAGCGGCATTGTCAACGAATCAGTGCAGGCCGCATCAAACCTTTTACGTGTAAGGGAAATTTTCTGCCTGTAACTGCAATATAACACATTAATCAATGTAAAAAAAGCTTCAAAAAACAGAAGTCTTATTGCCCAGGTCGCAGTTGATACAATCGTAATAAATAGTTTCAGCAAAGTTATATTGCCATCTTCGGACCATCGGATACGTTAATTGTAAAGCCAGTACGTGTGGTACATTGCTCTCTGGCCATTTAAAACATGGAGGGAAACTCACAGAAAAGACATTCAGTGGCTTTGTAATTCACGTATCTGATTATGCGAAGATGGCGATATAACGTTCCAGTCGTCCTCTGCGCTTCTCTGGCGTCGCAGCAGTGATCAAAATCCAGAAACTGCGTGACGTAGCGTTCGCGATTTACCGTGGCCTTTCATTGACGGACTATTGTACCTGTGATCAACCTGCAGGTTTCGTTGAGAGCAATGTCTATTTGTCTGGCATGAGATGACCTGTACCAGACTGGAGAAGCATATTCAGCAGTAGAAAAGCACAATGCCGTTGCAGAACAGTGGCTGCCAACAAGGAGAGACTGAAAATGGAACAGGACAGTGCCCATCCACTGCACGGACATAATCCACCACAGCAACGGCTGAGATCGCGGAAGAGCTTCCTGAGAACATCCGAGAAGCTCACCATTTCACCAGAGAAGGCAAGGCTGGAGTTATGGGAGAAGTCGACGCCTCACCTGCAGACGCCAGAAGCTGAAGAACTACCACCTGGACACAACGAGATCTGGCTGGTGTGGAAATCTTTAAACAGACTACGATCAGGAGTTGGACGATCCAGAGACAACCTGAAGAGATGGGGCTTCATAACAGAAGATACGTCCTGTGATTGTGGACAAGAACAAACCACAAGCCACATGCTCCACTACCTTTTGTGCCCTACATCCTGCACGGAGATTGATCTCCTGCAAGCCACTCCAAGCGCCTTGGAGGTTGCAAAGTACTGGGCACATGTAATATAAATACAAATTTGTGTATATATATATATATATATATATATATATATATATATGTAAATATTTATTGATGTGTATGGCTACTGTAAATTTGTATGTTTCTGATTCAAGAACAAATTATACTATTAAATCAGTCTAGCGCCCGCAAGCCGCGCTTTGGCCCGTGAGACAAGATTAAAGTTATCGCTGCCTATCTGCTACTTCTACTACTTTCTTTCAGAAAGAGTCTTAAATACGATCCGAAAATGTACACCGTATCCAGCCTCTTTCTAGCACATGCCACTGAGAACATCATCCAAAAACAAAACAGAGTAATAATTCAAAGGCAAGAAGAGAGAAATATACGGAAAGAACACCATATTTCAATTTTCCAAGAGAAATAATTGAATTTATTGCTATCTATTAGATCTCGTCAGGTCCGCCTCGTTCATTAAACGCCACTTCCAGTTTGATGACTGCTGCATGTTCTGAAATTATTTGTTCGTTACGCTCCAATTGCTGTCTTCCCGTACAGTTTTAACGAACTACAGCTCTGATTAGTACCGTGGAAGCTATTCCCTGATGTCTTAACACACGTCTATCATCCAGTCCCTTCATCGTGTCAGTGTTCTGAATATATTCCTTTCTTCACTAACTGTGTGAAGAACCGCCTCGATCCCTACCTTTTCAGTCCATCTAATTTCCAGCTTTCACGTCTCAAACGACTCGATTCCCTTCTGTTACGGTTTTCCCAATGTCCACGATTAATTACCTTACAATGCTGCGCTCCAACTGTACAGTCTCAGAAGTTCCTTCATCAAATTAAACTACACTTTTGATACTCGTAGACTTCTAGACAGCTTTTCATTTCGTCCTTGCTTCGTTCTCCTGTTTACTCTCTATGCATATTCTGTACCCACTAGACTACTCAATCCATTCAGCAGATCCTGTAATACTGCTTCACTTCCACTACAGATGGCAATGAACCTGTGTCCGCTCCTCCGCCCTCTTTGAGAAAGCCGTCGACAGAATGAGGCTGACTTCTTATGCCGAAAGTCTTCGGCCAGCAATGTGACTATTATTCAAGACTGATGCCGTGGGGCGTGGGGGGAGGGGTTCGATCCTGGTACCGAGGGCGTTTTGATTACTAATCAGAGCCGCTACTCCCTCTTTTTAGTTCAGCTAAATACTTTTTTATCTTTGTATTAGTATAGGGGTGGATCGTGGCGGAGAGAGGGCAGAGTTCGCCACAAGAGGTCTGATCACTGTGTCGCCCTGCTCACGGATCTGGAAAAGTAATTGAAGGAGCAGATACCAGGGGTTCTTCTTTTTATTTATTTATTTGGTTTTAATTTAATGACCAAGTAAATATCATACTAACTAGGTAAAGAAAACCCTGCAACAGCTGAGCACGGAGACTGTCCAGCTCCCCTTCTGTTATGATGAGGAGTACCGCCCCCTGTGTACACAGGCTGAAAGCGATCTTGAATCGTGGACCTTCGCCATCAGTCTCTTCTCGCATGTGGAATAGCCCAACTAACCGGAGGGTCCATGAGCAACGAACCCACATTGTTGGCAAAACGGGACTGGTTTGTCACCCGGCATTGTAAGTCCAACTGGAAGGACCAACCCCTAGACCATGGTTGTGGGTGCAGATAGCGTGTCCAATATCACTGCCATACGCTGTTCCGACTACTGAAGAAGAATGGTCTGCCATTCCTCCACAGCATTCAGTTACCTCACTGAAAATGTCCCCAGGAAGAGTTCAGGTCATCATAATGGCGAATCGTGATCAAACCTCATATCAACATCCACTAATAGGAGTCCGAATATGTCAGAAACATCAGATAATGGATAAACATAACGAGGAGCGTGACTGCGGACTGAAGTGCTGTTACGTTTAAACTGTCGTCTAGCGAACAGCAACTGTAGTTACAAATGTCGTTCATCAGAACTATTGTATATATATACTGTGTGGACTTTAACGTTGCAACATGAATTGTAACGTAATCAAGGTATATTAAAATTTAAACGGACGCCTGAGATTTGGTACAGGCGCCCAGTCACATAATTAAAGACTCTCTTGTTTATCTGTAGGTCAGTTCTTCACCGCCAAATAAAAAACATCCGATTCTCTTTAATTAAAATTACTGTCACTACTAATCATCGAAAGATAGTGAGAGGGGACTGATGCTTGCATCTGGTAGAGGCGAGAAAGAAATAGTGTATTCACTTTGCCGATCGAGGTAGCAAATGTCACTAACGCCTTGGCAGTCTTTATCGAACACGAACAATCCCTTTCACTTACCCACACCTCTGACGGTCTCATTATCTACTTAGCAGCCTTGTCCTTACGCGTTTTGTAATTTAAGGACGGTGTTGTCGTTTTGGTCTTCAGTCTGAAGACTAGTTTGATGCAGTTCTCTACGCTGCTCTACCCTGTGCAAGCCTCTTCATCTCCGAATAACTACTGCAACCTACATCTTCCTGAAACCGGTTACTGTATGTATCTCTTGTTCTCTAAGATTTTTACCCCCCCCCCCCCCCACCCACATTTCCCTTCCATGTTAAGCTGACGATCCTTGATGTCTTAGAATGCATTCTAGCAACCTATATCTTCAGATTATGCCACCAATTTCTTTTCTTCCCATTTCTGTTAAGTACCTTGTCATTAGTTGCATTGTCTATCCCTGTAATTTTCAGTATTTTTCTGTAGCACCACATTTCAAAAGCCTCTAGTCTGTTGTTTCCAAGCTGGTTAGCGCCCATGTTTCACTTCCATAGAATACCTCACTGCATACAAATTCTTTCACAAAAAGAGTTCCTAACACTTCAATCTATATTCGATGTTAAGAAATTTCTCTTCTTCACAAATACTTTTCTTGTCAATTGCCAGTTTACGTTTTATATCCTTTCTACTTTGACCATCATCAATTATTTTGCTGTCCAAGTAGTAACCTCTGGTCCCATTCCACTTAACCAGGTTCAAAAATGGTTCAAGTGGCCCTAAGCACTATGGGACTTAACTTCTGAGGTCATCAGTCCCCTAGAACTTAGAACTACTTAAACCTAACCAACCTAAGGACATCACACACATCCATGCCCGAGGCAGGATTCGAAACTGCGACCGTAGCGGTCGCGTGGTTCCAGACTGTAGCGCCTAGAGCCGCTCGGCCACCCCGGCCGGCACTTAACGAGGTCCCATCTGCTTAGTTTCCTACCTTCTTTGCATCATCATCATCATCATCATCATCATCATCCTCATTTAAGACTGATTATGCCTTTCAGCGTTCAGTCTGGAGCATAGTCCCCCTTATAAAATTCCTCCATGATCCCCTATTCAGTGCTAACATTGGTGCCTCTTCTGATGTTAAGACTATTACTTCAAAATCATTCTTAACCGAATCCAGGTACCTTCTCCTTGGTCTACCCCGACTCCTCCTACCCTCTACTGCTGAACCCATGAGTCTCTTGGGTAACCTTGCTTATCCCATGCGAGTAACATGACCCCACCATCTAAGCCTGCTCACCCTGACTGCTACATCTATAGAGTTCGTTCCCAGTTTTTCTTTGGTTTCCTCGTTGTGGACACCCTCCTGCCATTGTTCCCATCTACTAGTACCTGCAATCATCCTAGCTACTTTCATATCCGTAACCTCAACCTTATTGATAAGGTAACCTGAATCCACCCAGTTTTCGCTCCCATACAACAAAGCTGGTCGAAAGATTGAACGGTGCACAGATAACTTAGTCTTGGTACTGACTTCCTTCTTGCGGAAGAGAGTAGATCGTAGCTGAGCGCTCACTGCATTAGCTTTGCTACACCTCGCTTGCAGTTCTTTCACTATGTTGCCATCGTATGAGAATATGCATCCTAAGTACTTGAAACCGTCCACCTCTTCTAACTTTGTTCCTCCTATTTGGCACTCAATCCGTTTATATCTCTTTTCCACTGACATTACTTTCGTTTTGGAGATGCTAATCTTCATACCATCGTCCTTACATTTCTGATCTAGCTCTAAAATACTACTTTGCAAACTTTCAATCGAATCTGCCACCACAACTAAGTCATCCGCTTATGCGAGACTCCTTATTTTGTGTTCATATACCTTAATCTCACCCAGCCAGTCTATTGTTTTCAACATATGATCCATAAGTAATATGAACAACAGTGGTGACAGGCTGCAGCTTTGTCTTACCCCTGAAACTACTCTGAACCATGAACTCAATTTACCGTCAACTCTAACTTCTGCCTGGCTATCTATGTAAAGACCTTTAATTGCTTGCAAAAGTTTGCCTGCTATTCCATAATCTCGTAGAACAGACAATAACTTCCTGCTAGGAACCCGGTCATATGCCTTTTCTAGATCTATAAAGCATAGATACAATTCCCTGTCCACTCGTAACACTTCTCCATTATATGCCGTAAGCTAAAGATCTGGTCCTGACAACCTCTAAGAGGCCTAAACCCACACTGATTTTCATCCAGTTTGTCCTCAAGTAATACTCGCACTTTCCTTTCAATAATACCTGAGAAGATTTTACCCACAACACTGATTAAAGAGATACCTCTGTAGTTGTTACAATCTTTTCTGTTTCCACGTTTAAAGATTGGTGGGATTACTGCTTTCGTCCAGTCTGATGGAACCTGTCCCGACTCCCACGCCATTTCAATTATCCTGTGTAGCCATTTAAGACCCGACATTCGACTGTATTTTATGAGTTCCGACTTAATTTCATCCACCCCAGCCGCTTTATTGCACTGCAGTCTACTGACCATTTTCTCCACTTCCTCAAATATGATATTATGTCCATCATCATTCCTATCCCATTGTACATCGAAATCTTAAACATTACTGATCGTATTTTCACCTACATTAAGCAACTCTTCAAAATATTCCCTCCATCTGCCCAAGGTATCAACAGGATTCACCAGCAGTTTTCCTGTCCTGTCATTTCCTTGTTACCTCCCTATCGAAGACTGCTAATTAGACCCCAGAATGGTTTTCTAGCAGCTTGACCCAAAGTCTCCAACCTGTTTCCAAAGTCTTCCCAAGATTTCTTCTTGGTTGCTGCAATTATCTGTTTGGCTTTGTTTCTTACTTCAACATAACTTTCTCTGTCTACCTGAGTTCTAGTATGTAGCCATTTTTGATACGCCTTCTTTTTCCTTTTACAGGCTGCCTTGATTGTGTCATTCCACCAAGCTGTTTGCTTCATCCTACCTTTACAGACTGCTGTTCCAAGACATTCTTATGCCACTTCTAGGACTGTGTCCCTGTACCTTGTCCATTCCTTTATTTGCAGTTTCTTCAGTTTTAATCTACTTTATGCTTAATACAGTATGGTTAAGAGCCCGACATTACGCGTTCTTAAGATCAGTATCCTGTGACCAACTCTTTATATTGCCAACTAACAGCCGTAAAGGTCAATGACGCAGAACAAAACGTTCTGTTTTCCGTGTGGGACTCAGCTTTGGAGATTGCAGTAAACATACTCCAGGCCGAAATGAAAGTTTCGAACCTTCGTATTAATTTTCCATTCAAGATCTGAAATGGCCGCTGCTGCCGGGAAAAATTTGCACGGTTTAGTCAGCAGACCAGACCGACTTTATATCGGAGAGAGTAGCCGTGAGGAGGGAGGGGTGGTTGTGAGAGGGATGGGAAGAAGTAGGGAAGGAAGGTGGGCTACGTTGACTGGGGGAAGAAGGAGGGAGGGAGGAAACAGAAGAATATGTGACTGAGAAGGAATGTATGTGAGCGCCGGCGCGCATGTTCGTTGCCGGCCGCGAGAGGTAGGCCCGCGTCTCCGTGTAAAATGGAAATTCCAGCCGGCGAATAATAACGTTATTAAAGCGAAGCTTTTGCAGCCTTTCCAGCCAGATATGGGAAGCACTGCACGTGGCGCCACAAACTCTGTTTACCGCCGCAGCCACAGCCGCAACCACGCCTGTCCCGCACAATTAAAGGACGCGTATCGGCAGCGCGCATGCGCGAGCGGCCCCAGTCAGCCTGAGGCGCCACTGATAAAATACTTATTTCCACGCCAACATCGGCTTTCGCTCTACTGTTGTTTGTCAACTTTCCGCGATCAAACAAACTCTTCCGTCCACCGGTCATATCTGCACAACTGTCAACATTCTACACGTAGTCAAAAGTTAGAAAATACTCAATAAGATTTACAGTCAACACAGAACTATGAACAACGTCGTTTTCCCGTTGTATATTTTTCATTCTCTAGAGTACGAAGAAAATAAGAAAGATAATATTGTGCCGCAACATGTATCCATTGGTGCAAGACTCGTTCGAACCATATCTGCGATTTACGACGGCTATCCACAAAGTACATTACGTTTTGGATTTAAAAATAAATAAAGTATTGGAAAATGTTTTTATTATATACAGATGAATGCCACACATAAATACTACTTTTCTACATAGTTGCCATTTAAATTAAGGCACTTATCGTAGCGATGGACGAGCTTGGAAATTCCTTCGTCGTAAAATTCGGCCGCCTGCGCCTTCAACCACGTGGTTACCTCTTTTGGGACAGAAAAGGTGTGATTTTTGTGGATTTCCTGGAAAGAGGCACTACAATAAACTCTCAAAGGTATTGCCAAACTCTGCACAACCTCAGAAGAGCAATACAAAACAAGCGCAGGGGAAAGTTGGGCTCAAAGATCTTGCTGATTCACGACAACGTCCGGGCCCACATGGCAAATGGCACTCGTGAAGTTCTCGAATCTTTTAAGTGGGAGTTGTTTCCTCATCCGCCGTACAGTCCCAACCTGGCACCGAGCGACTTCCACTTAATTCCAGCAATGAGGAAGTGGTTGGCTATGCAGTGTTTTGATGACGACGCACAGCATCAAGAAGTAACCACGTGGTTGAAGGCGCAGGCGGCCGAATTTTACGACGAAGGAATTTCCAAGCTCGTCCATCGCTACGATAAGTGCCTTAATTTAAATGGCAACTATGTAGAAAAGTAGTATTTAAGTGTGGCTTTCATCTGTATATAATAAAAAAAATTTCCAATACTTCATTTATTTTTAATTCCGAAACGTAACGTACTTTGTGGATAGCCCTCGTATCTACATGTACATCTACATCTACTCCGTTATCCACTTAATGGTATGTGGCGGAGGGTACTTTCGGTACTACTTTCTCACCCCTCCAACCCTGTTCCACTCACGAATAGTGCGTGGGAAGAATGATTGTCGGTAAGCCTATGTATTGGCTCCAATTTCTCGAATTTTCTCCTAGTGGTCAATACGCGTTATGTATGTGGGGGAAGTAATATGTTGTCCGACTCCTCATGAAAAGTGCTGTCCCGAAATTTCAATAGTAACTTTCTCCTTGATGCACAACGCCTCTCTTGTAACGTCTGCCAGTGGAGTTTGTTTACCATCTCCGTAACGCTCTCTCGCCAGCTAAACGATCCCGTGACGAAACGCGTCGCTCTTAGTTGGATCCTTCTAACTCCTCTATCAGTCCTACCTGATAGGGATCCCAGATAGATGAACAATACTCAAGAATCGGGTGAACATGCGCCTTATAAGCCACTTCTTTCGTGGAGTAACATTTCCTTAAAATTCTTCCGATGAATCTGAGTCTGGTGTCTGCTTTTCCCACCATCTGTTTTACGTGGTAATTCCACCTAAGGTCGCTCTGGATAGTTACGCCTAGATATTTTACGGCCGACGCTGTCTCCAGCTGTTTGTCATCAATAGTGTAGCTGTACAGTAGTGGATTTATTTTCCTATGTATGGACAATATGTTACTTTTATTAACGTTCAGGGTCAACTGCCAGAGTCTGCACCATTCATCAGTTCTCTGCAGGTCGTTCTGCAAATTCTATCTTCTGCCGTTGCTACTTTGGTATAAACAACTGCATACTCTGCGAATATCCCTAAAGATCATCCGGCGCTTTCTACTAGATCATTTATATATATTGTAAACAGCAACGTCCTATCACATTTCCCTGTGGTACTCCGGATATTACCTTTACATATTTCTGTTTTTCCGTTAAGAGCGACGTGTTGAGTTCTATCTGCAAGAAAGTCTTGAATCTGCTCCGATACTCCGTAAGCTCGTATTTTTTTCATTAAACTTCAATGCGGGACTGTGTCAAATTCCTTACTTAAATCAGGGAACACGGCATCAACCGGATCGCCGTTGTGCAGTGCGCTGTGGATCTCATGGAGGGACACAGCAAGCTGAGTTTCGCAGGACTCTGTCTGCGGAATCCATGTTGATTTTTATAGAGGAGATGTTCATTTTCCAATAATGTCACAGTTCTTGAGCATAAAACATGTTCCATAATTCTACAACAGATTGCCGTCAACGATATAGATGTGGATCTGTCTTACGGCCGTTCTTAAAAATGGGAATGAGCTGCGCTTTTTTCCAGTCGTTAGGTACCTTTCGTTGCTCAAGCGATCTACGACAAATTACTGCTAGAGAAGGAGCAAGTTCTTTCGCATAATCTTTATAGAATCTTATAGGTATCACATCTGGTCCTGAAGCCTTTCCACTACTAAGCGACTGTAACTGCTTTTCAATTCTGCTATCGGTTATCTCAATATCTGCCATTTCGACGTTCTCACAACGATTGAAAGGAGGGACAGTGACACTGTCTTCCTTGGTGAAACAACTTCAGAAGACCGAATTCAGTGTTTCGGCCTTCTCTCTGTTATCTTCCGTTTCGTTGCCGGTGTGGTCGCTGAGATAACGAATAGATGCTTTTGAGCCACTTTCTGATTTTACATACGACCAAAATCTCTTAGAGTTTTACTTAGGTAGGTTGACAACGTCTTACTTTCGAAATCTTTGAACGCTTCTCTCATTGCTCTCCTTACGCTCATTTTCGTATTGTTCAGCTTTTGTTTGTCTTCTCTTGAATCTGAGATGAAGTGCTCGTTGTTTACGTAGCGCCTTTCTAACATGGCTATTAAACCATGGTGGATCTTTCCCATCCTTTAAACCCTTACTGGAACACACTTGCATAGGGCATATTGAACGATGCATTTGAATTTTTTCCAGTTGTTCTCTATAGCTTCGTCCTCATCACCGAATATTTGGTTCTGACTGCTGAGATATTCTGAAATTTGTATCCTGTCACCCTTGCTGAGCAAATATATCTTCCTACCTTTCTTAACATTCCTTGTAGGACCCCTCGTCATTTAATGTCACAGCCTTATGATCACTGATACCTTCCTCTACGTTAACTGATTCCATAAGTTCAGGTCTGTTTGTTGCCAGGAGGTCTAAGACGTTACCCTCACGAGTTGGTTCTCTAACTATCCACTCAAGGTAATTTTCTGACAAGACATCCACAGCAGTGCCACACGATTTCCTGTCTCTGGCGCCAGTTTTGATGGCATAACACTACCAATCTATACCTGGCAAGCTGAAGTCACAACGGCATGATCAGGAAAGTTACTAATGATATTCTGCAAGCTCTGTCTGAAGCGCTCTACAACTCTAGATCCTGACCTGGATGGTCTATAAAAGCATCCGATCACTATTTTTGACCTTACTTTGATACTCAGTTTCACCCTGATTAATTCACTTTCGGAATCCGTGATAAGCTCACTAGAGGAAGAACTGTAGAAATTCCAAACAGCCAGTATTTTGAACACACTGCATTTTATTCCACTGCTTTGTGAAAAACACCTGCTTCATGGTATAAACGTTGAATTCCTTATGTATTTAGTTGGAATTAGTACGCAATTAGCCAAATTCCCATTTAAGTTGTAGGAGAGAATTTATATATTACTAACTGGGTACTCAGCGTTGACCAAGTATGTACACTGATCAGCCAGAACATTAGGACCACGGCCTACTATCGATATAAACCCGACCAGGTGACAGCGGCGTTTCCTGGCTATGATGACTGCCAGTCAGACACACGCACGGTAGTATCAGTGACCATGTTGTCCGAGTGTAGAATGGAGAAGTCGCGCGATCTCTCTGAATTGGACCGAGGACAGATTGTGATGGCCCAGAGGCTCGGCACGAGCATATCTTCCGAAACTGCACTACTTGTCGGATGTTCGAGGAGTGCTGTGGTGGGTGTCTTGAACACGTGATGAAACCACGTCCAGACTTCGGGGAAAGGCCGCAACTCATTACAAATGTCGGACGTCATAGGCTGGGCAGACTGGTAAAACAAGACAGCGGCGAACTGTGGAGGATGTAACATCAGACTTTAATGCTGGGCTGAGTACAAGTGTGTCTGAACACACAGTGCACCGAACACTCCAAACGATTGGCATCCGCCGACGACGACACCCACGTATGAGTCAATGTTAACGTCACAACATCAGCAACTACAACTGAAAAGAGGACGTGACCTTTGGCACTGGACGTTGGCTCAGTGGCAGAGCGTTGGGTAGTCTGATGAGTCTCGATACCTTCTTCACTATGCCGATGGGAGGGCGCGAATCCGTTGTCTTCCAGTGGAACAGCTCCTTGACACCTGTGCTGCGGTACGGAAACAAGCTGGCGGCGGCTCCATTATGCTCTGGGAATTATTCACGTCAGCATCCATAGGTCCAGTGGAGCTCGTGCAAGTCGCTATGACGACCAATGAGTATCGTACACTGATTGCAGACCTTAATGACGATCATGTTTGCCGACAGCAGTGGCATTTTTCAACAAGATAATGCCCTATGTCACAAGACCAGGAGTCTGATGGAGTGAGTCGCGGAGCGCAGTGATGAGTCTCAATTGATGTGCTGGTCCCCCAACTTGCCAGGTCTGAAGCCATTCAGTCACATCCAGGATGTGAATGTGGCGTCAGAGCCCATTGCACTCTCCCAGGAAGTTACGGGAATTAAGCGACTTGTGTCTGCAGATATAGGGCCACTCTCTCCACCGAAGTTCCAAAGCCTCGCTGATTCCATGTCACGATGCGTCGTCGCTGTTATCTGTGCCAAAGGTGGACATACTGGGGGTTATAATGTTCTGGCTCATCAGTGATTAATTCCACTCTTCTATTGCACCATCTCGTCTTTCCTCCTTCCCTCTCTCTCTCTCTCTCTCACTCTCTCTGTATCTCTCTCTCTCCATATTCACTTTCACCTCCTGCCCATCTCCTCAACCCCCTCTGTCCACCATCCCCATCCTCTGCTCTCTGCTTACCTCTTCCTGCCCCTGTCTCTGTTCAACTCCTCCCCCCCCCTATCTCTGCCAAACTGGTCCTCCCCCTTCTGTCCATCTCATTCTTTCACCTCTGTCCATCTCCTCTTCTCCCTCTATTTCCACCATCCCCTCCCCGTCTCCTTGTCAATCTCCTTCTTCCCTCTCTCTCTGTGCAGCTCCTCCCCCCTCGCTCTGTCCACCTCATCCCCTGCCCCTACATCTACATCTACATCTATACTCCGCGAGCCACCTTACGGTGTGTGGCGGAGGGTACTTATTGTACCACTATCTGATCCCCCCTTCCCTGATCCATTCACGAATTGTGCGTGGGAAGAACGACTGCTTGTAAGTCTCCGTATTTGCTCTAATTTCTCGGATCTTTTCGTTGTGATCATTACGCGAGATATATGTGGGCGGTAGTAATATGTTGCCCATCTCTTCCCGGAATGTTCTCTCTCGTAATTTCGATAATAAACCTCTCCGTATTGCGTAACGCCTTTCTTGAAGTGTCCGCCACTGGAGCTTGTTCAGCATCTCCGTAACGCTCTCGCGCTGACTAAATGTCCCCATGACGAATCGCGCTGCTTTTCGCTGGATCATGTCTATCTCTTCTATTAATCCAACCTGGTAAGGGTCCCATACTGATGAGCAATACTCAAGAATCGGACGAACAAGCGTTTTGTAAGCTACTTCTTTCGTCGATGAGTCACATTTTCTTAGAATTCTTCCTATGAATCTCAACCTGGCGCCTGCTTTTCCCACTATTTGTTTTATGTGATCATTCCACTTCAGATCGCTCCGGATAGTAACTCCTAAGTATTTTACGGTCGTTACCGCTTCCAATGATTTACCACCTATGGCATAATCGTACTGGAATGGATTTCTGCCCCTATGTATGCGCATTATATTACATTTATCTACGTTTAGGGAAAGCTGCCAGCTGTCGCACCATGCATTAATCCTCTGCAGGTCCTCCTGGAGTACGTACGAGTCTTCTGATGTTGCTACTTTCTTGTAGACAACCGTGTCATCTGCAAATAGCCTCACGGAGCTACCGATGTTGTCAACTAAGTCATTTATGTATATTGTAAACAATAAAGGTCCTATCACGCTTCCCTGCGGTACTCCCGAAATTACCTCTACATCTGCAGATTTTGAACCGTTAAGAATGACATGTTGTGTTCTTTCTTCTAGGAAATCCTGAATCCAATCACAAACCTGGTCCGATGTTCCGTAAGCTCGTATTTTTTTCACTAAACGTAAGTGCGGAACCGTATCAAATGCCTTCCTGAAGTCCAGGAATACGGCATCAATCTGCTCGCCAGTGTCTACGGCACTGTGAATTTCTTGGGCAAATAGGGCGAGCTGAGTTTCACATTATCTCTGTTTGCGGAATCCATGTTGGTTATGATGAAGGAGATTTGTATTATCTAAGAACGTCATAATACGAGAACACAAAACATGTTCCATTATTCTACAACAGATTGACGTAAGCGAAATAGGCCTATAATTATTCGCATCTGATTTATGACCCTTCTTGAAAATGGGAACGACCTGCGCTTTCTTCCAGTCGCTAGGTACTTTACGTTCTTCCAGCGATCTACGATAAATTGCTGATAGAAAGGGGGCAAGTTCTTTAGCATAATCACTGTAGAATCTTAAGGGTATCTCGTCTGGTCCGGATGCTTTTCCGCTACTAAGTGATAGCAGTTGTTTTTCAATTCCGATATCGTTTATTTCAATATTTTCCATTTTGGCGTCCGTGCGACGGCTGAAGTCAGGGACCGTGTTACGATTTTCCGCAGTGAAACAGTTTCGGAACACTGAATTCAGTATTTCTGCCTTTCTTCGGTCGTCCTCTGTTTCGGTGCCATCGTGGTCAACGAGTGACTGAATAGGGGATTTAGATCCGCTTACCGATTTTACATATGACCAAAACTTTTTAGGGTTCTTGTTTAGATTTTTTTGCCAATGTTTTATGTTCGAATTCGTTGAATGCTTCTCTCATTGCTCTCTTTACGCTCTTTTTCGCTTCGTTCAGCTTTTCCTTATCAGCTGTGATTCGACTACTCTTAAACCTATGATGAAGCTTTCTTTGTTTCCGTAGTACCTTTCGTACATGATTGTTATACCACGGTGGATCTTTCCCCTCGCTTTGGACCATAGTCGGTACGAACTTATCTAAGGCGTACTGGACGATGTTTCTGAATTTTTTCCATTTTTGTTCCACATCCTCTTCCTCAGAAATGAACGTTTGATGGTGGTCACTCAGATATTCTGCGATTTGTGCCCTTTCACTCTTGTTAAGCAAATATATTTTCCTTCCTTTCTTGGCATTTCTTATTACACTTGTAGTCATTGATGCAACCACTGACTTATGATCACTGATACCCTCTTCTACATTCACGGAGTCGAAAAGTTCCGGTCTATTTGTTGCTATGAGGTCTAAAACGTTAGCTTCACGAGTTGGTTCTCTAACTATCTGCTCGAAGTAATTCTCGGACAAGGCAGTCGGGATAATGTCACAAGAGTCTCTGTCCCTGGCTCCAGTTCTGATTGTGTGACTATCCCATTCTATACCTGGTAGATTGAAGTCTACCCCTATTACAATAGTATGATCACGAAACTTCTTCACGACGTTCTGCAGGTTCTCTCTGAGGCGCTCAACTACTACGGTTGCTGATGCAGGTGGTCTATAGAAGCATCCGACTATCATATCTGACCCACCTTTGATACTTAACTTAACCCATATTATTTCACATTCGCATTCGCTAATAACTTCACTGGATATTATTGAATTCTTTACTGCTATAAATACTCCTCCACCATTGGCGTTTATCCTATCCTTGCGGTATATATCCCATTCTGTGTCTAGGATTTCGTTACTGTTCACTTCCGGTTTTAACCAACTTTCCGTTCCTAATACTATATGCGCACTATTTCCTTCAATAAGAGATACTAATTCAGGAACCTTGCCCTGGATACTCCTGCAGTTTACCAATATTACGTTAACTTTTCCTGTTTTTGGTCTCTGAGGACGGACGTTCTTTATCAACGATGATAATGTCCTCTCTGGTAAGCCGTCAGGTATTTTATCGTTTCGCCCAAGGGGGGGTCCCTCTAACCTAAAAAACCCCCGTGTGCACGCCACACGTACTCTGCTACCCTAGTAGCTGCTTCCGGTGTGTAGTGTACGCCTGACCTGTCTAGGGGGGCCCTACAGTTCTCCACCCAATAACGGAGGTCGATGAATTTGCAACCATTATAGTCGCAGAGTCGTCTGAGACTCTGGTTTAGACCCTCCACACGGCTCCAAACCAGAGGACCGCGATCGACTCTGGGCACTATGCTGCAGATATTAAGCTCAGCTTGCACTCCGCGTGCGATGCTGGTTGTCTTCACCAAATCAGCCAGCCGCCGGAAGGAACCAAGGATGGCCTCAGAACCCAAGCGGCAGGCGTCATTCGTTCCGACATGTGCTACTATCTGCAGCCGGTCACACCCAGTGCGTTCAATAGCTGCCGGAAGGGCCTCCTCCACATTACGGACGAGACCCCCCGGCAAGCACACCGAGTGCACACTGGCATTCTTCCCCGACCTACCCGCTATTTTCCTGAGGGGCTCCATAACCCGCCTAACGTTGGAGCTCCCTATAACTAATAGGCCCGCCCTCTGTGACTGTCGGGACCTTGCCGGAGAATCGGCCACTGGCCCAACAGGCGAGGCATCCTGTGGTGGCTCGGAAACGATGTCATCACCACTAGGAAGCACCCCGTACCTGTTGGAAAGGGGTAAGGCAGCTGCCACGCGGCCAGATCCCACTTTCGCCTTTCGGCCAGGCACGCGCGAGCCCACCACTGTCCGCCATTCACCCTGGAGTGATGGCTGACCGGTAAGATGCTCACTGCCGGAAGACGCAGCGACATCAGGGGTTCCATGTGATTCCAAGGCCACCGAAGTAGGCATAGGTCTCACCACAGTTGCCCCAACGCCACTACGAGCCGACGCCTGCGCCTCGAGCTCGATGAGCCTAACAGACAAAGCCTCCACCTGCCCCCGAAGAGTGGCCAATTCTCCTTGCGTCCGCTCACAACAACCACAGTCCCTACACATGACTATGTTTACCCTACTCTATACGGTGACAAATTCCCAAGATAATCTTCTGATGAGCTACTCTGATAATCAAGAAACACTCACTGAAATACGAGACGCGAAAACTACGCTAGGTTTTCCCAGAAAAACTATTTAAAAGCTAAGCGCAGCAAATAAGTACAAAAACGCTTTATACAAACAGTACTCGCTGCTGCTGGTGCTCTCGCTCTGGCTGTCACAAGACAACTGCTGATTCAAGTGACTAGTGGCTAACGGCCGCGAAACAAACAAAAGACGGTTTTAGGGCGCTTTCTGTTCTAAACGATCAAGAAAGCACTAAGAAATCTAACACGAAAACTACGTAAAGTTTTATCAAGAACTGTTAGTTACTATGCAGAGCAGATAAACACAAATAGAATCCCTTCCTTAGTGGAAGGTCGTAAACAAAATGCAAAATAAACGCTTTATACAAACAGTACTCGCTGCTGCTGGTGCTCTTGCTCTGGCTGTCACAAGACAACTGCTGATTCAAGTGACTAGTGGCTAACGGCCGCGAAACAAACAAAAGACGGTTTTAGGGCGCTTTCTGTTCTAAACGATCAAGAAAACACTAAGAAATCTAACGCGAAAACTACGTAAAGTTTTATCAAGAACTGTTAGTTACTATGCACAGCAGATAAACACAAATAGAATCCCTTCCTTAGTGGAAGGTCGTAAACAAAATGCAAAATAAACGCTTTATACAAACAGTACTCGCTGCTGCTGGTGCTCTCGCTCTGGCTGTCACAAGACAACTGCTGATTCAAGTGACTAGCGGCTAACGGCCGCGAAACAAACAAAAGACGGTTTTAGGGCGCTTTCTGTTCTAAACGATCAAGAAAACACTAAGAAATCTAACACGAAAACTACGTAAAGTTTTATCAAGAACTGTTAGTTACTATGCAGAGCAGATAAACACAAATAGAATCCCTTCCTCAGTGGAAGGTCGTAAACAAAATGCATATCCAACTCCTCGTCTCCCCTCTCTCCTTATATTTCCCCTTCCTCTACCTCAGTCTGTCTCCTCCTCATCCTACGAGTGCGTATCTCCTTCCTTCCCCCTCGCTGTCTGTCAATTTTCTCCACCCCATTCTCTCTCCAACCACCATGCTCACTCCAATAGGTGGCTGCTGGTTCTTACCTCTACAATACATCACATGTGACAATTTTTCACACATCTCGGTGTTTGTAAACTCATACCTCCTGAAGTAAGTATCGTACAATCATGTAATTCTTCTGGTACATTTAACGATGTTAATGAATCCTGTCCGCAAAATGTGTCGCTAATACAGTTATTGATAAAGAAGTAATAAATTAAAACGCCATCTGTTATATGAGAGTATTACTCCGTCAACAACGAAAATGTAGTAATGTTTGTGTCGTCAGCGAGAAAAAGTCTTGTAAAGGTTTGAAATTATACGCTAAGTTTGTTGCAAGTTCCTAAGTGCTCTCTTTCTCAAATACCAGATTATGCACGTTCAAGTGTCATGTGCTTCATTGCTTTTTCACTCCCAGTCCTACCCCCTTTGATAGGTGGGTGGTTCTTACACCACAGTGGTTCTTTCCTGACAGTGGTATGTGTACCACGTATGGTTGAAACTGGTCCACTGGTTTAGGAGGAGATGTGGAACATACATACATACATGCATATAAACATATGTGAGTATATACATATATACATATTTCCATTTTTATGATTTGTATCGATTTATTTATTTATTATTGTTTATAATTTCTACACAAGCTTCCTTGAATCTAATGGGGGTTATGTTTCCACATAGCTACAGAAAGTTGTATACAACTTAATTAATATTCGCATCAAGATTTTTAATGGAATTTAAATATTTTCAGTAATTGGTGAAATTAAATACAAATGATGTAGTAAATCTGTAAAATAATAAATAAAAAGTAAAACATCTAAAACCCTTAAATGATGATTCTACATATGTTAATCATCTACACTACCATCACAGCAAATTGCTTGTTGGCAGTTTCTAATTTTAACCACTGGGACACATCAGGCTTAAGGAAGATATATCCTTCAGAAAATACCTGTTGATCAATTCTTCATCTACGTCTTTTCCTGCCATTACTTAGTTCCACACGAGTGAGTCCCCGATTGCTCGGGACATCATGCTAAATCTCTAGAGCACAGAATTCTAGGAAAGCCATACTACCCCCAAACAATTTCGATCGCACCCCGCGTCAGTCCCGAGATGCTGTCACAAGGGAACTAGCGCCATCATCCACAGTCCCAGTGAAATCAACCAGTGCGACGCAACGGATCCACCACACCCTGCTCTTGATGGAAGCTTTCCTAAGACATCTGAAAGTTCCAGTTCGTACTGATGGTTCTGACACAGCTCCCACGTTGTTTGTCACATACCCACTGTTTCTGATCGTCTGTAAAGCAATTAATTCCGGCGTTAGTGATTCCTCTGTTATATTCACTGCACTCACAGTATTCTCTTGAATATTATCACGTAAAATCGGATTTTCTCTTGCAGTGCCTTTATTTGCTGAATATTTTCGTCTTCCAGACACCTTACTTGCTGCTTCGTTCACTGGCTGCTATTTGTCTTTGCCTCTAATAATGCCACTCGGTGTACCGATCCCTGTCACTTGCCTCTGCAAATCTTCTCAGATGGGACACTCTAGAACGACGTGGTCTGGCTTACTATTTTGTACTTTGTTGCGATATGACCCCAGTCTCCCTGCATTCACGCGCATTCCATAATTGTAGATTTAATTTAATTGTTATTTACAAATATGTAACTTCTCTCACGTTATGAAGCTTCCCTCTGCGAAGCCAGAAGGGAGAACCGGTGTATCTGACAGTATTTTCTACTAGGTAGCCTAGTAGTAAAGTGCCGCCACTGGTGCTGTCCCAAAGGCTGCTGTGAGTCTCAGCAACACATCCTCCTCGTACGGCGTAGGTGTGACTTACATCGATTATATCTCAGTTTGTATACGTAGGCACTGGCTTCAAATGCTGCGATAAGGGTAGTCGTAAGAGAGTAGTCTACTGCGATTTGACACTGTTAACATAAAAATCTCCTGGCTGTAAAACTGTAAGATGACTGACTGGTAGCAATGCCTTTACAGACGAACTAAAGCAATGCTACTGCAGCCGTGGCCGAAACGTCTGTTTCATTCGGCCAGTTATTTTACATGCCGCTGGTCTACATCCAAAAAACGTGTTTGTTATTCTGTCTGCATGCTTACTATAGAAAGAAGTGCAGTAAACCTCAAACTATGTATTTTCATAAAAGTTTACGCAAGAACACGCCCAGTTGTGTAAAATGATGAAGCAAATAAGCAATAGTCTCACACGAATTAAGTTTTTTTTTTTTTTTTTTTTTTTACACTGGTGAAGGAAAGAGTGCTACAGTTTAACGCCATCGACGGCGAGGGTATCAGAGAGTGGTTTATGGAAAGAAAATGGTTGTGTCCTTTTCAAAGGAACCATTCCGTTTGTCTGCCTTAAACATTTCAGGCAAACCATACAACATTTAGATCTGGATGGCTGGACGGAGATCTGAAGCACCACTTCCTCGCGATAACCAGTCCTGCATCTTACCACGGCTCCACCTTTCTTTTGTACAAGAATACAACATATATGTTCGTTATCACGAAAACGCACTTACGGTCTAAGATACGTGCTGGATAGGAGGTAGATCCGGCAATCGGGCTGACCAGGAGAGTCAAGAAACGTCTTGAACAGAAATGTGAGCAACGTGAGACGTACGTCTCAACTCCATTTTCCTCTTGGGAGGACCCATCTGGTTGACGTAGTAACGGTGCCATAAATGTGTTGATGGTCTTCCCGAAATATCGTGCATTGTTCAGTACTCGCAAAAGGAACACCAGAGGTCATGTGGGCTCATACCAAATTTTTCAGATTTGGTCTTGGATGTCACTGCCTGATCAACGCTACACTAGTCCGGTGGTCATCAACAATCGGCAAGCATTAATTTTTTTGAGATATTCGTTTTGCTTAACCCATCTTTCAGTCCAAAAGCATAGGCAGCTGTATCATGATTAGGGCTGACGGAGATTCCCTTGCTAGAAACCTAGTACGAAGCAGAATATTTTCTGATAACCCTGGATGCAAAACTGGTTATTACGAGCTCTAGTCTCCCGCCTTCGGAAAGGCTATTCTTCTGATGAAGAGTCTAAGTATGTATGCTGCTGTCGAAATCTAGAACCTAGAACACGATCATGTGCACCTTTTTAAGATTCTTCTGTAGCACCACATCTCGAATGCTTCGATTCTCTTCTGTTCCGGATTTCGCACAATCTGTGATTCATTAACATACAGTGCTCTGCTCAAACGTACGTCCTTGTTCCTCAAATTGAGGCCTATGTTTCATACCAGTAGACTTCTCTCAGGCAAGTATGCACATTTTGGCTAAGCTGGTCTGCTTTGTATGTCTTCCTTGCTCCGCCAGTCTTGGGTTATTTTGCTGCCTACAAAACAGAATTCCCTATTTTAACTACGGCGTGATCACCAGTTCTAATGTTAAGTTTCTCTCTGTTCTCATTTCTGCTACTTCTCATTACTTTCGTCTTTCTTCGATTTACTCGCAGTCTTTTTCTTCTGTACTTGTTAGTTCATTCCATTCAACAGATCCTGTAATTCTTCTTCACTTTTACTGAAGATGGCAATGTCATCTACGAATGTTATCATTGATATCCTTTCACCTTGAATTTTTATCACGCTCTTGAACTTTTATTTTCTTTATGGCTTCTTCGATGTGTACGTAGGGACGAAAGACTTCGTCCCTGTTTTACACCAATTTTATTCCGAGCACTTCAGTCTTTGTTTTCCATTTCTTCTGTTTCGTCCTGGTTCTTGTACTGATCCTATATTACCCGTCCCGTCTTCCCTATAGATCATCTCCTGTTTTTCTCAGAATTTTGAACATCTTGCAACATTTCACGTCGTCGGTCGCTTTTTTCAGGTCCTCTTCTTCTTCCACTTCATTGACTCCCAATGTATGTGGACTGTTCATTAGCATTCCCTTTTTTTGATTTTCTAGCTCCTCTACCAAGTTTAAACTTCGGACATTCCATCCAACGACGCGTAGAGCGCTACATTTCGTTAGTTATTCAATGTTTTTCTCTGGTCACCTCCTTCCTTTCCTGGCAGTCCCCTCCAGGAGATCCGAAGGCGGATTAGTCCGGAATCTTTTTCCACTGGAGATATCATCGTAACACTTTTCAATTACAGGCCACATGTCCTGTGGATAAACAGCATGTGTTTGTAATACAGTGGTTTGCATTGACTTCTGCGTTCTCACGCCGTTGATCATTGCTGATTCTTTTCCCCTTAGGGGCAGTTCCCAACGCCAAGGGCAAGAGAGTTCCCTGAACCTCTTCTGGCTCCTCCGCCCTCTTTGGCGAGGCCTTTGTCTGACTGAGAGTGTCTTCTTATGCTGGATGTCTTCGGTTGCCATCCCTGACTTTTTTTCAAAATTTAAGCAGTAGCGGGTTTCGAATCCGGGGCTGAGAAGGTTTTTACCACGCAAAGACGCTACTCCTAGAGCACTTGGTAAGCTTTAGGAACCGAAAAGGCAGTTATGACATTTTGTTTCATACTGGAAGCAAGACCTACACAAAAAGCGAAACTTTATAGGACTTGTCGACCTAGAAAAAGCGTTCGAGAATGTAACATGGTGCATGATGTTCGAAATTCTCATGAAGGTGGTGTATGGAAAGACAGGATACATAGTATGTACAAAAACCAAAAGTGATCAATAGTAATGGAAGACCAAGAATGAAGTGCTACAGTTAAGAATGGCCGTTCACTCTGTACATCGAAAAAGCAACGAGGGAAGTAAAAGAAATACTCAGGAATGGGATAACAATTAGAAGTGGAAGGATATCCTCGGTAAAAGTGAAGAAGAGTTACAGAACTTGTTGCATGGAATGCAATGTCTAATGAGTAAAGAATAAGGACTGAGAGTAAACAGAAGAAAAAGGAGCAGTGGAAATGAGTTTAGCGAAAAATTTAACATCAGAATTTGTGACCAAAAAGTACTTGAAGATAAGGTATTCTGTTACCTTGGAACCAAAATAATACAGGATAAGCGAATTAACAACCAGACTAGCAAAGGCGAAGAATGCTTTTCTAGCCAAAAGCATAAAATATTCGCCTTATTTTGAGGAATACATTTCTGAGAATTCACCTTTGGAGCACAGTATTAAATGTATGTGAAACTGGGCTGTGGTACAACCGGAAAAGAAGAGAATGGAAGCGTTTGAGATGAGGCGCTACCTAAAGACAGCAAGTATGGAAAAGTCCAACATTTATTGTCAACAACTGAGACGCAGTCCAAGAACAGCGACCAGGAAGACTGCGCGGATTGATGCTAGACTGAGAAAAAGCACTACACAGGAATAGGGTTGGAAGTCATCCCACACCCACCGTATTCACTTGCCCTGTCAGATGTTCACCTTTTCCGCTCTCTGCGGAACAATCTTCAAGGAACTTCCTTCCCGGACGAAATTGTGCTCCGAACGTGGCTTAGACGAGTTCTTTGCCTCAAAACCACGTGATTTCTACAATCGCGGACTCGTCAAGTAACGACAGCGTTGGCAGACTGTTGTAAAAAGTGAAGGAGAACATATTCATGATGACTAGAGTGTCAGTTATGTGTATCTATTGTGTTTATCTAACTTATGGAAAAAGGTTACGAAATTATGCGCCAAACTAGAAGTCGGGAGCGGATGGATATTCAAGCGGCGCCGCAAGGCCCGTGATCTAGGTAGCAAAACAGTGCCCCCTCCGACAGCGCCCTCTGCTGCGACAGCTACCCTGCCTGTTGGCGAAGTTGGCGCCCCAGACACCGTGTGGGCGACATGTAAATCCGTGGGCAACAGCTCAGGCCGTACAAGGAAAATACACTACTGGCCATTAAAATTGCTACACCAAGAAGAAATGCAGTTGATAAACGGGTATTCATTGGACAAATATATTATACTAGAACTCACATGTGATTACATTTTCACGCAATTTGGGTGGATAGATCCTGAGAAATCAGTACCCATAACAACCACCTCTGGCCGTAATAACGGCCTTGAGAGGCCTGGGCATTGAGTCAAACAGCTTGGATGGCGTGTACAGGTACAGCTGCCCATGCAGTTTCAACACGATACCACAGTTCGTCAAGAGTAGTGACTGGCGTATTGTGAGGAGCTAATTGGTCGGCCACCACTGACCAGACTTTTTCAATTGGTGAGAGATCTGGAGAATGTGCTGGCAGAGCAGCAGTCGAACATTTTCTGTATCCAGAAAGGCCCGTACAGGATCTGCAACATGCGGTCGTGCATTATCCTGCTGAAATGTAGGGTTTCAAGGGGATCGAATGAAGGGTAGAGCCACGGGTCGTAACACCTCTCAAATGTAACGTCCACTGTTCCAAGTGCCGTCAATTGGAACAAGAGGTGACCGAGACGTGTAACCAATGGCAACCAATACCATCACGACGGGTCATACGCCAGTGCGACGATGAGGAATACACGCTTCCAATGTGTGTTCACTGCGATGTCGCCAAACACGGATGGGACCATCATGATGCTATAAACAGAACCTGGATTCATCCGAAAAAATGACATTTTGCCATTCGTGCATCAAGGTTCGTCGTTGAGTACACCATCGCAGACGCTCCAGTCTGTGATGCAGCGTCAAGGGTAACCGCAGCCACGCTCTCCGAGCTTATAGTCCATGCTGCTGCAAACGTCGTCGAACTGTTTGTCCAGATGGTTGTTGTCTTGCAAACTTCCCCATGTGGTGACTCTGGGATCGAGACGTGGCTGCACGATCCGTTACAGCCATGCGGATAAGATGCCTGTCATCTCGACTGCTAGTGATACGCGGCCGTTGGGATCCTGCACGGCGTTCCGTATTATCCTCCTGAACCCACAGATTCCATATTCTACTAACAGTCACTGGATCTCGACTAACGCGAGCAGCAATGTCTTGATACGATAAACCGCAGTCGCGATAGGCTACAATCCAACCATTATCAAAGTCGGAAACATGATGGTACGCATTTCTCCTCCTTGCACGAGGCATCACAACAACGTTTCACCAGGCAACGCCGGTCAACTGCCGTTTGTGTATGAGAAATCGGTTGGAAACTTTCCTCATGTCAGCACGTTGTAGGTTACGCCGCCGGCGCCAACCTTGTGTGAATGCTCTGAAAAGCTAATCATTTGCATTTCACAGCATCTTCTTCCTGTCGGTTAAATTTCGCGTCTGTAGCACATCATCTTCGTTGTGTAGGAATTTTAATGGCCAGTAGTGTACATCGGCGCTGATGGGAGCGGTTTACGCGCGTCTACTGGCAGAGAGGCTGCCCGCACAGCCTGCCTGGTGTGCGGATGAATCGATTACCAGGCAGATACAACATTATCAGTGAATCTCTGTACGTCCATCTTTTTACAGATGGTTGCGGGACTCGGCTATTCGATGGAGGATGTCAAACATTTTCCTCCCGTCTAGTTTCCTACCTTATTTTATTTGGCAACCAGTTTCAGCCGAGGTAGATCCTTCCTACACGTCGGTGAGGGAGCTGAAGACGACGTAGTAAAACGCTGAAACTGGTTGCCAAATAAAATATGGTTGGAAATTAGACGGCTGAAAGGTGTTTATATCTTGATATCCTTTCTCAGCGGATTTCTTCTGGTGGGAATGATTTCCCCCCCCCCCCCCCCCTTTCGTCTCTACACGGCTTAAACACACTGTCGGAAAAAGGTGCAACACCAAGGAGAAATTGTGCGACATGGCGCTAATAGCGCCTATATGAGGATGCAGATCAAGTTTGCTTTAAATAGGTTGGTTTAAATACACGCTTGCTTTGAGATAGAACATGGTGAGCTGACGTTCGTCAAGAAATCCCTTAAGGCGACAAAGATTCCATTATCAATTCGTCACTGAGCTTGAACGAGATCGTGTAATAGAGCTACAGGTAGCTGGATGTTCCTTCTGCGTAACTACAGAATGACTTAGCAAGAGCCGGCCGCGGTGACCGAGCGGTTCTAGGTGCTCCAGTCCGAAATTGCGCAGCTGCTACGGTCGCAGGTTCGAATCCTGCCTCGGGCATGGATGTGTGTGACGTCCTTAAGTTGAAGTAGTTCTACGTCTAGTGGATTGATGACCTCCGATGTTGAGTCCAATAGTGCTCAGGGCCATTTGAACCATTTGAACTTAGCAAGAATGTGTTCACTGTAGATGATTACTGGCAGAGTTGGTAACGGGTACGTACGTTCGCAAGCATACCAGGGCTCCAGAGGACATCGTGAGATCGTACCCCTACTGAGACGGGAGACCATCGCTTGCGGCGTAAGGGTGTGGTGCATCGTACTGCATCTGGAGCAACAATTTGAGGAGTAGTTGGCACCATAGTGTCACAACGAACTGTTACAAATCGATTACTTGAAGGACAGCTCGAGTCCAGACTCCCTGCAGCGTGCATTCCATTTACCCCAAACAACCACCATTTTTGAATTCGGTGGTTTCAAGTGAGAGCTCACTGGAGGACAGGGTCGAGGCTGCTGTGTTTTCAGATGAAATATCGTTCTGTCTCGCTGCCAGTGATGGTCGTGTGTTGGTTAGAAGACCACTTTAGAATCTGAAATCGACTTGCCTGCATGGCAGACACACCAGACTTACACCTGGAGTGATAGTATGGGGTGCGATTTCGTATGACTGAAAATCTGTACGTCAGTCTGGTGATTCGGCCTGTTGTGCTGCCATTCATGAACAGCATTCCAAGGGGTGTTTCCCAACAGGATAACGCTCGCCCACATGCAACTGTTGTAACCCAACATCCTGGAGAGTATCGACATGTTGCTTTGCCCTGCTCGATCACGAGACCTGTCTCCAATCGAACACATACGAGACATCATCTGACGACAGTTCTAGCGCCATGTACGAACTCTCCCTGTATTGACCGACCAGGCTCAATAGGTACGTAGCTCCACCCCAAAAACTGACATCCGTTACCTGTGCAACGTAATACATGCTCATGTCCATGCTTGCATTCGCCATTCTGGGAGTAAGGTCGGTTGTTAATGTGCCAGCATTACATGTTTTCATTGTCATATCTCGAGCTTACAGCTTGCAATATCCATCACCTAAATATAGATAGATAGATGTTCAGCTATCACAGGCGCTGCAGACCATGCGCTGCTTCCGCAAGCTGCCTCCATTCCTTCCTGTTTTGTGCCCGGTTCCACCAGGTGTCTTCAATTTCCAGGGCTGCTAGGTCCTTCGCCAGGTCGTCCATTCAGCGCTGCCTTGGTCGTCCAATGGGGCGTTTGGTTTTTGGTTTCCCCGCTAGTGCCATCTTCGCCTGTCTTCCATCTGACATACGGGCTACTTGGCCCATCCATTGTATTCTTTTGCTCTTTATCCTCTGTAGGATAGTTGGTTGTCGCATCAGAAGGTAGATTTCCTCTTTTTTCCTCCTCCTCCATTCTCCGTTATCTAAAACTGGTCCCCATATCTTCCTCATTACTCTTCTTTCAAATATTAATAGTTTTTCCTTTTCTCGCTTAATCATGCCCCATGCTTCTGAACCGTACATTACTGCTCGGCATATCACTGTGTTGTAGATTTTCATCTGAGTGTTCACTGAGATCGATTTAGAGCCAAGCGTCTTTCTGACGGAATGCATGCATCTCATTTCCACTGCTATTCTTTCATTGATGTCCATTTTTATGTTGTTGTCCGTGGTAAACCACGATCCCAAGTATCTGAACTGGTCGACTCTCTTGAACCTCTTGCCATCTATCTCGAGAAACTCTATCTGCTCTTGTCTTCTTCCTAATTGCATGAACTCTGTTCCCGTTATCTAAAACTGGTCCCCATATCTTCCCCATTACTCGTCTTTCAAATATTAATAGTTTCTCCCTTTCTCGCTTAGTCTTGCTCCATGTTTCTGAACCGTACATTACTGCTGGCCATATCACTGTGTTGTAGATTTTCGTGTTCACTGAGACCGATTTAGAGCCAAGCGTCTCTCTGAGGGTATGCATGCATTTCGTTCCCACTGCTATTCTTTCCTTGATGTCCATTTTTATGTTGTTGTCCGTGGTAAACCACGATCCCAAGTATTTGAACTGGTCTACTCTCTTGAACCTCTTGCGATCTATCTCGAGAAACTCTAGCTGCTCTTGTCTTCTTCCTAATTGCATGAACTCTGTTTTGTCTCCATTCACTTTGAGCCCTACCTTCTGTGCATAATTGTCCATTTTCTGGTACATTTCTTTCAAATTGTGCTTTGATTCACTTAATAGTACTATGTCATCTGCATATGCGAGACAATTGAAGTTACCGTTCATCTGTACTCCAGCTCACTCCTGTTGCATACACTCTTTCATTACTTTCTCTAAGATGGCATTGGACACAACACATGAGAGAGCATCCCCTTGTCTGAGGCCTGTCTTAATCACGAATGTTTCTGATGTGGCTCCTCACTTAAATATACCTAGACAAGTGTATTCCCGAAATTTTATTACTCTAGTTAACTAGTGAAGTTCGGTGGCAGGAGGAACAAGACTTTTGGTCAGGTGAAGGGTTATAAATACAAAATCAAATAGGGGTAATGCTGGAGTAGGTTTAATAATGAATAAAAAAACAGGAGTGTTGGTAAGCTACTGCAAACAGCATAGTGAACGCATTGTTGTGGCCAAGATAGACACAAATCCCATGCCTACTACAGTAGTACAAGTTTATATGCCAACTAGCTCTGCAGATGATGAAGAAATTGATGAAATGTATGATGAGATAAAAGAAATTGTTCAGGCAGTGAAGGAAGATGAAAACTCAATAGTCATGGGTGACTGGAATTTGAGAGTAGGAAAAGGGAGAGTAGGTGAATATGGATTGGGGGTAAGAAATGAAAGAGGAAGTCGTCTGGTAGAATTTTACACAGAGCATAACTTAATCATAGCTAACACTTGCTTCAAGAAACATAAAAGAAGGTTGTATACATGGAAGAATCCTGGAGATACTAGAGGGTATCACACAGATTATATAATGGTAAGACAGAGATTTAGGAACCAGGTTCTAAATTGTAAGACATTTCCAGGGGCACATGTGGACTCTGACCACAATCTATTGGTTATGAACTGTAGATTAAAACTGAAGAACCTGCAAAAAGGTGGGAGTTTAAGGAGATGGGACCTAGATAAACTGACTAAACCAGAGGTTGTACAGAGTTTCAGGGAGAGCATATGGGAAGAACTGACAGGAATGGGGGAAAGAAATACAGTAGAAGAAGTATGGGTAGCTATGAGGGATGAAGTAGTGAAGGCAGCAGAGGACCAAGTAGGTAAAACGACGAGGGCTAGTAGTAACCCTTGGGTAACAGAAGAAATATTGAATTTAATTGATGAAAGGAGAAAATATAAAAATGCAGTAAATGAAGCAGGCAAAAATGAATACAAACGTCTCAAAAATGAGATCGACAGGAAGTGCAAAATGGCTAAGCAGGGATGGCTAGAGGACAAATGTAAGGATGTAGAGGCTTATCTCACTAGGGGCAAGATAGATACTGCCTACAGGAAAATTAAAGAGACCTTTGGAGAAAAGAGAGCCACTTGTATGAATATCAAGAGCTCAGATGGAAACCCAGTTCTAAGCAAAGAAGGGAAAGCAGAAGGTGGAAGGAGTATATAGAGGGTCTATACAAGGGTGATGTGCTTGAGGACAATATTATGGAAATGGAAGAGGATGTAGATGAAGATGAAATGGGAGATACAATAATGCGTGAAGAGATTGACAGAGCACTGAAAGACCTGAGTCGGAACAAGGCCCCGGGAGTAGACAACATTCCATTAGAACTACTGACGGCCTTGGGAGAGCTAGTCCTGACAAAACTCTACCATCTGATGAGCAAGATGTATGAGACAGGCGAAATACCCTCAGACTTCAAGAAGAATATAATAATTTCAATCCCAAAGAAAGCAGGTGTTGACAGATGTGAAAATTACCGAACTATCAGTTTAATAAGTCACAGCTGTAAAATACTAATGCGGATTCTTTACAGACGAATGGAAAAACTGATGGAAGCCGACCTCGGGGAAGATCAGTTTGGATTCCGTAGAAATGTTGGAACACGTGAGGCAATACTGACCTTACAACTTATCTTAGAAGAAAGATTAAGGAAAGGCAAACCTACGTTTCTAGCATTTGTAGACTTAGAGAAAGCTTTTGACAATGTTGACTGGAATACTCTCTGTCAGATTTTAAAGGTTGGAGGGGTAAAATACAGGGAGCGAAAGGCTATTTACAATTTGTACAGAAACCAGATGGCAGTTATAAGAGTCGAGGGGCATGAAAGGGAAGCAGTGATTGGGAAGGAAGTGAGACAGGGTTGTAGCCTCTCCCCGATGTTATTCAATCTGTATATTGAGCAAACAGTAAGGGAAACAAAAGAAAAATTCGGAGTACGTATTAAAATCCATGGAGAAGAAATAGAAACTTTGAGGTTCGCCGATGACATCGTAATTCTGTCAGAGACAGCAAGGGACTTGGAAGAGCAGTTGAACAGAATGGACAGTGTCTTAAAAGGAGGGTGTAAGATGAACATCAACAAAATCAAAGCGAGGATGATGGAATGTAGTCGAATTAAGTCGGGTGATCCTGAGGGAATTAGATTAGGAAATGAGACACTTAAAGTAGTAAAGGAGTTTTGCTTTTTGGGGAGCAAAATTACTCATGATGTTCGAAGTAGAGAGGATATAAAATGTAGATTGGCAATGGCAACGAAAACGTTTGAAGAAGAGAAATTTTTTAACATCGAGTATAGATTTAAGTGTCAGGAAGTTGTTTCTGAAAGTATTTGTATGGAGTGTAGCCTCGTATGGAATTGAAACATGGACGATAAATAGTTTGGACAAGAAGAGAATAGAAGCTTTCTAAATGTGGTGCTACAGAAGAATGCTGAAGATTAGATGGGTAGATCACATAACTAATGAGGAAGTGTTGAATTGGATTGGGGAGAAGAGGAATTTGTGGCACAACTTAACTAGAAGAAGGGATAGGTTGGTAGGACATGTTCTGAGGCATCAAGGGATCACAAATTTAGTATTGGAGGGCAGCGTGGAGGGTAAAAATCGTAGAGGGAGACCAAGAGATGAATACACTAAGCAGATTCAATAGGATGTAGGTTGCAGTAAGTGCTGGGACATGAAGAAGCTTGCACAGGATAGAGTAGCATGGAGACCTGCATCAAACTAGTCTCGGGACTGAAGACCACAACAACAACAATAACTTTCCTTACCCCATGACGTGTCGGCGGTACCACCAGAGCCGTGTGCAGTGGTCGTAATGTTTTGGCTCGCTGGTGTACCCTCTCCTTGTGCGGCCACCCCCTCTGTGTATTCTTCCCCCCAAGCGCCTGGCGCTGCTCTTCAGCCAGAGAGCGTTTTAAGCCTCTTCTCGAAGTCGGCATCCCACAGAATAAATTTCGCATTCTGACCTATACACCCACAGCAACTGTGCGCTTCGTCTTCCCGCCGCCTACAAGGTAATTGGAATTCTTCTGGCTGACAGAAATTAAATCTGACGGAAGTAATTCGGGCCGCGGTTGTCACAATGGAAGGATAAATCTCTAAATGGCGCAGCGTTAGCGTGCGAACTACGTAATTAAAGAGGGGACGGCGGCGGCGCCACAGCCACTGCTGGAGCAGTCGGCGGCCGCGGCGCCGGGCCGAGAGCATTCCCGTGTAGCGCGCGGCCGCCCCCGCCGCCCCCGCCGCCTCCGTCCGCTACTCTCGTCTGTTCCAGCGCCGGCCGGCGCGCCGCTGTTAACTCGCGCCGCAATCTGTCCGCCCGCAAACAGCACCAACAGCACCAAACAAGGCCGCCCTATTACTTCCTTCAGGCTGGGGGACCTCTCAGTGCGAAGAGTTACAGACCTAGCTGCTCACAACTTCGTGTCCACTACTTTTGTTAGGTCTGTTTATGAGCTCGCTACTCGTATACATCCACGTAATTTTGTTTGCGGCAGTTTTTCTTCATTCAGATGTTTTCTCCTGTCCAGTGCACTCGCACCATTTCTGAATACTATGATTAATGCCATCCATTAGTGGATTGTTACACCATGCACAATCCAATGTACAGATAATTTTGTGGAGATGTTCATCACATGTTGTTGTTGTTGTGGTCTTCAGTCCTGAGACTGGTTTGATGCAGCTCTCCATGCTACTCTATCCTGCGCAAGCTTCTTCATCTCCCAGTACCTACTGCAACCTACATCCTTCTGAATCTGCTTGGTGTATTCATCTCTTGGTCTCCCTCTACGATTTTTACCCTCGACGCTGCCCTCCAATATTAAATTGATGATCCCTTGATGCCTCAGAACATGTCCTACCAACCGATCCCTTCTTCTAGTCAAGTTGTGCCACAAACTTCTCTTCTTCTCTTCTTCCCAATCCTATTCAACACCTCCTCATTAGTTATGTGATATACCCATCTAATCTTCAGCATTCTCCTGTAGCACCACATCTAGAAAGCTTCTATTCTCTTCTTGTCCAAACTATTTATCGTCCATGTTTCACTTCCATACATGGCTACACTCCATACAAATACTTTCAAAACGACTTCCTGACACTTAAATCTATACTCGATGTTAACAAATTTCTCTTCTTCAGAAACGCTTTCCTTGCCATTGCCAGTCTACATTTTATATCCTCTCTACATCGACCTTCATCAGTTATATTGCTCCCCAAATAGCAAAACTCCTTTATTACTTGAAGTGTCTTATTTCCTAATCTAATACCCTCAACATCACCCGACTTAATTCGGCTACATTCCATTATCCTCGTTCATCACATAATGGGCATAATATGATTAAAGTTACATTTCATTCGGAACGGATGTCTTTCATCATCAGTATGAGGTGTGGCAACCACAGTCACGTGTATGCTATAGGAGCCATGGAAGACAACAGCGTTCAGATATGAAACTTACTGGCAGATTAAAACTGTGTGCCGGACCTTCGCAGGAGAGTTTCTGTAAAGTTTGGAAGGTAGGAGACGAGGTACTGGCGGAAGTAAAGCTGTGAGTACCGGGCGTGAGTCGTGCTTGGGTAGCTCAGTTGGTAGAGCGCTTGCCCGCGAAAGGCAAAGGTCCCGAGTTCGAGTCTCGGTCCGGCACACAGTTTTAATCTGCCAGGAAGTTTCATATCAGCGCACAGTCCGCTGCAGAGTGAAAATCTGTTTCTGGAAGCGTTCAGATATCATCATGAAGAACTACTGGGTGGCCAAAAAGTCAGTATAAATTTGAAAACTGATTAAATCACGGAATAATGTAGATAGAGAGGTACAAATTGACACACATGCTTGGAATGACATGGGGTTTTATTAGAACCAAAAAAATGCAAACGTTCAAAAAATGTCCGACAGACGGTGCTTCATCTGATCAGAATAGCAATAATTAGCATAACAAAGTAAGACAAAGCAAAGATGATGTTCTTTACAGGTCATGCTCAACATGTCCACCATCATTCCTCAACAATAGCTGTAGTCGAGGAATAATGTTGTGAACAGCACTGTAAAGCATGTCCGGAGTTAGGGTGAGGCATTGGCGTCGGATGTTGTCTTTCTGCATCCCTAGAGATGTCGGTCGATCACGATACACTTGCGACTTCAGGTAACCCCAGAGCCAATAATCGCACGGACTGAGATCTGGGGACCTGGGAGGCCAAGCATGACGAAAGTGGGTGCTGAGCACACGATCATCACCAAACGACCCGCGCAAGAGATCTTTCACGCGTCTAGCAATATGGGGTGGAGCGCCATCCTGCATAAACAACGTACGTTCCAGGAGCTGTTTATCAGCCAAGCTGGAGATGATGTGATTCTGTAACACATCGGCGTACCTCTCACCCGTCACGGTAGTAGTTTTGCTGTCCAGCGCCGTCTGTCGGACATTTTGTGAACTTTGTTTTTTTTCGGTTCTAATAAAACCCCATGTCATTCCAAGCATGTGTGTCAATTTTTACCTCTATATCTACATTATTCAGTGGTTTATTAAGTTTTCAAATATATACTGACTTTTTGATCACCCTGTACTTACCTAGTAATTTCATGTAGCTTGCTAACTGGAGGAGTCTATGACCGATGTACAAGGGGACTCCGTAATTAAAAAGAGAAAGTGATGTACCAAAACAGTGTGTTCTTAGAGAATGAGACCTCTACTGCTTCTCAACGTGATCCTCACCAATATTAACATCGTTATGAGCTGAACGTGACCCTCACCAATTTTAACATAGCTATTACGAAATGCTTTTTTTTATTTTTTTTATACCTGATGAAAAGAAGTCTTTGTTTTGTTGCTTGGGCTAGTTTCCCACAAATTCGTTGCATGTGTTTTGGATTCTGGTTCAAGATCGTGACTCAAGTAGCTTAACACGTTGATATCTTGTTTAGAAGAGTGTCATCTTCCATTTCATAGCGTTCTTTGAAGTCTGTACACAATTTGAATCTTGATTCTGTGTGTTGTTGCGTTAACTCTCTCGTGACCAAGCTTCCACTTGCTTTGATAGCCGACCCCTGTGGCCGAGTGGTTCTAGGGGCGTCAGTCCGGAACCGCGCTGCTGCTACGTTCGCAGATTCGAATCCTGCTTAGGGCATAGATGTGTGTGATGTCCTTAGGTTAGTTAGGCTTAAGTAGTTCTAAGTCTAGGGGACTGATGACCTCATGTGGCGGTTTTTTGCATAACATCAACATGGACAAATGCAATGAATATGGATGATACGATACTCTGTGGTATTCTGCAGTTTGAATTCACTCTGTTTTTAGGCAGTTGCATTTATTTGATTTTGTAAATGATACTGACAATATTATAAACATGCATAATGCATTATTCATACTACAGCTTCTCCCAGATGATTATTTTGTTCAAATTGCACAAGAATTCCACCTGGCGTAGCGTAATAATATTGACTGTAAGTTGTGTTCATATTACTAATATTACAGATCGTACATCAGAGCTTTTATAATTTTTGTCTTCGATGGATTTAATTATTCTTAGCAATTTGATCATGAAAAGAATACCACCCACACACAACACTGACGTACGCTACCAGAAATATTTTTCTCCGTGATTCGTGTGTAGTTTAATTTTGGCCTCATACATCAGCAATGAAATCTTGTTCAATAATAAATACCATCAGCACTGTTCTTAGAAGATGCAGTCTGATTCGATTAATTTTTTCTTTTCTAAATAGAGTTCAGTACCACCGGTGCACATTTTTTTCTAACACATCAGAATATTGGTTGCAGTTTCAAGTAATTTAAATTTGCCGCTATGATAAAAGCTAAGATGGCGGCCAACAAAAGACCGAGGATTTCGTTTTTAATTAAGATTTTCCTTTACTCAATAAATAGTTAATCATTTAAATTTATGCCACCAATAAAAAAAAAATTAAATTGTTTTGCAAATTAGTTTAACACAAACCCATCCTATTTTCAACTAGAAGTACAGACGAAGTTGCTATATAATCGCAACTAACAATGGCTGCGCTTCTTGCAGCTATGATAAAACAATTAATACAAAATTATAATTAAAAGAAGAAGTGATTTTTCAATAATTAATCATAAATAGTTTTAACGCATTTGGCTCTATTTGTTTATTACCAACAAATGGACATAAAAGTACAATAATTTTACATTAAATGTTTTTGATTCAACAGACCTCAAATCGATTCGAGTCTTGCGTCGGCGACGTACATCAGAAGAAGATGACAAAAGGGTACAAAACAAAAGAAAAGAATGACATAGATTAACAAAGAATGTGAGACAAATATTGTCTCTGTTTTACATAATTATCATCTTTATAAGAAATAATTACATAATTGAATGAATATTATTGAGTTACGTAATTTTCCACACGTTCATATTCCACTCGTAATAAAAAAAATATATATCGTGGATGTTATACTCAGATGTTAAGTCCCATAGTGCTTGGAGCCATTTGCTTTGATATACTTGAGCTTGTTACTGATGACGTTACGAACCGTGCCAATACTTATTGTAACTGTTTTTGCTATATTTTCGACTGTAATGCGCCGGTCTTCACGAATAATGTCGTCATGCGGCTTCCAAGCGATGTAGTTGACACTTCACCTGACCAGTCAGGACACTGAACCAGTCAGAACATCCCTTGTGTCACTGACGTTCGATGATTTCGAACTGTTCCACCGACTTATAAAATTTTTCACGATTCATAGAACTTCCGCTCTACTGCGCAATCATTGTCGAAAATATTTTACCCCGTTCTTCAGAAAAAGATCTATTAACGTTGTTCACCTAATGTGGAACCTTCAAGCGAACACGCCATAGTTTCGCTGTCGTCCACAAATCGTGGTGACACACCACAATCGGCAACGCGAATTGATGCCACACACATTAGTGAGGGCTCGCTGCAGTCCGCAACGACGCATAGGAGGCGTTCCAGGAGACCACTCCTCCCTATCACCAACAACAACGCCCTTGAAGTTAGCTCAATACAGTACTCAGCATGCAAAGGCGCAGTCCCAGTTCTAGGACTCAGCTACAGCAGTCAGCAGCATCACAGTATAGGACCAAAGAGCAGTTAGAGTTTCAGATGAACTTGTAGTGTTGAATATTGTACCTCAAGAACAATTTGTTAATTGGAGCATCAAATGATGCTTTGCTGGTCCATGACAGTTGTAAGTTATCCACTGCTCCTGTGGCAAAAAAGTGTGTCAAACTTAAGAAAATTTTTCAATTATTATTATTATTATTATTATTATTATACAAATTTGGCCGTTAAAGACCGTGAAAACAGTTATTTCTTGCGCTTCTGGGAAGTCTTCTTTTTCTCAGCCCACAATTCTTTCATTCTTGCGCTGAAGGCGGCTTTTCTCTCTTCAGACCATTTAGTTCCACAAGTCTTCTTAATTTTCACACCGAAACCCGTGAATGAATTCAGTTTTTTTATAAAAAGGTTTCTGTTAAATATTGTTTCCTGATCTATGTCCATTTCTTTTAGATCTCTTCCTGTGTTGATAAACCATAAATTTTTATTTTTTAGATTTGCGATGTACGAAAATATTTGTTTTGTAAGCCTATTCGGGTTCATCCTCATGATGTGAGCATAAAAGGAGCATCTTCTTTTTCTAATTTCGTCTGTAATTTTGCTGCACTTCGTATACACTTCTTTGTTGCTTTTTAGTCTGTATACAGGCTTGCCTTGATCATCTGTTATTTTCCTGTGTCCAAGAATTGTCCTCACAATTCTTCTTTCACGATTTTCTATCTGTTCTGCGTATGTAAAATTTGCCAGTGTTTCTGATGCATATAGTATCTGCGGTCTAATGACAGTCTGGTAGTGTCTGAGTTTAATGTTTTTGGATACACATTTTTTTGAATACATTTGTCTGCAGTAGTGAGTTGCTGTCTCTACTTTTTGTATTCTAGCCCTGCAGGCTGGATGACCTTTTGCCACAGGTTGAATTAGTTCACCAAGATATTTAAAATGTTTAGATACCTGTATTTTCCCGTATTTCGTAGTTATTTCCTTTGGTGGATTTTTGATATTTGTAATGATTTCTGTCTTTTCAAATGAAATTTGCAAGCCCGCTTTTTCAGCAGTTTCCTTAAGTAATTCTATTTGTTTTATTGCGTCTTTTTGTGTGTAAGCTAAACAGGCGAGATCGTCAGCGAAGGCAAAACAGTTGGTTTCAATGGCTTTGTAGCACTTCCCTCCAATTTGGACTTTCTCAACCCCATGTTTTTGCGTGAGTTTTCTCCATTCTGCTATGACTTTATCCAGAACACAGTTGAAGAGTACCGGGGACAGCGCATCTCCTTGTCTGACGCCGGTTTTGACCTCGAAATGACGTGAAATTTCTCCTTGGAATTTTACTTTTGATGTTGTATTTGTTAATGTTTCTTTGATTATGGTGATTGTTGTTTCATCTATTTCATATTCGCGAAGTGTTTTGATGAGTGTGTCCCTATCGATTGAGCCATAAGCTTTTTTGAAATCAATGAATGTTATGAAATATTTCTTGCTCCTTGTAGATAAATAGTTCATTGTTGTTTTGAGGTTAAAAATTTGTTCGGGGCAGGATCTTCCTGGTCTGAAGCCAGCTTGATATTCTCCAAGTTTTCCCTCTATAATTGGTGATACACGATTGAGCAGGGCTTTTGATAGAATTTTGTATGGGACTGGGAGAAGCGATATTCCACGATAGTTGTTAACATCCCTTTTGTCACCTTTTTTAAACAGAGGGTGAATTAGGGCAGTTTTCCAGTGACTTGGGATTTTCTTGGTTTCCCATATTTGTTCAAGTTATTTGTGTAGTGCTCCTACTGATGTTTCTCCCCCAAGCTTGAGCATTTCTGCTGTAATTGTGTCTTCTCCAGATGCTTTCCTGTTTTTGAGATTTTTGTTTATGTTTGTGATTTCCTCTCGTGTCGGAGGTGTTGAATGTGTTGGTAATGTTTCTGGTTGCGTAAAACTGAGAGTCTGGATGGGTGTTTGGCAGTTTAGGAGTGTCTCAAAATATTCAGCGAGGATTTCACAGTTTTCAGTATTGTTGGTGGCGAGAGTCTTATTATTTCTCATAAGGTTTAGGCAGGGGGACTGGTATCCTCGGAGTTTCTGGTTGAATGTTTTGTACCAAGCTGCCGTGTTGCATTTCTTGAAATTCTCTTCGATTGAGTCCAGTTGTTGTTTTTCATATTGTCTCTTGGTGTTGCGAATAGTTTTCGAGGCATTCTTTCTGGCTTGCTTAAATTCATCAAAGTTGTTTTCAGTTTTATGTGAGTTCCACTTTTTCCAGGCTTTAAGTCTTTCATGCAGAACTTCATTACAGTTGCTGTCCCACCACGGGTGTGAATAAATAATGTAATAAAGTGAATAAATATTACATGTCTCCTAGTTTGATGAGTCTTCTACCAGAACAATCAAAGCCTGATCACAGGAATAGTAAAATGCGATACTGATGTTATAAGGAAAATAATTTTTATCTGTGAACTGTTCTCAGCTCATCCCAGTGATGTCAACCTGAAATCATGGAAGTACAAAACTCCTCCTACAAACTGTTTCACTTCTACATCAGTTTGTGTGCTTAATTATTCAACGTCACTCGAATGTCTTCCAATCGCATTCCATACAAGATCAATGGATGACAAATCAAGGTACTGGAATATATGTTTTGGCACCCTTGTCATGAAGGATATGACAACACAGTTTGGCTTTTTTCCAACATCTAGGCAAGCAGTCAGCCTTCTCTTGTTCAGTTACCAAATCAGAACTGTTATCGTATCCGGCAACTTCCCACGCCATTATTCAAGGATGTATGGATGTCTAGAATCGCTGCTTCGTGTGACCATTAACCAGGTCGTTCGGGTCTATTTTAGCACCACAAATAGAGTTGGCAGTCATCGCTGACCAGCACAGAATGGCATTCACTGTCCATGACGACTCTGGTTCCACTCCATGCAAGTCTATGTTGTCTGCGGTATGCTGTCAGCGGTAGACGACGATGGAAACTTGAGATCTTAAACAAATCACCAATAATCTGTTCCCGAACACCGTCCGCGTCTATTTCTAAAAGGCACTCGAACAATCCTTCGATCTGATGGTGTAGTCCTACAGGAACGCCTTATGCATTCTCTTCTTGGCGCTCTATTTATCATCTTTCGTTCCGAAGCCATTGTCCTGCACCCTGCTATCAGTACGATCTGTCGGTTTGATTCTCCCGTTTCTCTCATGCAATGGCTCGAGTTTTCTCGAAGTCCAAGAGTTGCGATGGGCTGCACGAGTACGTTCGTGGACGTGCTTTGCTGCAGCCTCCATCTGAAATTTCAACAAACCTTAGACGAGTTGAGCGACCATCATGTAGTCGCGCCCTTCTTATTCTGTATGGATGGTGTCTTTCTTTACAATAACTAATGTGAAGCCATCATGCAACTATTATTCAAGCCATTGCTGAATATCCTCAACATTGTTTCCTTCTTTATCGAAAATACTGAAACTGAACTCTCGTAAGAATAAAATATTAATCAGCAGATCCCACGTATGGGTTTCTTAGCGTTCGTTCAAGGTGTTCCTGGTGTAAACCTTTCAATTTCCGTCAGTGTATGACCCACCGCGCATGTACTCGTCAACGATTTTCCTCTCCATTACGAGGACAACTAATCCTGGATGCCTTAGCACTTGCTGGGCTTGTGTGTCCAACATAATATTTGTGATTTGACTAAAGCTTATGTCAATGAATATTACGTTGTACAATTTGCAAACACAAAACGAAAAAAAAATTATTTATTTGAACACTTATGTCCACGATGTTAGGTGTCTGCGAGAAATTTAATAGTGCGACGCAGAAGAAAAGGGAGGGACGTCGGAGAGCAAGTCCTGAGTCCAGCTAGAGGAGGAGTAACCTTTGCACTCCTATGATTTTATTTTTACGCAAGAGGAGGACACTGAGACAGGCAAAGCTAAATATATTCAACACGTGTAAATAAATTATTTGGATTTTTCTGAGTTATAGCACACAATCAGACGTACGTGGGTAATTTTTAATATTTATAGCTGCCAAATTATGAAGAGAATTCATGTTTAGCTCTAATATTACTATAACTTTTTCTGTACATTTATAAAGAGCGTTCCTAGTTGACATCGGCGACACGCGAGTTAAATACTTGGGAAATAGCTGCACTTTCCACTGTGCTATCCTAAATAATGAAAGTGTGAGCTTATCCACGTGACTATTAAAAGTAATTCATTAAATTTCTGTTGCACGAAAAATCACACAAATCTAAGGGCTGTCAGGTCAACTAAATACGTAGGGAATACAGTTAGGAACAATTTGGAACGATCTCATAGATAATGTTGCATTTTAAAGGCAGAACACTTAAAAGATATAACAAATGCATTAAAGAAACTGCCTACACTACGCTTGTCCGTCGTCTATTAGTATCTCACTGTGGGGTAGGAGATCTTTATCGTTAAGAATTTATCGAGACATCGATAAAAGTTTTTGCCACGAAATAGGGGAGAGAGCGTCATGGGTATAACAAGCGAGTTGGCGTGGCAGTATACTAAAACAAAGGCATTTTTCTTTCCGGCGAAATGTTTTCACGAAATTTCAATCACCAACTTTCTCCTCCGAATGCGAGTGTTGATGCCGAAGTCCGTAGGGAGAAACGATCATCGCAGTAAGACAAGAGAGCCCGCCCGGTTAGCCGTACGGTCCAACAAACTGCTTTCCGGGCGGGAAGGCGTGCCGGTCCCCGGCACGAACCCGCCCGGCGGATTAGTGTCGAGGTCCGGTGTGCCGGCCAGCCTGTTTATGGTTTTTAAGGCCGTTTTCCATCTGCCTCGGCGAATGCGGGCTGGTCCCCCTTATTACGCCTCAATTACACTATGTCGGGCACTCAAACATTGGATACTTCCTGGCAGATTAAAACAGTGTGCCGGACCGAGACTCGAACTCGGGACCTTTGCCTTTCGCGGGCAAGGTTCGCAGGAGAGCTTCTGTAAAGTTTGAAAGGTAGGAAACGAAGTACTGGTGGAAGTAAAGCTGTGAGGGCGGGGCGTCAGTCGTGCCTGGGTAGCTCAGACGGTAGAGCACTTGCTCGCGAAAGGCAAAGGTCCCGAGTTCGAGTCTCGGTCCGGCACACAGTTTTAATCTGCCAGGAAGTTTCATATCAGCGCACACTCCGCTGCAGAGTGAGAATCTCATTCTGGCCTCAAACATTGGGGTTACACTCGTCTGGTGTGAGACATTCCCGGAGGATCCACTGGGAGCCGAACCGCACAATAGCCCTGGGTTCGGTGTGGGGCGGCGGTGGGGTGAGTGGACTGCTGTGGGCCTGTTGTGGGGTTGTGAACCACTGAGGGCTACAGCGGGGACGAAGTCTCTCCGTCGTTTCTAGGTCCCCAGTTCCATACAATACAACACAAAACAAGAGAAATTGGAACGTGCACAGCGAGACCGCGCGGTGTTGAAGAGTGGAAAGGTAGGGCAACAGGGTGAATGGCAGAGTAGACAAAAAAATGGCTCTGAGCACTATGGGACTCAACTGCTGAGGTCATTAGTCCCCTAGAACTTAGAACTAGTTAAACCTAACTAACCTAAGACCATCACAAACATCCATGCCCGAGGCAGGATTCGAACCTGCGACCGTAGCGGTCTTGCGGTTCCAGACTGCAGCGCCTTTAACCGCACGGCCACTTCGGCCGGCCAGGCAGAGTAGACATATTGATGTAAATGTGTGAGTATCCATCAGCAGACTCCGGAGCTGCTGTAGTTCGCACCGCTGGTAGATTGGCCCCACAGCTCTCTGAGGACATCGTGACACCTTAATACAAGGTTCCCACACCTTACTCGTCTTCTCCTCGAATGCCATCACAGGAGGTAAAAGTTTGAAGCACAAACTAGAAATGGTTTTACAGACAAAAGAAGGCTGTGGATTTTCAGTACATGTGAGATCCGACAGGAGGACTTTGTGAAATTCCTACACAACCACCTCAAAACACGTAATGCCGGTGGTACACACAGGTTTTGGCTACAATAGGGCCTGCAGTGGGCATCACTTGGGACTGCATGGCGACTATGCGCGAAGTCACGATAACGACTCTCAACAGCTGCTGGAACGTCAGCACTAATTTGGCCTCTCCTGAAAGAGAAGCTCATTCTTCCGCTGAACAGAGAAGACATAGACCGCTGATTATTGCATCGCTGATTGAAATGAATGCCGGAATGTGTCACTGTTCAGTGGTACTCTAAATAAAGTTGGGTACTACCGGAAACCAATGCATTTATTAAATAAAAAGCACCAGAAACGGAAATTTGTTCACAATATGCTTAAACAATGTGAATTAGTTAGTGTTTGCTAAGCTCTAACCGTTATCCGAACATTTTACCGCAACAGCTAGTCGTTCTGCGAACATTTTTGCTGCATATAGTTATGCGTCAAATTACCAACAAATCATCTTGAAATGCATCCTGATCAACAGTACCAACATATGGCGAACTTAAATATCATGCTGATTCGTGTCGCTTCATGACTGTCCTCGATCGTTCAGTTCATTCTTCCAGTTTATGAAATTAATTGTAATCTAACTCTGAAAGTCAGTAAACTGGTATATTAAATTTGACAGCGGCAGCAAAAAAATGGTTCAAATGGCTCTGAGCACTATGGGACTTAACATTTATGGTCATCAGTCCCCTAGAACTTAGAACTACTTAAACCTAACTAACCTAAGGACAGCACACAACACCCAGCCATCACGAGGCAGAGAAAATCCCTGACCCCGCCGGGAATCGAACCCGGGAACCCAGGCGTGGGAAGCGACAACGCTACCGCACGACCACGAGCTGCGGACGCGGCAGCAACGTGTTTAGTGTTTAATATAATTAATATTGTCACTGCGTTTATCGCATTTTCTATAGTGTTATCCCCGGTAATGATCTGCGTTTCTTTCAGTTTCTGCCTATCTAGTACAGTCGTTTCGCACGTCGCTACACCAGGTGTGCCTTTCTCAACGTAACTTGTGTTTCTTAGACATTTATGCCTGGTTGCATATGAAGCCAACTCGGTATGTTGATAGCTGTAGCCCATCATTAAGAACACTCAAATTACCTCCGCCATTATTTCAACACAACTGGTTATACCATAATTATAATATGACAAAGTTGATTTTGTTCTGCGATTTTCCTTTTTATATTTTTTCTTCTGTAAGTATCAAGAATGAACGTACTACTAATTATATATCTCCACCAAGCCAAATTTTCTGAAATAAAATGAATTGAATTCTAGCTTCTGAATACAGTGTTAGAAAACATGCAGACCCTGCCGCCATCAAAGTGTATACAGTAAGCATGTGCAGACACAGGAGAGCTGTTCGGAAAGTGACGAATGATCGGTCTCGAAATGGAAACCACTGTGAAAATCCAATGAGGCTATTCACAGATGTTTTGGGCAGTACCTGTCGATCGCATCAAGACGCTCTTTTCAGTTGTGAGCGCACTGTGAGCGAGTAAAGGTGCCTAGAACAACAATGTCTCCCGCTAAGTGCGAGGGCCCACTGAGAGGCTTCGCCTTAATGAATGCAGCCCACCTGACACAACTGCCACGCACTTCCTACTTCATGGCAATTCTCAGCCGCACTCTGCAGGGTCAGTGAAGACGCTCCTGCAGCCTTTTTTTCGATGGGAAGTGTTCGATCACCCACAACACAGCCCTAATTGGCTCGTCCTGAGTGTCATCTCTGTTTACATGAAACGCTGGATATGAAGAAAACACTTGGGCGCAGGCTACTCGCTATAGACTAGCATAGAGTACTATTGGAAAGCACAGGCGGCTGCCTTCTACGACGGTGGTGTTGGAAATTTGGTGTAACGCTCCGACAAATGTCTATGTCGGAGTGGCGACTATGTAGAGAAGTACTTGGAAAGTGCAGGTAAATGTGCAAAGATAATAAATTTGATTTTCACTGTGGTTTCCATTCCGCGACCGATCGTTCCTTACATTCCGAACAACCCTCGTATACACTACTGGCCATTAAAATTGCTACACCATGAAGATGACGTGCTGCAGACGTGAAATTTAACCGACAGGAATAAGATGCTGTGATATGCAAATGATTAGCTTTTCAGAGCATTCACACAAGGTAGGCGACGGTGGCGACACCTACAACGTGCTGACATGAGGAAAGATTCCAACCGATTTCTCATACACAAACAGCAGTTGACCGGCGTTGCCTGGTGAAACGTTGTTGTGATGCCTCGTGTAAGGAGGTGAAATGCGTACCATCATATTTCCGACTTTGATAAACGTTGGATTGTAGCCTATCGCGAATGCGGTTTATCGTATCGCGACACTGCTGCTCGTGTTGGTCGAGATCCAACGACTGTTAGCAGAATATGGAATCGGTGGGTTCAGGAGGGTAATACGGAACGCCGTGCTGGATCCCAACGGCCTCTTATCACTAGCAGTCGAGATGACAGGCGTCTCATTCACATGGCTGAAACGGGTCGTGCATCCACGTCTCGATTCCTGAGTTAACAGATGGGGACGTTTGCACGACAACAATGATCTGAACGAACAGTTCGAGGACGTTTGCAGCAGCATGGACTATTAGCTCGGAGACCATGGCTGCGGATACCCTTGATGCTGCATCACAGACAGGAGCGCCTGCGATGGTGTACTCAACGACGAATCTGGGTGCACGAATGGCAAAGCGTCGTTTTTTCGGATGAATTGAGGTTCTGTTTACAGCATCATGATGGTCGCATCCGTGTTTGGCGACATCGCGGTGAACGCACATTGGAAGCGTGTATTCGTCATCGCCATACTGGCGTATCACGCGGCGTGATGGTATGGGGTGCCTTTGGTTACGGGTCGCGCTCACCTCTTGTTCGCATTGACGGCACTTAGAACACTGGACGTTACATTTTAGATGTGTTACGACCCGTGGGTCTACCCTTCATTCGATCCTCTTGAAATCCTACATTTCAGCAGGATAATGGACGATCGCATGTTGCAGGTCCTGTACAGGCCTTTCTGGATACAGGAAATGCTCGACTGCTGCCCTGGCCATCACATTCTCCAGATATCTCACCAATTGAAAACGTCTGGTCAATAGTGGCCGAGCAACTGGCTCGTCACAATACGCCAGTCACTACTCTTGATGAACTGTGGTATCGTGTTGAAGCTGCATTGGCATCTGTACCTGTACACACCATCCAAGCCCTGTTCGACTCAATGCTCAGGTGTATCAAGTCCGTTATTACGGCCAGAGGTGGTTGCTCTGGGGACTGATTTCTCAGGATCTATGCACCCAAATTGCGTGAAAATGTGATCACATGTCAGTTCTAGTATTATTTGTCCAATGAATACCCGTCTACCATCTGCATTTGTTTTTGGTGTAGCAATTTTAATGGCCAGTACTGTATTACAATAGAATTCTTTTTTTTCAGTTGTTATATAACAATCACTAAGTATCAAGAATTTCAGAAAGATACCACCGGCCTTCGTGGCCGAGGTCGCAGAGCCGGCACGGTAGCTCAGCGTGTTCGGTCTGAGGGTTAGCTACCCTCTGTAATAAAAAAAATAAAAATTATTAAAAAAAGTGAGCGAACGGATCAACGGAGGTCCTGAACGGATGTCATCGAATGTCCGCCCCGAACGCATGCAAGGAGCAATATAGAACAAACTGAGATAAAAAAAAGGAGGGCACTAATGCGAGCTTGTGCGCTGGCGCTCGACTCGGAGGTAATCCGGTTCGAATCCGATTTTCAGTTCCGGTATATGGACAGCAAGGGGAGCATATGTGATGGCGTAACTTACCTGATCACCAGATTTTGCGCCAGTATCAGGAATTAAATTCCAGTCTTCTCTGCATTGTCTCATGAAGTGAGGGCACGGTGATCTGTCTGTCGGATGGGGTCGTTAAACTTGGCGGCTCTTTCGGTGCTATTAGGAAGGAGCAGGCTATGTGTCGGCACCGGGTTTCACGTTGTCCCTTCTCTTCGTCACTAACACAACACCGTATACACACACACACACACACACACACACACACACCTACATACATTCCAGCCATCGCCACTTTCACTTACACTTACATACACAGCCCATACCTTGCGCCGGAAAGGAGCCTGCGTGGACGGAGCATAGGGAAATCCGTTCCAATTACGGGTCTGAACCTATCCTTCGGGATCTTCCAGTCATTCATGCCATACGGCTTTCCTTTTCCTGTAAGGCAGCAGAGCTACACTACAGGAAAATAAAGAAAGGACATTTCAGAATGAGATTGTCACTCTGCAGCGGAGTGTTCGCTGATATGAAACTTCCTGTAAGATTAAAACTGCGTGCCGGACCGAGACTCGAACTCGGGACCTTTGCCTTTAGCGGGCAAGCGCTCTACCAACTGAGCTACCCAAGCACGACTCATGCATCGTCCTCTCATCTTTACATCTGGGAGTACCTCGCCTCCTACCTTCCAAACTTTACAGAAGCTCTCCTGCAGGGGATCTTCTGTTAAGTTTGGAAGGTAGGACACGAGGTACTGGCGGAATTACAGCTGTGAGACGGGCATGAGTCGTGCTTGGGTAGCTCAGTTCAAAAATGGTTCAAATGGCTCTGAGCACTATGGGACTCAACTGCTGAGGTCATAAGTCCCCTAGAACTTAGAACTACTTAAACCTAACTAACCTAAGGACAACACACACATCCATGCCCGAGGCAGGATTCGAACCTGCGACCGTAGTGGTCGCGCGGTTCCAGACTGTAGCGCCAGAACCGCTCGGCCACCAGCGGCCGGCGGTAGGTCAGTTGGTAGAGCATTTGCCCGCTAAAGGCAAAGGTCTCGAGTTCGAGTCTCGGTCCGGCACACAGTTTTAATCTTCCAGGAAGTTTCAAAGAACATTTTGACTAAGGCATGCTACACTCGCACGGTACACTACGAGAGGGCAGTCAGAGAGGCGATCTAACGGGCTGCTTTGCAGACAAACCTGGAACCGTGTTATCAGTCGTGAAATGTTGCAAGTTTCGCAGCAATTATTCATCTCCACATTCAGTAACAGCCAGTTTTCTGTGCAATACAGAGCTGTCTGTCTGTGTCTGCAACCTTGTTAGCATTTTGCGACGGCGTAGACGTGGACCGTTTGTGCAGCTGACTGTTTGAGAGAGAGCGTGTAGAGAGACAGATGAAGACTGGGTGGTCACATGCGCAGGACTGCGCTACGTGTGGGGCGAGAGGTCTCCACGGTGCGTCAGTGTCGTCGCCAATGATCAGCAGAAGTTGCAAAAGCCAGTTAGCATTTGTCACAACAGTAGCGAGGCACAGGTGAACGCCAGGACCGTCGTATCATACAAAGCGCCGTATCGGACTGCACCGCGACTTCACTACAAATGAGGGACGCTTTTCGTGCGGGCTTTTCAGCGAGGGACGTTCGCTACCGTCTCTGTGCAGCAGAGTTATCAACCCGCGTGCCGTTAGGTCGTCTTCCGCCCACGCTCCAACATCGTGCAGCCCTCCCCATGTAGTATCGCGACAGGCACTCGTGGCAGGACGAACAGAGACTCGTTGTCCTCAGTGATGAGAGCCGCTTCTGCCTTCTACACCTACGTCAACCATAGACACACCGGAAGCCACAGCGCGTGGAGGAGGGTACCCTGTACCACTATTAGTCATTTCCTCCCCTGTCCCACTCGCAAACAGAGCGGCGGGAACCGGTGTTATCACTGCGGCAAGGCCGTTGGCCTGTTATTCGAACCTATCGGTCACAAATCTAGCAGTCCGCCTCTGAATTACTTCGATGTCTCCCTTTAATCACACCTTGGGCAATACTCCAGAATAGCTCGCTCCAGCGTCCTATATGAGGTCTCCTTTAGAACCACACTTTCGTAAAATCCTCCCATTAAACTGAAGTCGACCATTCGCCATTCCTACAACAGTTCTCACACACTCGTTCTATTTCGCATCGCTATGCAACATTACGCCCATTTAAACGACGTGACTGCCTCCAGTATGACACTATTGATGCTGTAAATTTTTAGACTACATAGTTGTATGGGGATAAACAGCGATTAATTTACTTATAATCAATTGTTCAAAATGACAGTCACAATCGCATTATTTATTTTGCCGCCAACCGGTTTCAACCCGCAATGGGGTCACCTTCAGGGTAATTCACACTGTAAAGTTATAATATTAGTAAGTAATCATGTACGTAATCTACAAGCAATTAGTCAAAGTTATTGTTCAAAATGACAGTCACAATCGCATTATTTATTTTGCCGCCAACCGGTTTCAACCCGCGATGGGGTCACCTTCAGGGTAATTCACACTGTAAAGTTATAATATTAGTAAGTAATCATGTACGTAATCTACAAGCAATTAGTCAAAGTTACCTAAATAAACAGAATTTTATACCCATTTGGTCGCTCGCTGGAGTCGTCACCCTGCCTTTAACGGTTGGTAACTATGCATGGTTGGCCTTTTTTTTATTTATTGTGATTTCATTCCCCTGCCCCATATGGGCAGGGGAGGGCTGTCAGTGACACAATCCGCCGCTCTTCAGCTGAGTGACATGACAACTTAAAATAAGAATAAAATGTTACATACATAAGGCAATAAAGGGAACTTAAAACAGAATAATGGTAGAAAATGGAGGTAAAAAATAAACTAACACGGAGACGTTCATGGAGGACAGTTAAAAAAAAGTCACCAGAAAGTTAAAAAACGCAGTTGGTGGTTCTTCAAAACCCAGAGAAGACACTGAATGGACAGGCACACGTTAAAAGTCGGCCACAGTAGTAAAAACGCTCCGGAACAACACACTTAAAACCCACTTGGAGCACACACGAAGAAGAATACAACTGCCAGGTGGGGCCTGCCGAGGGGAAGGGCAGAGAGGATGGAAAAGGAGGGGAGTGCAAGGGGCAGCAGGGGAAGTGCCGGGATGAAGAGAGGAGGGGCATCAGTGGGTACACGAAGAGGCAGGAGACACGTGGGGCAGGAGATGAAGAGGGAAGATGGGGCAGGAGGGAGTGCAGAGACACTGAAAGGAGGCACAAGAGATGGAGGGGGTGTAGGAGGGTGAAGCCGCTCAGGAGGAGGGAGGTGGAGGAGAGTGAGCCCTGGGGAGGAGGCAGGAAGATGGGGTTGGAGTTGGTAGGAAGGGTAGATGTCAGGGCGAAGCTCATCATCTGGGAGGGGTAGACAGTGGAAGTTGTGGTGGGAAAGGAGATGGAGGGTGTGGAGATGGAGAGAGGGTGGGACACAACGGTAAAGGCGTGGCAACTGGTTGGGAGTGGAGAGGAAGGGTGACACTAGGGGGTGAGGGGGGGATCAAGGCGGCGGACAATATACAGTGTGCGAATGTGTTCAAGGAAAAGGAGAAGGTGGGGGAAGGGGATGAGGTCGTAGAGGATGTGCATGGGGGATGGAAGGTGGATGCGGAAGGCGAGGTGGAGCATATGGCATTCGAGGATTTGGAGGGCTTTATAGAACCGGGGAGGGGCGGAAATCCAAGCTACGCTGGCATAACAGAGGATGGGGTGGATCAAGGATTTGTAGGTGTGAAGGATGGTGGAAGGATGCAGACTCCACATCTGGCCTGACAGGAGTTTCAGGAGGCGAGGCGGTTGTGGGCTTTCTTTTCGATGGTAAGGAGATGGAGAGTCTAGGTGAGGTGGCGGTCGAGTGTGAGGCCAAGGTATTTGAGGGTAGGAGTGAGGTGGATAGGATGGCCATAAATGGTGAGGTAGAAATCATGGAGGCGGAAGGAGCGGATGGTGCAGCCTATGATGATCGCCTGGGTCTTGGAGGGATTAACACGGAGGAACCACTGGTTGCACCGAACGGTGAATTGGTGAAGGTGGGTTTGGAGGGTACGTTTGGACCATTGAAGGGTGGGATAAAGGGCTAGGAAGGCGGTGTCATCAGCGAACTGGAGAAGATGAACAGGAGGGGGAGGTTTGGGCATATCAGCAGTGTACAGGAGATAGAGGAGAGGGGGAAGGACAGAACCTTGGGGCACGCCGGCAGAGGGATAGAAAGTACGGGAGTTGGAATTGTGGATAGTCACATAGGAGGGACGATGGGAGATGAAGGAAGCAACGAGACAGATGAAGTTGATGGGGAGAGCATAGGTCTGGAGTTTGAAGAGGAGCTTGGGATGCCAGACACGGTCATAGGCATTTTGGAGATCAAGGGAAACAAAGATAGTGGAGCGACGGAATTAAGTTGGAGGGAAAGAAGATTGGTAAGGTTAAGGAGCTGGTCGTCGGCGGAGAAGGAAGGCCGGAAGCCACATTGGGTAAGAGGAAGGAGGCAGTGTTGGTTAAGGTGGCGGTGAATACGGCGAGAGAGGATGGCCTCCAAGACCTTACTGAACATGGAGGTGAGGAAGATTTGACGATAGGAAGAGGTATCACAGGGGGATTTGTTAGGTTTAGGGAACAGCAGGACATGGAAAGTCTTCCACAGGTCGGGGTAAAATCCATTGGAGAGGAGGACATTGTACAGGGTAGCAAGGACAGACAGGAAGGATGGAGGGTATTCCTTCAGGTGACGGTAGGTGATGCCATCATGACCAGGCGCGGTGCTGTGTTTGGAGCGGAGGACGGGTGTGATGTTTTGTGTGGTGATGGGAGTGTTGATGTCTGAGGAGGGTAATCGATCCAATTACTGGAAGCTAGGGGCGAGCGGGGGGGACAGAGGTGTGAGTGCGGTCAAGGACGGTGGGGAAGAGGGAGTAATCAAAATGGGGATCGTCAGGAATGGAGAAGACCTCAGATAGGTGGGAAGCAAAATGGTTAGCCTTACTGAGGTTGTCAGGAAAGGGTCGATCGTCATGGAGGATGGGGCAATGCGGGGTGGGACAGCTACCAGTAAGGTGGTGGAAGGCTGACCAGTACTTGGAGGAGTTGACAGGGAGGGTGCAGTTGAGGCGTGTGCATGTCTGGCGCCAGTCCTGGCGTTTCTTTGCTGTAAGGAGGTTCCAGATATGTCGCTGTAATTGCTGGTGGCAGGTGAGAGTATCCCGGTCACGAGTGTGGAGGATAGAGCCTGCGGGGGATGGCTTTCGACCTGTAAGGCAATGGATTCCCGGTAGGCATCCCAATTGGCACGGTGGTAGTCATGGACATACTTTGGAGGGGCAGCTGGGCAGGTGGCTGCAGTGGTAGGACGGGTAGAGGAGACAATGAGAAGGACAGGGAGATGGTCACTACCGACGGGGTCGAAGACATCAACGGCGATGCGACCAAGGAGGTTGGGGGAAGCGAGGATAACATCGGGGGTGGAATTACTTTCAGGACAGGTGTGCTGTGGGAGAGGAACAAGGTCGCCATGGAGGGTGGCAAGGAACTGATGCCACCGCCGAAGGGTGGCAGGGTCACGGCTGTGGATGTTGAGGTCAGCGGCGATCACATAGGTGGAGAAGGTATGGTCAACATGGGAAATGAAGTCAAAGGGGAGAGGAGCTGCGGGGCAGATATAGATAGTGGCACTGGTGATGGTGAGGGAGGGAAAAAATAGGCTGAGGAGAAGGTGTTCGGTCGGGTCATTGAGGAGGGGTTGTGGCCAGACAGGGAGATGCCTGAGGTGGCCTATAGCGACCCCACCTCGGGCTAGGGGAAGGGGATTGTAAGTGTGGTGAAGAAGATAAGGGGAGATGCGGACAACATGGTGGGGTTGGAGGAAGGTTTCATTAAGGATGAAGAAGTCAACCTGGTGCTGGGAGAGGGTATGCATGAAGAGGTACTTGTTTGCAGAGAGGGAGCGAATGTTGAGGTAGAGGAGACGATACTGTTGACGCGCCAGGAGGCTTGAGATGGGAAGGGTGCGGTAACGGGAGAGAGGGGCTTAAATGAGGGTGTCGAGGTGGGTGAAGGTAAAGTTGGCCTGGATGTGGGAGTATGTGGCGTAGGTGTTTAAGTGGAAAACAGAGCAGGCGACAAGGGAAATCTGCTGGAGTGTGTGGGGGCGCTGGAAGGGGTGGATGTTCTGCAGGACGATGGTGAGGACATGGTTGGCTCTCTGCATCGGTTTAAATAATGGTCAACAACACGCCCTCCACGGTGACCAACGGTAGTTACATGCTTAAGCAAGAAATCGTAAATTTTAAAGTTTATTCCAGTTGTAATATAAAACATAATAAATAATAAATAATAATTATAACTAATTAAATCTCGAGAAATTTACAATTATTTAAAATTCAGGTAAGTGTTGTCCCACTCATTTTTCACATAATTTGTGGATAGAGCAGAGCCCTCTATCTTTTGTGGTAGGGACGCCGTTGCCATGGGCGATAGTACATATCAAGCGCCCCCTAGCCTTACCATAACAACGAACGCCGCGCAAAGATGGTATCACAGCAGACGACTTATACGAAGCGGCTACCATGACAGCAGCGTCCCAACCGCGCAGGCTAGTGTGAATTGCCCTGAAGATGTCCCCATCGCGGGTTGAAACCGGTTGGCGGCAAAATAAATAATGCGATTGTGACTGTCATTTTGAATAACAGATTATTAATGCTGTATCCCAACATAACGGGGTTGTTTTTCCTTCTCATCCGCATTAACTTACATTTTTCGATATCTAGAGCTAGCTGCCATTCATCACATTAACTAAAAACTTTGTCTGAGTCGTACTGTATCCTCCTACACCTTACTTCGACACCTTACCATACATCACGACATCATCCGTAAACAACCGCACATTTTCGTCCATCCTGTCCGCCAGGTCATTTATGTACACTGGTGTCCAAAATTAAAGCAACAAACGGAACTTTGCCACAAAACAGTATAAACAAGTCATAGTAAAGTAGAAACAATGCAAAGAATTCAGAACGTAAACAACTGCAACATGCATAACCGTAATCAAAAATATTTTTCGTTTTTTACAACTTCACTGATTTGCACACAGATTACTACAACTCGTTAATGTGCTCAGTACGGAGTTCGACCCCCTCTGCCAGTAATACAGGCCCGACAACGACGGGGTATGATGTGAATGATGTCATCAGTCTCATGTTGAGGCAATAACGCCCATTGTTCCTGCAGAGCTGCTCGCAATCTTGGAGAGTGGTTGGTGGATGCTGACGTGAAGCAAGCCGTCTCCCTAGTGCATCCCAGACGTGCTCTATGGGATTCAAATCGGGAGAGCGAGTCGGCCACGCCATGCGTACAGTATCTTCCGTTTCCAAGAAAGCATCAACTACCCGTCAGACCGAGCATTATCGTCCATCAATAAGAAGCCTGTGCCTGTAACACCTCGCAACAACCGCAAATGAGGTCACAAGATCGCATTACGATGACTGACAGCAGTTAAACATTGGCCGATTCACCCACACAATTTCATGAATAGGGATTCAAGAGGTAAACATAATCCCTGCCAACACCATTAGGGATTCTCCTCGATACCGGTCTCTTTGCACAATGTTTGGGTCCTGAAATCGTGTTCCACGTTCCCTCCAGATGCGAGTACATCGAGAATCACTCTCCAGACAAAATCGAGACTCATCTGTGACTCTTTCACCGGTCAGGTGCCATATTGATGATTCCATTCTAGACGTTCTCATCTGTGAAGACGGGTCAGACGTAGACATACAGCAGTTCTCCGACAGTAAAGGCCACTCCACCGAAGCCGTCTGCATACCGTTTGCCTCGATACAACACGTCCAGTGAATGCTGCGAGCTCACATGGCAATCGCCGTGCAGTACTAAGTCGGTTCTCTCGTTCCCTCACACCCAAATGATGGTCCTCTCTTCTGTAGTCACACGTGCTCGATGCTGCCCTGGTCTTCGGCATACAGTTTCGATTTCTATAAACTGTCGCCACATCTTTGAAACTACAGAACGATTCACATTAAGCCATCGGGCCACATCAGTTTGCGGTTGTCTTGCCGTAGAGAGTCTGATAGGCATTTTCTCTGTGCCATAATGCACCATCTGTGACTGTCTATACAGCGATTGTGGATGTGGGACAAACCGGCAAACACTACCTAATTTCATAGGTGCCCTTACGTCAATACGTCACCACTGACATGGTTGTCGGTTGACCGGAGTGCCACCTTCCGTGCAGAACAAGATCGTACGGACATCTGGCTGACAGTTTGTAAGATTATATCGTGAATTAGGCACAGTACGGGAAATAACGGTTTGTTGCTTCAGTTTTGGACACTAGTGTACATACAGAAAAACGACGGTCCTGCCACACTTCCCGGAGCACACCTTACTGCACCCTTGTCTGTGATGAACACTCGCCGTCGAGGACAAAATAGTGGGTCCTATAACCTCAAAACTCTCCGAGCCATTCTCGTATCTGTGAACCATTCCGTATGCTTGTACCTTCCTTAAAATCCTGCAATGGGGTGCGGTGTCAAACGCTTCCCGGAAATCTACAAATATGGAATCTGCCTGTTGTTCTTCATCCATAGTTCGCAATATATCATACGAGAAAAGGACAAGCTGAGTTTTGCAAGAGCGATTCTTTCTAAACTCATGCTGATTCGTGTTCATATTATTCTTGGTCTCAAGAAAAAGAGAATAAGTTCAAGGATTCTGCAGCAAACTGAAACTGGAGATATTGGTCTGCAATTATGTGGGTCCGTTCTTTTACGCTTCTTGTATATTAGAGTTACCTGCCCTTTTTTTTGAGTCGCTTCTGGCTTTGCGCTGGGTGAGAGAGTCGCGATAAATGCAAGCTAGGAAAGGGGACAATGCAGTGCAGTACTCTTTATGAAACTGAACTGGAATTCCATCCGGACCTGGCGACTGATTTGCTTTCAAATCTTTCAGTTTTTTCTCTACCCCAGGGATGCTTATCACTATGTCATCCATACGGGAGCCTGTCCGACGATCAAATGACAGTATGTGAACGATTTCTTGAAAGTGAACTTTAAAACTTAGGCTTTTGTTTTGCTGTCTTCATCTGTCACAGCAGACTGGTCAGCAAGGGATTGAATGGAAGCCTTAGTTAGACCCGCTTAGCGATCTTACGTAACACCAGAATTTTCTCGGGTTCTCTGTCAGATCTTTCGCGTGTCGTCCTTTGCTTGTCGTCATTTGTGCGTTCACTTTTGAGCCGAGAGTGCAGCGGCGTCTGTTTCCTCAGCATTTTCCGAGTTTCGTTATTAAACCACAGTGGCTCTTTTTCATCCATAATCCACACGTAGCTCTTCAGACCACGGTCTGCTTAATCTTTGCCCGTAATTCCTCTACTTCCATCTTTCTGTAACTAAGTGATGTCAATTTACTACCTAAGTGGGATATTAGCAACTGCCTATCCGGTCCTTTTAGCAGAAACGTTGTCCTAGGCTTCTTGACTAATATATTCACTTTTGTAAACATAGTTCCTATAAAGACACCATGATCGCTAATCCCTATTCCCGTCTCTAAAGCTACGTTGTCGATAAGGTCCGGCCTATTTGTAGCTACAAGGTCTAAGATGTTTTCCATTGCTGCCGAACTAGCTACTGAAGACATTCTTCAGAAAATGTTTTCAAAAGTATTTCGCACATCTGTGTGTCTGCACCCCCCCGAAATGAATCAAAGACATCCCATTCTCTGTCAAGTTAAAGTCGCCTACAACTAGTATTGCATGATCTGGGTATTTACGCGCTGCTGACTATAGAGTTTTTTTGAATGACTCTAGAACTGTCACAGCGGAATCGCGTGGCCGGTAAAAACTTCAAACTAGTAGCTTGGTTTCACGTACACCTATAATACAAGACGAGATAACTTCGCTGTCACACTCTACTTCGACCCCAATAGAGACAATATACAGGGTGATTAAAAAAGAATACCACAACTTTAAAAATGTGTATTTAATGAAAGAAACATAATATAACCTTCTGTTATACATCATTACAAAGAGTATTTAAAAAGGTTTTTTTTCACTCAAAAACAAGTTCAGAGATGTTCAATATGCCCCCCCCCCCCAGACACACGAGCAATATCAACCCGATACTCCAACTCGTTCCACACTCTCTGTAGCATATCAGGCGTAACAGTTTGGATAGCTGCTGTTATTTCTCGTTTCAAATCATCAATGGTGGCTGGGAGAGGTAGCCGAAACACCATATCCTTAACATATCCCCATAAGAAAAAATCGCAGGGGGTAAGATCAGGGCTTCTTGGAGGCCAGTGATGAAGTGCTCTGTCACGGGCTGCCTGGCGGCCGATCCATCGCCTCGGGTAGTTGACGTTCAGGTTTCATAACTAACCTTTTTCGTAGGACTCTCCATACAGCTGATTGTGGAATTTGCAGCTCTCTGCTAGCTCTGCGAGTCGATTTTCCTGGGCTGCGAACAAATGCTTGCTGGATGCGTGCCACATTTTCATCACTCGTTCTCGGCCGTCCAGAACTTTTCCCTTTGCAGAAACACCCATTCTCTGTAAACTGTTTATACCAACGTTTAATACACCACCTATCAGGAGGTTTAACACCATACTTCGTTCGAAATGCACGCTGAACAACTGTCGTCGATTCACTTCTGCCGTACTCAATAACACAAAAAGCTTTCTGTTGAGCGGTCGCCATCTTAGCATCAACTGACGCCGACGCCTAGTCAACAGCGCCTCAAGCGAACAAATGTACAACTGAATGAAACTTTATAGCTCCCTTAATTCGCCGACAGATAGTGCTTAGCTCTGCCTTTTGTCGTTGCAGAGTTTTAAATTCCTAAAGTTGTGGTATTCTTTTTGAATCACCCTGTATTTGTCAGCTGCAGTAAACACTCTCTTGATGCTACTGATGGTCGTGTGCTTGTGTGGCGTCCTGCGCGTGAGCGCCAACGTCTGGAGTGTATACAAGAGAGGTATCATCATGGTGTGGGGATCCATATCTTACAACGGCCGTTCTCGTCTGGTGATATTAGGGGGTACATTGAACAGTGCACAGTACACCCAAAACGTGATTCAACCCATGGTGCTACATTTTGTGCACCAACAAGACGGTGTGCACGTCTACAGTACCCCTGGCCACCAAATGCAACTACCTTGACCATGGTTGGGCATTCTGCAAGACGGACAGGGAATCTTGTTCCGTTGAGACGCCGGGGGGGGGGGGAGGGGCGGGGGGCGGGAGGGGACAGCATGGCAGTCCATTTCGCGAGACTAGATTAGTACCCTCTACGATCGTCTCCATGGGAGGACTGCAGCCTGCATTGCTGCAAAAGGAGGGTGTACGAGGTACTAGCGCTGACATTTGGCACGCCCTGTCAACTGTTCTCGGGTGCGTGTGGCTCTGCCGGTCTGGTCGTTTGTCGGATACGTCCTCAACAGTGTGTCAATAAGATTTCCTTCTGCTATTCGACGAATTCTTGGCGTTTCTTTTACTTTGAAGTCGTTTATTTTTGAACACCGTATCTATTGAGATGGTGCATAAGTTCTTAGCGTTTTGCCGTAAGTTCAATAAACACGACAGATGCACATCACAGTGCTTTCAGTCACCAATAATGTATTCTCCATCACTATATACAAGTCCGCTAAAACGCTGGAGGAACTTTTCGATATCGCGACTGGAGAAATCGGCTGCTATTGAGGCGAAGTACTTATGGAGCCATGTTCGGAGTGCATTTGCATCCGAAAAGGAAGTTCCTTGAAGGTTGTTCAATAGAGAGCGGAAAAAGTGAAAATCTAAGGCCGCAACATCAGGTGAATAAGTGGATGTGGAATGTTTCCTAACCCAACTCCTGTATAGCGTTTTCTTGTCATTCTAGCAGAATGCGTGTGGACGTTATCGTGAAGTAGCATCGCTTCACGCAGTCTTCCTGTGCACTGTTCTCGGGTTGCGTCTGCAAGACGTCTCAGTTGTTCACAATAAATGACACCAGTGATGGTTACACCTTCGAGGAAGCAAGTCGAATTAATACCACACCGTCGTTGTTGCACTAGATGCTTAACATTGTCTTTTGAGGTTGCGCTCACGTATTTATACGGGCAGTTGCTGCGTTGTCTAGGCTCAACCATTTCTTTCTGTTCTTTATGTTAGGATAAAGACATTATCTCTCGCCACCAGTAACGATACAGGGTAGGAATGGTCGGTTTTGTTCGCGAGCCAGTTGATGACGAGCAAGCAAAGTTGCACATGTGGAGACCCGCTGATATTTGTGATTTTGGGTTAGGTCATGTCGTACCCATACACCCGATTTTTTAACCTTTCGCATAACATGCAAATGTCGCACGGTGGTGGAATGATCACTATTCATCAAAATTGCCAGTTTTCGATTACATGAGGTGGATCACACTAAATTAATGCGTTTAAACGGCCTTCAGCGAACCCCGAAGGTCTTCGTGAACGCGGAGAGTTGAAATGATCCTCTTTAAAACGAGAAACCATTTTCTTGCCATATTCTGTTCAATGACACTAAACGCATATACGGTGAAAATGTTTTTCGCTGCCTCCGCTGCTGTCACCGATCCGCTGAATTGAAACAGAAGACTATATCGGAAGTGCTCCAATTTCTCCACTTGGCACTCCACTTGCACTCACTATCTGTATATGACAAAATAACAGTACGTAAACATAAATAGAAACGGCGAACAACAAACGAAAAATGTCGCTCGATAAATAAACCAGTAGCCACCGGAATACCGACACGCAAAATTAAAATGCTACGATCTTATTCGCCAACTTAATATTAATTATTGAATCATGTTTGACCTAGTTTAGTATAACTGCAACATAGACTAAATCAAATGATTCAAATGGCTCTGAGCACTATGCGACTTAACTTCTGAGGTCATTAGTCGCCTAGAACTTAGAACGGCCACTCCGGCCGGCAACATAAACTAATTAATTGATTACATTATTAACTTTGTTTCGTGTACAAGTAATCATATCACACATTGAAAAATGAGTCATGCGTTTCGACGCTTTAGTTTTAAAGAAATGAAGAACGAAAGGCCAGCTGGTTCCTGTTTCTTCGTGATCCCGCTTAGGTGCTTGGGCAAATATTTACGTTAAAATTTAAAAAAACTATGACGAACACTTTTTTTGCTCTCTCTGTTAACCAGTTTTTGTTTAAAGTATATAGTGGTCTGAGACATCATTTTTATGGTCCGTATCAGTACAACTGACTTGTAAAATCAAATTCAATAAAGCTATGTAGATAAGAATATACGCAGACCCCGGAGAAACGCTGGGAGAGTTCCTTGAAATGAATCTTTTTATGTCTCTAATGACCATGTCTTGTACACAATAGTGCATTCAACAGAACCCATGGAGATTTCCTGAGTACTACTTAAAGCCACGGAGAGACTTCCAGATATTCATTTTGAATGGATTCACGTTACTTAGTCCAGGACAAACGGAACAGTGAAACTAAGTATAAAAAGATAAACTGTAACATAATACGAGACCGAAATATGAGCAGACAAAAAGTTTCATTATAAGAAGTAGGAATTTGCTACGCACTCTGTACCTGATTACTTAATTCGCAGTACTATTGTCATCTGTTAGCCTAAAACTTATTTTAGCATCTCAAAACTACTCTTATCAAGAGCTCAGATGGAATCCCAGTTCTAAGCCAAGAAGGGAAAGCAGAAAGATGGAAGGAGTATGTAGAGGGTCTATACAAGGGCGACGTTCTTAAGGACAATATTATAGAAATGGAAGAGAATGTAGATGAAGATGAAATGTGAGATATGATACTCCGTGAAGAGTTTGGCAAAGCACTGAAAAACCTAAGTCGAGACAAGGCCCCGAGATTAGACCAAATTCCAGTAGAACTACTGACAGCCTTGGGAGAGCCAGTGCTGACAAAACTCTACCATCTGGTGAGCAAGATGTATGAGACAGGCGAAATACCCTCAGACTTCAAGAAGAATTTAATAATTCCAATCCCAAGGAAAGCAGGTGTTGACAGATGTGAAAATTACAGAACTATCAGTTTAATAAGCCACTGCTGCAAGATACTAACACGACTTCTTTACAGACGAATGGAAAAATTGGAAGAAGCCGACCTCGGGGAAGATCAGTTTGGATTTCGTAGAAATGTTGGAAAACGTGAGGCAATACTGACCCTACGGCTCATCTTAGAAGCTAGATTAAGAAAAGGCAAACCTACGTTTCTAGCATGTGTAGACTTAGAGAAAGATTTTGACAATGTTGACTGGAATACTCTCTTTCAAATTCTAAAGGTGGCAGGGGTAAAATACAGGGAGCGAAAGACTATTTACAATTTGTACAGAAACCAGATGGAAGTTATAAGAGTCGAGGGACATGAAAGGGAAGCAGTGGTTGGGAAGGGAGTGAGACTGGGTTGTAGCCTCTCCCCGATGTTATTCACTCTGTATATTGAGCAAGCAGTAAAGGAAACAAAAGAAAAATTTGGAGTAGATATTAAAATCCATGGAGAAGAAATTAAAACTTTGAGGTTCGCCGATGACATTGTAATTCTGTCTGAGACAGCAAAGGACGGGGAAGAGCATCTGAACGGAATGGACATGGTCTTGAAAGGCGGATATAAGATGAACATCAACAAAAGAAAAACGAGAATAATGGAATGTAGACGAATTAAATCGGGTAATGCTGTGGGTATTAGATTAGGAAATGAAACGCTTAAAGTAGTAAATGAGTATTGCTATTTGGGGAGCAAAATAACTGATGACGGTCGAAGTAGAGAGGATATAAAATATAGACTGGCAATGGCAAGGAAAGCCTTTCTGAAGAAGAGAAATTTGTTAACATCGAGTATATATTTAAGTGTCAGGAAGTCGTTTCTGAAAGTATTTGTATGGAGTGTGGCCATGTATGGAAGTGAAATATGGACGATGAATAGACAAGAAGAGAATAGAAGCTTTCGAAGTGTGGTGCTACAGAAGAATGTTGAAGATTAGATGGGTAGATCACATGAGTAATGAGGAGGTATTGAATAGAATTGGGGAGAAGAGGAGTTCGTGGCACAACTTGACTAGAAGAAGGGATCGATTGGTAGGGCATATTCTGAGGGCTCAAGGGATCACCAATTTAGTTCAAAAATGGTTCTGAGCACTATGGTACTCAACTGCTGAGGTCATTAGTCCCCTAGAACTTAGAACTAGTTAAACCTAACTAACCTAAGGACATCTCAAACATCCATGCCCGAGGCAGGATTCGAACCTGCGACCGTAGCGGTCTTGCGGTTCCAGACTGCAGCGCCTTTAACCGCACGGCCACTTCGGCCGGCACCAATTTAGTATTGGAGGGCAGCGTGGAGGGTAAAAATCGCAGAGGGAGACCAAGAGATGAATACACTAAACAGATTCAGAAGGATGTAGGTTGAAGTAGATACTGGGAGATGAAGAACCTTGCACAGGATAGAGTTGTATGGAGAGCTGCATCAGACCAGTCTCTGGACTGAAGATCACAACAACAACAACAACAACAACAACAACAGAACTATTCTTGTAACGTTCGTATTCGCGTGGTAACTACATTCGCACATGTTTTCTGTTATTGTTGAATTTGGTATGTAGCAGGCCGTAAGAAGAGAATAAAATCTTTCGATATGTGATGCTACAGAAGAATTCTGAAGATTACATGGGTAGATCAAGTAACTGCAAATGAAATGATCGTATAGCTTCGTTGGCCGAGAGGTCCCATTCGGGTTCGGCCACCAACTGGAAGTCTTATTTCAGTCGGCGCCCAGACTGGGCGACTTGCGGCCGACGGTGAGGATGGAATGATGATGAGGATAACACAACACCCAGTCCCAGAGCGGAGAAAATCCCCAACCCAGCCGGGAATCGGAACGGGGCCCAGCGCATGGAAGGCAAGCACGTTACCACCCAGCTTTGTAGGAGGACGATCAGATAACTAATGAGGAGTTACTGAACGTAATAGGGTACAAGGGGAATTTGTGGCACAACTTGGCTAGAAAAAGGTACCGGTTGGTAGGTCACCTTCTGAGGCATCAAGGGATCATCAGTTTAGTATTGGAGGGAAGTGCGGAGGGTAAACATCGTAGAGGGAGACCAAGGCACGAATACACTAAACAGATTCAGTAGGATGTAGGTTGCAGTAGTTACGCGGAGATGAAGAAGCTTGCACAGGATAGAGTAGCATGAAGAGCTGCATCAAACTAGTCTCTGGAATGAAGACCACGACAACAACATTTGCCAGGCACAGGTTCAATTTATCAAAAAGTTTTTTGGGTCTGAATGACGACGAAGACTGTACTAAGACAGAATTTGATTTCTGAAAAATCTCGCTGAACCAGAAACAGCCACTTTAATGACACACTAGTTTTGGCCCAAGTTTCAGACGTAAGAGATCGCCGCACTTGACGATGATCTTTTGTGACTGAAAGGCTTGCAAAATAATGTGACAAATAGTAAGCATCGGTGTTTCATATGAAAGGTTAAATTAATTATCTACAAAGCCTCGTGAAAGGAAATAAATTTTATATTTGGAAAACTACTGTCCGTGTTACTTATCAAAATACTTGGCAGATTAATAAACGACCTTTCAATTACGAAATTATTTAAAATTATTTATTAATAACTATTCTTGGATATATTTGAAATATGACACTTGTTAATAAAATAAAATCCTAGATACTATGTTACATATAGCCCTAGTTGGAAATAGAAAGCAACTTGTGTTTCTCTCGATGAAGGGAATAATGGCCTGAATATAGTAAACATACTTAGAAATGCAGATAGTGCCTCGAAAGGGCTCCAACTCTACAATGAGATACGATGTGTTGAAGTCTCTGAACAGTAACAGCCACTGTACAGCCATCAAAACTAAGAGGAAGTGAAGAACGTTTTACAAACAATAGGACTGCATAATACGACACTCAATTGAGCAAGCAGATCATTAAAGGACAGGACTTGTAGCAAACTTCCTATTTATAACAATGTTAATAAGCAAAACTTTGCCTTTATTTCCTACTTACTGTTGCTGTATCTTCTCAGTAATCATTCCTTTCATTTCGCCTGTGTGCATGTCCAGGTTTTTGTATAACGTCCAACCCTGAAAAGCAAAGCTAAAAGATCAAGTGGCTATCTGTTGTATGAGCGATAAACACGACAATACTTTCATCAGTTATCCAAATTTTCCATTCACAATGTGAATGCCATGCTCAACAAATGACAAAATACCAGTTAGCTCGCAGCTTTTCACGTGTTGACCGGATCGACTGAATAGAACGCAATTTAAAAAGTTTACTGGGCGCAGTTCCCTTGTTTCCATTCCGCGTTTTCAGGTGTACAAACTGTATATTGGGTTTAGCGTTTCGTCTGTGTTTTGAAAAGAGGGCTTATAAATACTCTGGTGTGCGATAAATCCAACCAGTAGAACCTTCGTCACCATTAATGTGGGTGCTATTGGGATTCAAAGTCGGTTTCCAGCTTATGGCACACAATAGCTCCCTATAATTTTGTGAATGTGATAAAAGGGGTTGATTACTCATTGTTTCGCTTGAAATGGAACGGGGGAAACGGCGACGGCCGATATTCATCCTCGAAACTTCAGCGCTGACATATACAGAGTTTAGAGCATAAGTTCTCTTCCAGCCTTGAACTACCGCCCTCTTTCAGGAAATGCTACTTAACGCTGCTTTAAAAAACAGCACACTGCTCCCTCTTCAGAAAAAACCATTTCTGCTCCCCTTCTTAAGAACATTAATTAGGTGAAGAGCACTACAGTACTTATTAAAGCCAAAGATTTTACAACGAATTTATCAAAAAATATGAACAATTGGATGTATTCAGACACATCTGATATTAATTAGGTGAAGAGCACTGCAGTACTTATTAAAGCCAAAGATTTTACAACGAATTTATCAAAAAGTATGAACAATTGGATGTATTCAGCCACATCTGCGCTTTGATGCCATAGTGAGCGTGTTGAAGGGATAAGTCAGGTTTTCAAGTATCTCAGTAAAACAAGAAATACAATGATGACTTAAGGTAAATATAAAACATCTGGTCATTAAACGAATCCTCTTGTACGATACAGCACTAACTGGTGCGGAATTATCAGAAAAGACATCTAAAAAAAATACTTGGTTGACTATTAGAACCATGGCTTTAGTAATGAGGGTTGCTAACTTGAATAGTTGAAACAGATATGACTGATCTTGGATATTACTTATAACTATATTAGAGACGCATGGAACTGAACTTCTACGAACATAGTGATGTATTCATATAAGAAATCTTACTGAGAACAGAGCTAGGTATTGTGGCAAGTACAGCAGTCGAAGCCATTTTCGCAGTCTGTACAACACCACGCAATACATAACCCGGTAACATCACTAAACAGTCCGAGAAAATCGTCTAACAGGCAGCAAAATACGTTCATTGCGGCCTGCAACAGCAAGAGCAGTTTCTGTGTTTGCCGTAACACTGCTTCAGTGGCGCCGGATTCTGACATTATACGGAATCGCACCGTTAGCTATGCTCAGAGTATTTCTCTGTGCGCTCGCCTCTGTCTAGCGTTCGTACGACGCCAGATACGCCTCCATGCTTCTAAAGGATGCATGCTAGTAATCAAACTGCGTTAACTATGCAATCGTTTCAGAATAAGTTCTTTGTAGCGCATTCATTTACCCTTAAAAGATTAGGTCTTTCGAGCCATCTCCTACTTCACTCAGATATCCTGAGTAAGTATCATTACAAGTATAGCAGATGAACAGTTAATTAAAGCAATAATAGGAAAACTAATGATAGTAGATGTAGCAATCACTGCAATACTGACCAGTACATAATAATAATAATAATAATAATAATAATAGATCCAGCAATGAATGTACATTTAAGTATAAAAATAAAAAATTAGCCTCATTATTTGAAATTAAACGATTTATATAGTTTATATATTTTACATTGTCATACGTCTTCCGCCGCGTTTCACGGTCGTAACACTGCCGCGTATTGATCTCATCTCTGCATCATGCATTCTACACAAAGTGTCATTAGTAAGTTTGCGTATTTCAGTTTGAGTCGCCGCTGTTATCTCCAGTTACTAGTAAAGTATTTGGATCCTGTATCATTATCATGACCAACTTCTCTCTACTTTCGGCTACTTTTTTCCACAGAATTCTCTGTGTCTAATGAATCTTAATTTCATGTGTCACCAGTTGCCTTAATGTATAACCTTTCTCTGTATCGCTACATTCCAGTTTAGAGTCGACCAAACAACTTCTAACGATTTTATTGGATGAGCTGCCTTGCTCAGAAATAAATTGAAATAGTTCCAATCCCGAGCGGCTGTTCATGGTTCTCTGGAGTTTTCCATTTGTTACTAAGTGAATGACGGAACAGGAATCCCATTGTACCCATTTAGAGTTGGGAATCCCCATGCCCCGCTACCTACCTTCTGAGATATTTGACTGCAAAGAGTGAAACTCTACAAGAGCCGGCATAGCACTCCTTAATAGGGAATGAATGATATAAAACAAAATTTGCTGCTATTTGTATAGCCATCCTTACCGAGTACACCACCTCGAACCCTAAGTGCTCTTACAATGTCACTGAGTTCTACAATGTCTTTCCGGTTCTGAGTCACTGGAATTAATTTCTTTCTCTACCAGCTGTCTAATTCTTTGTTTAGTACTGGCCAGTTCGTACTGTCCATTACAGTTGTAACAAGTTTCGGCCTAAAATGGCCATCATCAAATGTTATAGGTCCTGAGTGGTATTTAGCGAAAAATATGGTCACTAGGCGCGTTGGTAAGCAATGTAGTGAGTGCAAGTAAGGGAAGTTCTGTTCGCTAAACACGGTTCATAGCGACTAGCATTTCATGATGGCCATTGTAGACCGAAACCGATTATGTCATGGAATGTAATTATGTCTGAAACAAACAGATGTTCACAGTACCTCAATTTCCTTCGATGTAATGCCGTTCCTTTCTAAACAAATTCTAGATTGTTGCTCTAGAACGTGCTTGGTTTCGTTGGAGTTCATTACGGAACTCGTTAACCGTCATTTCTGTCACAGTAGTGTATTTGACTGTACTTATTTATCCTGTCAAAAGTATATATATATATATATATATATATATATATGTATATGTATATATATGTGTGTGTGTGTGTGTGTGTGTGTGTGTGTGTGTGTGTGTGTGTGTGTGTGTGTGTGCGTCTGTGTGTGTGTTTTGACATAATTTTACTCAAAAGAAGACCAAAAATTGGACACTTCAAGTGCATTTGGTGTAGCTCTCATGAGGTCTTGCACGGTGCAGGTGGTTAATGATAAGGAACACTGAGGGAAATGGCTGTTAGTCTGCTCAATGCCACACTGGCAAAGAACTGAGTCCACAGAGAAACCCCAAGTCCGCAAACTGGTCTTGCATCTCGTTGTGTTTGATCGTAATCTATTGAGAGACCTCCATGTTGACCACTTCTCCGAATGTCCAGGGGGAAGTTTTTCCTTTGGAGACATCCATTCTCCCAAATACCGACATTTCTCCCGCCATCGCGAGATCCTTGCCGCGTGTGGATTCTCGATGAGAGCCTCAGTAGTTGTCAAGAAGCTCTTTCTGGATTTCAGCCTAGGATGAGCGGGCTGACTACCATACAGTGGATGGGCCTCCTTCGATGTGGCCTTACTTTTCTCATATCTCGCAGCTACCACACGTCTGATCTCAGGAGGAGCTATACCAGGCAAGCAGTGGAGTTTTTCCACAGGAGTAGGTCTTAAGCAACCAGTGATAATCCGACAAGACTCATTTAGAGCCACATCTACGTTCCTGGCATGGCTTGTACGATACCGTACATGTATATTCAGCAGTGGAATAACATAGAGCAAGCGCTCTTGAGTGCACAGTGCATCGATTAACACCCCATGACGTACCTGTCAATTTTCTCACTATGTTATTTCTGGCTGACACTTTCTGTTTGGTGTTTAGGCAATGCTTTTTATATGTTAGTGCGCGATCCAGAGTTACTCCAAGATATATGGGAGTAGGATTATGTTTGATGCCTCCCCAGTATACATTTAAGAATCTAATTTGCCTGTTTATTCTTCAGGTGGAAAGCGCAGAGCTCAGACTTGGCAGGATTAGGTTTCAAGTAATTGCCACAGTGGTAAACAGTGAATTCTTCCAAAGATTTTGATAGCGTATCTTCTACAGTCTCAAAACAGTCAGACTGAGTAATGATAGCGCAGTCACCAGCATAAATAAAGCTTCGAGTTCCTTCAGGGATAGGTTGATCGTTGGTGTAGATGTTGAATAATAGCAGCGCAAGCTCGCTGCCTTGTGGTAGCTCATTTTTCTGAGTCCTCCATCTACTTTTCTTTCCTTGACCTTAGACTTACCTAACTAATCCATGATTTGTTTAAGTACGCCACGCTTTTTGGTTTCCTTGTTTGTGCTCTCAGACCGCCTTTATTTTACTCCACTGGGAATTTAGTTTGAACCTGCTGGCGCTATTCACATCACTCTCTGGGTCGCAGCTCACCCTGTCCTACCTCTCTGTCGCGCCCCTCCAATTTGCTTTCTAACTATTCACCGCGTTTTTTCCAGCTGCTCTCGAATGCAGTGAGCATTTTCTCCGTGATTTGTGCGGCATTGAACGGCACATCCACTCAGTCTGAATTAATCCTTCGTCCGAATGTATGATACTAGCAACTGTCAGCTGTTGTCCGCTTATGATTTTGGTAACAGCTTTGGAAACTTCGTCTTGAGATCTCACTATAAGCTTCTGTGTCCTTACTTTGCTAAAACACCATGACGCTCAAGTAAGCCAAAGTAATATCAATACGGAATTAATAAGCCTCCGAAATGCACTCATTTACGAAACAGACTCGAACTTCGCTGACAAAATTTCAGTGGTTATTTACGACATTTCCTGTGTATTTTGGTATAAGTGACCAGAGTAATAACATAACTATGATTTATTCGGTTTACTATGTTACTTACCTTTCTTTCTGTAAAAATACCTTCACAGCAGTGAAGAAGCCTGTTATATGCATACAAAAACGTACGACACAAAATACAGAGTGACGCAACAATGGTGACGCAAAAGTAGTGTGATGTTGGTGCCAAGGCTGCGGAAGCAGTTTTCCATAGCGTCGTTACGCCTTTTTTTCATTGACTTGAGTGGAACTATACACGAGGTGCATGTCGGCCACCACTTCAGCAGTAAACCTGTCAATACTGCTGCGTATCATTGCTGACGTACATCTAACACTACTGCAAGACCCAAGGTAGATTAAATAAATTAGAATATTGCGGTGTCACTGTCAATGCTGCGAAATGGTTCCAGTCTTATATAAGTAACAGGAAACAAAGGGTGTCGTTGCGAAATACCTCTGCAGTAAGCGGTCAGACTTTATCTGATTGGGAATTAATTACATGTGGTGTTCCTCAAGGTTACATCTTGGATCCCGAGCTTCTTCTCGTTTACATTAGTGACCTCTCGTCTGTTACATTGCCAGATGCTAATTTTGTTTTATTTGCAGATATACAAACACTGCAATAAGTAGCAAGTCAAGTACAGATGTAAAAATAGCTGCTAATCAAATTTTCAATGACAATAATAAACTGTTTAAAGCTAATTCAATCTCATTAAACTTTGAAAAGAACCACTATATGCAGTTGAGAACATGTAAGATATTTCCTTCCAGCATGTATATAATTTATGAAGACATGCAGATCGAAGAGGCTCACAGTGTCAAATTTCTGAGATTTCAATTCGTTAATAAATTCAGTTGGGAAGGACATACCACAGAATTGCTGAAGTGCCTAAAAGTATCTGTATTTGCAGTGAGAAGGACGTCAGATATAGGAGACATAAATATAAAAAATACTTGCATAGTTTGATTACTTTTATTCTGTTATGCCATATGGGATCTTATTCTGGAGTAACTCATCAAACAGAGCAAAAGTTTTTAACCTGCAAAAGCGTGTGATATGAATCATTTGTGGTGTAAATTCAAGAACATCATGCAGAAACCTGTTGAAGGAACTTTGGCTCCTAACCACTGCTTCTCAGAATATTTGTTCCTTAATCAAATTTGTTGCAAGCAATGTATCCCCATTTCCAACCAATACCTCGATACACCGTATCAGTACCAGGAATAATAACTACCTAAGTAAAGACCTAAAATCAATTATCTTGGTCCAAAAAGGGGTCCATTATTCAGAAACACACAATCCCAAAAATTGTCAGCAATCGTTAAAAACTTAGTTTCAGATAAAGCACGGTTTAAACATAGATTTAAAGACATTTTGATAGGCAACTCCTTCTATTCTGTAGATGAATGTCTTAACAGGGACTGTTAGACCAGCTTAAGTAAAATGTGTGTTAGCATTTGGTCACGACGGTCAAGATGAGGTATTTTGTGTATCATAAATTTATTAAAAGTAGATAAGTATGTTTCATTCTGAGAGAGTATTAATTCTGTAAATATTAGCAGTTCCAGTTTACTGTAATGTGTTCACCCATTTTAACGATCTCCTGACAAGCGATCAGTTTAGTAAGTATTGTATTCAGATGTTTTATGTTTTCTAGTTTATTCTTTCTGACATCTTCCCCATCCACGAGAATCATCTCATTTTTGGGTCTATGGAAGGAAAACTGAATATAATCTAATCCAACCCATTCGTACTGAACGTCAGTTGGCCCTACTGCTGTCAGAGCGAGTACCGTGACGTGAACGGTACACACGAGGCACACAGCGCTAACTGTCAACATTTGCACTGCTGTGCAGATATTTGAAGTGTAAAGCATACAGAAAGGTTAATTGGTACAAAAAATGAAACTCTGTAATGAAGTACCTGACCCCATGAATCACTGACACTTAAATACTCAGAAAATACTCCTAAAAAACCTTTAGAGTTATGTCGGTGAAGTTCTAGTCACCTTTTATAATCTTAAAAGCAATATCAAAAAAACAAAAACCGGTCAACACACAAACGCATCATTTTATAAACCTTTCAAAAAACTTTATAAAAGCTGTGTTTCAGACATAAACGAGCAATAACGGCTACGCACTTCATTTCACAAATAGATAACTGACATTTAACTTCTACATCTACATACATACGCCGCAATCCACCATACGGTGGGTGGCGGAGGGTACCTCGTACCACAACTAGCATCTTCACTCCCTGTTCCACTCCCAAACAGAACGAGGGAAAAATGACTGCCTATATGCCTCTGTACGAGCCCTAATCTCTCTTATCTTATCTTTGTGGTCTTTCCGCGAAATATAAGTTGGCGGCAGTAAAATTGTACTGCAGTCGGCCTCAAATGCTGGTTCTCTAAATTTCCTCAGTAGCGATTCACGAAAAGAACGCCTCCTTTCCTCCAGAGACTTCCACCCGAGTTCCTGAAGCATTTCCGTAACACTCGCGTGATGATCAAACCTACCAGTAACAAATCTAGCAGCCCGCCTCTGAATTGCTTCGATGTCCTCCCTCAATCCGACCTGATAGGGATCCCAAACGCTCGAGCAGTACTCAAGAATAGGTCGTATTACTGTTTTATAAGCAGTCTCCTTTACAGATGAACCACATCTTCCCAAAATTCTACCAATGAACCGAAGACTTCCCCACAACTGCCATTACATACTTGTTCCACTTCATATCGCTCTGCAGTGTTACGATCAAATATTTAATCGACGTGACTGTGTCAAGCGCTACACTACCAATGGAGTATTCCAACATTACGGGATTCTTTATACTATTCATTTGCATTAATTTACATTTATCTACATTTAGAGTTAGCTGTCATTCTGTACACCAATCACAAAACCTGTCCAGGTCATCTTGTATCCTCCTACAGTCACTCAACGACGACACCTTCCCGTACACACAGTATCATCAGCAAACAGCCGCACATTGCTATCCACCATATCCAAAAGATCATTTATGTAGATAGAAAACAACAGCGGACCTACCACACTTCCCTGGGGAACTCCAGATGATACCCTCACCTCCGATGAACACTCACCATGGAGGACAACGTACTGGGTTCTATTACTTAAGAAGTCTTCGAGCACTCACATATTTGGGAACCAATCCCATATGCTCGTACCTTAGTTAGGAATCTGCAGTGGGGCACCAAGTCAAACGCTTTCCAGAAGTCAAGGAATATGGCATCCGTCTGATACCCTTCATCCATCGTTCGCAAGATATCATGTGAGAAAAGGGCGAGTGGCGTTTCGCAGGAGCGATGCTTTCTAAAGCAGTGCTGGTGCATGGACAGCAACTTCCCTGTCTCAAGGAAATTCATCATATTCGAACGGAGAATATGTTCTAGAATCCTGCAACAAGCTGATGTTAAGGATATTGGTCTGTAATTTTGAGGATCCGTCCTTCTACCCTTCTTATATACAGGCGTCACCTGCGCTTTTTTCCATTCGCTCGGGCCTTTACGTTGGGCAAGAGATTCGCGATAAATGCAAGCTAAGTAAGGAGCCAATGCAGTAGAGCACTCTCTGTAAAACCGAATTTTAAATCTCTCTGGACGTTCTACAACACAATAGCCGCATCTCACCCTGCCTTCGCTGCGTGAGGCGGTATTTACTTCTGGTTGTTCTTCGCAGCTTGCGAAATTTGCTCATCGAATCTCCTGCTGCTCGTGGAGAATCTATGCAGTAGGTCGGCACGTACAATACTTGGTCCATCCTACGGTTACGTCTGTCAGGATATAAAAAAAACCTTAACTCCTTCCGGACAGGCCATGAAGGCCCAAAGGTACCGACCGGCCGCCGTGTCTTCCTCAGCCCACATCGTCACTGGATGCGAATATAGAGGGGCATGCGGTCAGCACACCGCTCTCCCGGCCGTATGACAGTTTTCGAGACCGGAGCCGTTACTTCTCAGTCAAGTAGCTGCTTAGTTTGCCTCACAAGGGCTGAGTGCACCCCCCTTGCCAAAAGCGCTCGGCAGACCGGATGGTCACCCATCCAACTGCTAGCCCAGCCCGACAGCACTTAACTTCGTTGATCTGACGGGAACCGGTGTTACCACTGCGACAAGGCCGTTGGCGTCTGTGAAGATATACACGTGCATAAAGGCTAGCTGAACATAGGAGAGTTACGTTAATGTTCGTATATGAGCTGCTCAAAAAATGTGGCACTTGCATCAGTATTCATATATATTGCGACTAGGTCGGCTTAAATGTTAACATTTTATTTTGATAAAACGTTATTAATAGTTTCTAAACATTGTAAGCCATGTAATAATACGCTGGTAACAATTTGTCTCTCACTGTAAGCCTACGCATTAGCATCCCACTGCAGCTCAGAGATACGTAACTAAGATGAACGCCACCAAGTCTACGTGGAAAGAGAGCTTTACCACTTCTACATCGGAAGCAAGAGCAAATCATTGCAAGAAGGCAAGTTCTGCTAGGCAGGCACTTCTTGAGAAGCGTCATCCAGTCACAGACAGCCATTCCATCCCCCCTCCTCCCTCCCCCTCCCCCCCCCCCCCCCACACACACACAGGGCCTTCATTCGATTCACTGGTTACTTATATCAAATTCCTGCTGTCTTACCGCCTCCCTTGTCTCGATCTTCTATTTTCCTCTCGTTTAATGGGAGTTGTTGGTGTTTTAGTTATCTCTGTTTTCCGGTTTGCTGGGACAGTATTTGTTTCACACACACTCTCGCCTAGTCACTATTTACTCCGTCGTAGGTGCCATTGTGGCTTATAAATGCCCTTCGGCACCAGTATTCTGTTCTCGTGGGGCAAATTACGGTCAAATTCGCGAAGCTTGTGACCTCTAACCAGCGCGACACCACTCGCCTATATCTGACGTTCTGCTCTCGCACAGAAAACTCAATACATAGAATTAAAGTCATTCACATCTTAAATCTGCATAATTAATAGCTTCACAAAAGGTTCATACCAGTAACCTGCTATCGAGAGGAATAACAGGTAGTAACCTACGTCTTGTAAGCAGAAAGGCAATCCTTTCCCGTGTGCTTTCATTAGTGCTTGCGTTAGATGCCTCAAATCACTCTCTTAGATTAGATAGAATTAAAGAATTTCATGAGGTGAATGCGTCACTACTGCTTCTGTGTCCCCAGGCTCAAATTTTCCTCTTTTTGACATATTATAAAGTAAAGGAGATTTCATCGCCGTTCTAAACAGACAGTCTATAAAACCATCGAGAACATCGAGTTCGCCACAACAGCAGGTGACAAGAAGAACCGCGTACCAGTTAAGAGTGTTGCTGCTACTGCACTTGTCGGCGGACCTTGTGTTGTCTGTGGTTGTAGACTTAATTTTAGTATTGACATTAATGATACTTTCTCACATGGTAATGGTTGGCTCACTGTAGCCATTGTACGTGGAGGTACGGGAGTACCTAACGTGCCAGGACTTGAAAGTTTTGATTGTATAATATACCAGGAGGTTATACGAACCTTTCCCTATTTACCACGTTATACCACGGAAACTAATTACTGTACGAGTGCCAAACTCGGTAGGATTAATGTCAAGAACATGGGGAAGAGAAATAATCAATTTAATCAACAACAAAAAAAAAGGTTCAAATGGCTCTGAGCACTATGCGACTTAACTCCTGAGATCATCAGTTGCCTAGAACTTAGAACTAATTAAGCCTAACTAATCTAAGGACATCACACACATCAATGCCCGTGGCAGGATTCGAATCTGCGACAGTAGCGGTCGCCTGGTTAAAGACTGTATCGCCTAGAACCGCACGGCCACTCCGGCCGGCTCAATTTAATCGAAACACTGCTACGGTACATCATATCATTACATACGGGTAACATTGCAGCTACAAAATGGACCCAATATGGCGCCCACCAGTATCCAGAAGAGTCTGAACGCGCAGGATTGCGTTCTGCACAGCAGAACGAAGCATGTCTGTAGGTATGCTGGCTACCTCTCTTCGTATGCTGCCCTTCAAATCCGCACATGTGTGAACGTTCCCCTGGTGAACCCCGTCCTTCAGGTAGAACCAAAACCAGAAACCACAGGGAGTGAGATCCGGTGACCGTGCTGGCCAAGCACTAAGAAACGAGCGGCTGATAATCGGTCCTCACCTTGCGTGAAAGCTATCGAGTCCAATGCGTCTCTCTCCTGTAGGGCGGGCATGACATGCTGGCAAAGCATATCACAACAGCGCTGGCCAGTCACACTGCACGTCTTTGATCTTTGAGCGTCAATCTGTTTAGAAACGTAGCTGTGAAGCCACGCCATTCAGTGATTCGTTTACCATACAGAGTCATGCACAGTGACTGGGGCTGTAGATCCCCACGCTCGGCAATTCTGTATGTTCACCTCACCCACCAGAGAAAAAATGAGCATTTTCTGTCCATAGGATGGTCCAGAGACAGCCCTCGTCAAGTTCAATCCTTGCGAGAAAGTGGAGAGCGAAGTCAATACGTCGCTGTGCGTCCTGTGGTGCAAGCTGCTGTTCGATATGGTTCTTGTACGGATGCCATTTGAGAACGGTTTGATGCACCTTCCGTACGGTGGATCATGGAATGTTCAACAGTCGTTACCCAGTACGCGCTTACTGACGCAGTGTTGTCCGCCGTAGCAACAGCGATGTCATCAGCCACCTGTGGTGCAACCGGTCGTTGGCCTCTTCCCGGAACGACGCCCAGTTCTCCTTTTGATTCTAACTTAATGCTCCACACAGCAGGTGGGGAAAGAGGACCCATCCGTAATCCTTTCAGCTGGCGATATCCTCGAAGTGCAGCTGCAGCATTACTGTTGTTTTGATAATAGAGCTTCAGCAGTAATGCCCTGCTTCTTTTGTCCAAGCTCATGTTGACGCATCAACAAGTGCACTGCGAATGGTTGGGAGTGTGAGACTATGAATCACGATGACTGATCAAGACACCTGGTGGCCACAGTTGCAACAGTCCGCCCCTGATAGCTGAGTGGTCAGCACGATGGAATGTCATACCTAACGGCCCGGATTCGATTCCTGGCTGGGTCGGAGGTTTTCTCCACTCTGGGAGTGGGTATTGCGTTGTCCTTATCTTCATCCACATCGACGCGAAATTCGCCAAAGTGGCGTCAACTCGAAAGACTTGCACCAGGCGAACGGTCTACCCGACGGGAGGCCCTAGCCACACGACATTTCCATTTCCATAGTTGCAACAGAACGGTGGCGCTATGACGCATGGAAATCGTGCACCCCATACTCTGTACATTATTGCTGCCACGTTTAGTACTCGTACGCTAATTAGTTTCCGTATTATAACGTGTTAAACACGGAAAGTGTAAATATTACCACCCGTTATGTGTTGGCCCATGCCAACTTAGAACTCATTGAAGCTATCACAGAATGTAAATTTTTGAATGTAACATCAAGCTACATACAGAGTGATAGTTTACCCATAACTCCACTCTCTTTTACCTGTGCTAAAAGGTGACATATGAATCGAAACGAACGCATCCACAACAGAAGTATCGCTTATGCACTAAAGATGACGCGAAAATCTGTGTGGAGTGAATTATATGCTCTAAAGGTAAAGCAAAAGCAATGTTCCAATGGCGATAAAATCAGTGATAGTGCAATGACATGCACTAGTATCAATGCAAACTGTTCAGATATGAAGCGTCACTGAACTGACAATTGAAAATTTGCTCCCCATTTCTTACATGCTCCACAGATCATTTGAACAATTATTTCATCGAAATCATGTGGAGAGAGTTAGTTTACAGTTCACGTACACGAGATTAGTGTTACCGTTAAAGAAAGTATTATGCCTTTAGTCCTCCTGCGGCGTGGCGGGTTTTAAAAGGTGGCGTTAAATGATTGTCTGATCACTTATCTTCGGCATACTGTTCCGACAAAAGTTCAGCCTACCTCATTACGGCGTCAGATCACCAGCCCGTTTCTCTGCATGCGTCAATACTGTTCAGACGGTGTTAAAAGCAGCGTTGTAGAAAAACACCGTCAATACTTACGTTTGCAAAGTTCTCGTGAACTGTGGTAGTAAGCTATCCTGTAATATAACAATTTTCGGGTGGAGGGCGATTGCTTCATCTCCTTACAAAAATGTCAAAATTCTGCTACGAGTTCTTTCATTTCTTTAGGTTCCAAATAAACACTTGCCATCAGCCCGTATTTAACTAACAAATAATATCACTGTCCTCAGTTCACAGTTCATACAACCCAGTACACACACAAGGCAGCCAGGAATGTACTTAAGTCCGACCCGAATTATTATGCGATTTACAGTCATTACTCTGCTGCAATATACGAGTTTCACATTCGGTCCTTTTCAGTGGATTTCTAATAAAGACACTTCTCGCCAAATATTCCATAGACAGATACGAAATACGCCATGCGGAATTCTACAAAGGCCAACAGATCACTTCACAAAGCTCAGATTTTCTCAATCTGTCCGTAAATGCAACTGCTTTCACGGCAATACAATTCTTACTCGTGAAACCAGTGACTTCTTCATTTTACTCATAATGTAGACGGACACGTCCAACACGACCTGCGCGTCCGATAGCTAGCCAACGACTGACTTCCTGCCGTTCCTTCCAGGGCCTGTAACTACTTACAATGCGTGGGAAATGCTTAACGCTGATTGGTTGTTCAAATTGACCAGCCAGTCAAAACAATCCTCCGAGTTCCTTCTCGCGCTAAAACTGTCTTACGCCATTCAACATTCACAGATGCATTTACGTCACTTCATCATGAAAATATTAATAAAATGCTTAACAAAAGCAAACGAAAAGAAAACTAATCTTGAAATAACTTTAGAAAACTATTACTCTGTTAACGGCTATTCTGGCTGCCTTCTTACAAAAGCAAGCACCTTTAGACATACGTCATTAACAAGGTGGGGAAATTACATTTTTCATTGTAACTTGCTTGCATAACACTTTCCCATGATACGAGGGCAGTTCAATAAGTAATGCAACACATTTTTTTTCTGAAACAGGGGTTGTTTTATTCAGCATTGAAATACACCAGGTTATTCCCCAATCTTTTAGCAACACAACACTATTTTTCAACGTAAGCTCCATTCAATGCTACGGCCTTACGCCACCTTGAAATGAGGGCCTGTATGCCTGCACGGTACCATTCCACTGGTCGATGTCGGAGCCAACGTCGTACTGCATCAATAACTTCTTCATCATTCGCGTAGTGCCTCCCACGGATTGCGTCCTTCATTGAGCCAAACATATGGAAACCCGACGGTGCAAGATCGGGGCTGTAGGGTGCATGAGGAAGAACAGTCCACTGAAGTTTTGTGAGCTCCTCTCGGGTGCGAAGACTTGTGTGAGGTCTTGCGTTGTCATGAAGAAGAAGTTCGTTCAGATTTTTGTGCCTACGAACACGCTGAAGTCGTTTCTTCAATTTCTGAAGAGTAGCACAATACACTTCAGAGTTGATCGTTTGACCGTGGGGAAGGACATCGAACAGAATAACCCCTTCAGTGTCCCAGAAGACTGTAACCATGACTTTACTGGCTGAGGGTATGGCTTTACACTTTTTCTTGGTAGGGGAGTGGGTGTGGCGCCACTCCATTGATTGCCGTTTTGTTTCAGGTTCGAAGTGATGAACCCATGTTTCATCGCCTGTAACAATCTTTGACAAGAAATTGTCACCCTCAGCCACATGACGAGCAAGCAATTCCGCACAGATGGTTCTCCTTTGCTCTTTATGGTGTTCGGTTAGACAACGAGGACCCAGCGGGAACAAACCTTTGAATATCCCAACTGGTGAACAATTGTGACAGCACTACCAACAGAGATGTCAAGTTCAGCACTGAGTTGTTTGATGGTGATCCGTCGATCATCTCGAACGAGTGTGTTCGCACGCTCCGCCATTGCAGGAGTCACAGCTGTGCACGGCCGGCCCGCACGCGAGAGATCAGACAGTCTTGCTTGACCTTGCGGCGATTATGACACACGCTTTGCCCAACGACTCACCGTGCTTTTGTCCACTGCCAGATCACCGTAGACATTCTCCAAGCGCCTATGAATATCTGAGATGCCCTGGTTTTCCGCCAAAAGAAACTCGATCACTACCCGTTGTTTGCAACACACATCCGTTACAGACGCCATTTTAACAGCTCCGTACAGCGCTGTCACCTGTCGGAAGTCAATGAAACTATACGAGACGAAGCGGGAATGTTTGAAAATATTCCACAAGAAATTTTCGGTTTTTTCAACCAAAATTGGCCGAGAAAAAAAATGTGTTGCATTACTTATTGAACTGCCCTCGTACAGTAACATAATGTTGAACCTGAGATCATATCGAATTTTTTCGTATGTCCCACATACACACTCTCACTCATTCTCATTTACTCACACAACACATTAAATAAATACTGATCTTTTCTGAATTTTATATTACGAAAATGAAAAATAGTTAAAAAAATTTCAATAAATCGTTCTGCAATTTAGTGAACTTCAGTAATTATGCCAAATTACACTAAAAGACAGACAGCTATGAATCCTAACTGACTTTAATCTTGTAAGTGTCGGTTTGGGGTGTGGGTGTTTTAGGTAATTTTCTCTAACTCTGAAAGTATGCCAGCTAGAAAGCTCAGATTTTTACACAATCTTCTTTTTAATAACAAAGAGCAGTATATTGACTTTTAACAACATTGAATAATATTTAATATAGTTTATTTAGATTCTTAGGGGCTTGAATATTCTGTCGCTCGAATTGACAGATGTACAGCTTCCCACGGCTAGGCTAGCGACAGGTGCGAATGAGTCACACTAAGTTACAAGCGGTTGTTTCTATCACCGCCAACGGTTCCAAAGCTACGAGTCGTACTGCAAAGTTGTGCAATAAATGCTATTGCGTATTGACTCGCTACGTTACACTCGTCATGCAACTAAACTTAGAAACTAAACTACCAGTTCTTAAATAAACATTCGTCCATAGAACAGGAGTTGTAGGAAAGAAACAATTTGCGTTTATATATAAAACTTAAATGCTATCTGTTAGTCTTTTGATATTATTCAGCGAATGATCACTGAGGGTAATAAGGCTCGCTATTGTGCAGTACTTTCTCTCTAAGTCATGACAAACCCCATAAATTAATCCATAAGGCATTAGTGAGGGAAAATATGCAGCATACATGAGAAGGCTAATTCGTTTGTTTGTTGTACAGGCAATTATACGAAGAGCCAAAGTACTTGAATTTTATTATTTGAGCAGCCCAGTAGTATGCTTCCTCCACTCCAAGTTGTCATCAATACGACACCCAACAACTCGAGCTTTCTTCCCTATTTATTGGTTTCCCTATTTATTGGTTCCTGTTCATATGCTACACCAGTTGTTATTATGGGTCTGTTTGTTGCATAGAACTGAATATAGTGTACAATCAACATTAAGGGAAAGTCCATTTACAGAGCACTATCTGATAATTCTTTGAAAAAATTATTAACAATCCGCTTTAGTGCTTTCTCTCTAACCGGTTTCAATATAACCTAGTATCATCTGAAGAAAGTACAAATTCTACTTGATGAACATTAAGTGAAAGATCATTCATATGTGTACAGAATAAGAGTGGACTCAAAACTGATCCCTCACAATTTATCCTCAGTCACTAAAATTTTCTCTTATTTCAATCTCGTTCAATTATTCTCCACAACTTTTTGTATTCTGTTTGTTAACACTACTAAAACTAGTTGCTTGTAAAACCGTCGATTCCATAAAACTTAAGTTTTTCTAAGTGAGTGATAAGATCTACCCAGACACTTTGGAAAGATCACAGAAAACACCAAAATATTCTGTACTTATTAGACTGTTAAAAAAATTATTAGACTTTTCATTCCATTCAGCAAATCATGTAATTCTTTTTCTTTTTCACTCAGGATAGCAATGCGAATCGTATTATTGATATTTTAAAATTCCACTCCTGAACCTTTCTTTTATTTCCGTCATTGCTTCTTCGATGTACAGATTGAACAGTACGGGAGGGGCAAAAGACAACATCCCTGTCTTACACCCTTTTTAATCCGAGCACTTCGTTATTGGTCATCCACTCCTATTATTCTATCTTGGTACTTGTACATATTGTATGCTACCCGTCTTTCCCTGTAGCTTATCCTTACTTTTGTTAGAATTTCTAACATCTTGCACAGTTTTACATTGTCGAATGCTTTTTCCAGGTCGTCAGATCCTATGAACGTGTCTTGATTTTTCTTTAGTCTTGCTTTCGTTGTCAGTCACATCGTCAGAATTACTGTCTGGTGCTTATGTGCTTCCTAAAGCCAAACTGATCGTCATCTAACACGTGTTCACTTTTCTTTCCCTTGCATACAGTTTATCGTGAATAAAACTATAGAACCAGCAACTAAATGACCGTTCCAAAGAGAACTGTAGCTATTCACAATGTTTTATTCCTGTTTTGATACTTTAACGAGGGATTACTGGTGTTACAGACTTAAAAAGACTATTGTTTGAACATATTCATAGATAATGGCGTCCTCTGAACTGCAGAATTATGCCAATCTACCGGGTTAAAAATAGACATGTTCCTACAAAAAGAAACTCCACATATTGCTCGACCGAAAGAGGAATTTTTAAATTGCATCCGTAGTCACAGGTCTCTAACTTTGCCTTGTATATTGCAACAGGCAGAAATGATTCAGTGCGCGGAATTACATTTTAAATTTTAAGTGTTTCCAGCACATTCTGGTAATGAAAGCAGCCTCCGCATTATGGAAATAGCCATGTTGTGGGTAGGTCACCTCATCGCATTCTCCACTCCTAATGTATCCTATAGGAGTGTAGTTGATACTGGCCCATTAGACCAACCATCGTAATGGTTACCTTCAACCCACAGATCCGCAGCCAGTTACATTCCATCTCCACTTTCCTCCTCATCAATAGTGACAATAGGAAAGAGTTCATGCAACAGAAAGCTAATTAGTTGTCATGTCCCACAAAACTCGATCCTAGGACCTTAATAACTTTTGTGTCTATTAGTCACCTTTCAAAAGTAGCATTAACAGGCGATAAGTTTGTTTATTTTGCAGCTGATTACGATCATAGAGATCAAAATCAAGATTTCGAAAATAGCTGTTACTTAAGTTTCTTTGGATATTAATAAATCTTTTCTAGCCTATTCACTGTCATTAAATTCTGAAAAAAGTTCTTCATATGCAATTCAGATCTAGTAAGCAGATTCCATAACATATGTACAAAATAAAATGTCATGTATGCTACTGGATTAGAAATTCAGACGAGAGGAGCAATTATACATCTTACAATGCCCAAAAAGATCATTATCTGTGTTGCTTATGTTTTCAGAAACAAGAGATGAAAAAATGTAAACGTTCATATTTTGCTCACTTTCATTACACATTGCCATGTCGTATATTATTTTGAGGTAACTCATAAATATAAGTTAAAGATTTAAGCAAGCAAGAATTTTGCGTGGCATGAGATTTGGTTCCTCAATAATGCACAGAAAGACAAAGGATAACTTTCTTCAGTTTTCTTAAAGTACTTACATTCCCTTCAACAGATAGCGATGCAGGGAGACAATAAATTGCATGTCACAGCAGCACAGTTCTAGAAACGACTATGGTTACAGGAGGTAGTGCGCAGATTGGTCATCAGAAGAGTTACTAGTGTCAGCGGACTGGAGACAGTCAAGCTGGTATTCGTGAAGGTGTGGGTGCTAAAGTCACACGACCAGTAACTACAGGAATCGCAGTAACGGAGTGTCACAAGGTGCAAAATCAGGATAGCGAAGGTCGGTCCTGTGGTAAAAGAGCATTTAAATTGTAAAATGTCGACCATAGAGGTTACTGACTAGGATATGCTTCATTCTTCATGAGATGTTCGCCTCTCCTGCAAAGTTTGTTAAGGACCGGCGCTTGAAAATACAGAAGAACGCTCACCAACGCCAAGAAAAAATATGTGATATGCAGCACTACGCACATCGTCAAACACGGAGTAAAAAAGATTATGAAAAATCAGTTGTTATCATCGGCTGATGAAAACTAGTTTCCACGGTTACTATGAGTTCTGGGTCATTCACATGTGGCATCTGGTGTAATTCATTGCCGTAAGTTGCTCAACATGTTTATATTTCTAAAGATACATTTCAAGACTGGTTCTTAGGTTAGTTGTCACCGCCCGGTCCCGTACAAAATGCCTGTTAGTCTTCCATTATTCAGAGGCTTTTTATTGCTATTATTTAACTTTTGTCAACAGACCATTAAACCAATGTGAACCACAACAACATTTAGAACATGACATATTCACTTGTACATACAGTTCCCAACAATAATACACATTAACACGACATTAGCATTATCATGAAAGGATGTTTGCAGTGTTAGTTAATGCAAATGCAAGGTATTTTTTTGTGAACTGAAGCTGCAACAAGATCTAAGTTAGTTTAGCAATAATGGTCTTCTACGGTCTGTGTGGGACCGTTTCTTTGTGGCCACTGTAAATCCTGAAAACGAAACAAATGTCTGCAATATCTTGCATCAAATTGCCGTCGCATTTGGGAGACCTCACAAATCCTAATAAGCTTTCTGTCTGCATGGCGCCGTTGTAGTCAATTTCGGACATAACGAAAACAAATGTATTCAATAGAAGAGCGAATGTTCTATCTGTCTCCTGAAACTACAGCTCTACATCTCATCAATTTAAACGCGAAATATATAGATATTAGCAGCAGAGCGAATGTTCTATCTGTCTCCTGAAACTACAGCTCTACATCTCATCAATTTAAACGCGAAATATATAGATATTAGCAGCAGTATTAATTACGACATATATTTGCAATAAGACATATCGTTATCGATCGGTTCGAAATCCTGCATACTATGAAAAATGCAACCACCAAACCTATTATTTGATCACTACTTCATCACACGTCAGTATTAAGTTTTGTTCTTAGGTCAGTAATGTTGCCAGTATTAACTCTAAATCTCGTGTCTGTCTGCACATACCTGTGAAAGTTGCATAGCGCTACTGATAATTGATTTGGTTAATACATGTCTTTCTTAGGTTTCATTTATATGATGTTTTTCCTGTCATAAACCACATCATCATTTAACCATGACAATACAGGAATACAATGAAGCGCCAAAGAAACTGTTATAGGCATGCGTATTCAAATACAGAGATGTGTAAAAAGCAGAACACAGCACTGCGGTCGGCAACGCCTATATAAGACAACAATTGTCTGTCGCAGCTGTTAGATCGGTTACTGCTGTTACAATGGCTGGTTATCAAGATTTAAGTGAGTTTGAACGTGGTGTTGTAGTCGGCGCACAAGCGATGGGATACAGCATCTCCGACGTAGCGATGAAGTGGGGATTTTCCAGTACGGCCACCTCACGAGTGTACCGAGAATATCAGGGATCCGGTAAAACATCAAATCTCCGACATCGCTGCGGCCGGAAAAAGATCCTGCAAGAACGGGACCAACGACGACTGAAGAGAATCGTTCAACGTGACAGAAGTGCGACCCTTCCGCAATGTAGCGCCATCAACAAGTGTCAACGTGCGAACCATTCTACGAAACATCGCCTATACGGGGTTTCGGAGCCGAGGGTCCATTTGTGTACCCCTGATGACTGCACGAGATAAAGCTTTACGCCTAGCCTGGGCCCCGTCAACACCGACATTGGACTGTTGATGATAAGAAATACGTTGCCTGGTCAGACGAGTCTCGTTTCAAATTGTATCGAGTGGATGGACGTGTACGAGTATGGAGACAACCTCATGAATCCATGGAACCGGCATCTCAGCAGGGCTGTTCAAGCTGGTGGAGGCTCTATAATGGCGTGGGGCGTGTGCTGGTGGAGTGATATGGGACTCCTGATACGTCGAGATACGACTTCGACAGGTGACACGTACGTAAGCATCCTGGCTGATCACCTGCATCCATTCATGTCCATTGTGCATTCCGATGAACTTGTGAAATTCCAGCAGGACTATTCGACACCCCACAAGTCCAGAATTGACACAGAGTGGCTCCAGGAACACGCTTTTGAGTTTAAACACTTCCGCTTGTCTCCAAACTCCTGACATGAACATTATTGAACATATGTGAGATGCCTTGCAACGTGCTGTTCAGAAGAGATCTCCAGCCCCTCGCTCTCTTACGGATTTATGTACAGCCCTGCAGGATTCATGATTTCAGTTCCCTCCAGTACTACTTCAGACATTAGTCGAGTCCATGCCACGTCGCGTTGCCGTACTTCCGCGTGCTCGCGGGAGTCCTACACGATATTAGGCAGGTGTACTAGTTTCTTTCACTCTCCAGTGTAATTGACGATGTGTTTTTGAAGCTTCAGTCTCAAATATAATTACAGTAAGACGTCAGCAAATTGTGAGTGATAGTGATTATAGTTTCGTAAAGGCCACGGAATGTGCAGGACTAATATAAGAAGTGCATCCATAAAACATGCGATCTTCTAAAACTTTAACACGAAGATAAGTCAGATATAAAGTAAACCAGAGATAAAATGGACGCACATTCGGATGACATAATAAATAAAATAAATGTCGTGTGACTAGGGCCTCCCGTCGGGTAGAGCGTTCGCCGGGTGCAAGTCTTTCGGTTTGCACGTCGATGGGGATGAAATGATGATTAGGACAACACAACACCCAGTCCCTGAGCGGAGAAAATCTGATCTAGCCGGGAATCGAACCAGAGATCTCAGGATAGACATTCCGTCGCGCAGACCACTTTTTTTTTTATTTTCATTATAGTTCGTTGCGTTTGGTCTGGGCGGACGTCACAAGCCATCCTTTCAAGGTGATCGTTGTTTCCTTGAGTCAGTTTTTTTTTAATTACAGAGAGCACGCAGCCCTCTGACCGAACACGCTGAGCTACCGAGCCGGCACTACTCAGCTACCGATGGTGGACGGATGACATAATGGATATAATGGAGAAAGAACGCGATTAACAGGTGGAGGATGAATGTAACATGAAATTAAATGTGACGTGTATAGTTTCAAGTGGTTACAGGGAAGTGACAATATTTTCAGCTATTTTGTAACTAATGCAGTTATGGAGGTAGGCAAGTGAGTGGCTCTGAGGGATGACAGGTTTCTTCTTCTGAAGGTTGAGGCGAAGAGAGCGCTAAAAGCAGTTTGAGATGTTTACTGGCGAATAGTTCGGATAGGGGAATTACTTGCGAGAGGACGGTTTCGAAACATGTTTTGTGATGCTGTAGCGAGCACACTTTCCTGCAGTAATAATAGAAGGTATACTTGGAAGCAACCCACATGCATTATAAAATATCGCCGGCCGGAGTGGCCGAGCGGTTCTAGGCGCTACAGTCTGGAACAGCGCGACCGCTACTGTCGCAGGTTCGAATCATGCCTCGGGCATGGATGTGTGTGATGTCCTTGGGTTAGTTAGGTTTAAGTAGTTCTAAAGGGGACTGATGACCTCAGATGTTAAGTCCCATAGTGCTCAGAACCATTTGAACCATTTGAGCCATTACAAAATATCAGTTTAAAACCATCAAGTAATAATCAGCTAACTAACTCCTCGCGAATAATTGTCTGTGATAATGTGATGTCCACCACTATACGACTCCCTGTGCACACTGCACTGGTGTTCTCATATGCTTCAACATCTCTGATGTGTGTCAGAGTATTGCCAGCAGCCACAGACAATTTCAGTCAGTCGTAATGTTACTTTCTCACTGTTTATAGGAAGTAAAATGTTTAAAATATTAGGTAGCATTACTAACGGTTTGCTCATTATCACCGTGCGACACAGCTGCTAAACGCCCACTGTACTAGTGCCCTTGTCTGTTCTGTAGGACGTATTCTCTACTAGCCTCATTTCTATCTTAGTCTGGTGTCAGCGATGTAAAACACACACACATATACACTTATATGAAAATAACAAGTACAGATATAAAATCAGAATAGCTTGTGTAGATACAATTACTTGAAAGATAAACAAATTACCTAAAAAAGTTGTTGTGTGTGAGACGTCTTCCATAATGTGGAGCTAAGAGTGAGTAAACCAAAGTGAACTACTACTGTACACTGATTAATGTGTACGTTATGTGATGTTCGGAATGAGATTAACAGTGAGTGCTGGGTTGGATACTACATCTACATCTACACTGATACTCCGCAAGCCACCCAACGGTGTGTGGCGGAGGGCACTTTACGTGCCACTGTCATTACCTCCCTTTCCTGTTCCAGTCGCGTATAGTTCGCGGGAAGAACGACTGTCTGAAAGCCTCCGTGCGCGCTCTAATCTCTCTAATTTTACATTCGTGATCTCCTCGGGAAGTATAAGTAGGGGGAAGCAATATATTCGATACCTCATCCAGAAACGCACCCTCTCGAAACCTGGCGAGCAAGCTACACCGCGATGCAGAGCGCCTCTCTTGCAGAGTCTGCCACTTGAGTTTATTAAACATCTCCGTAACGCTATCACGGTTACCAAATAACCCAGTGACGAAACGCGCCGCTCTTCTTTGGATCTTCTCTATCTCCTCCGTCAACCCGACCTGGTACGGATCCCACACTGATGAGCAATACTCAAGTATAGGTCGAATGAGTGTTTTGTAAGCCACCTCCTTTGTTGATGGACTACATTTTCTAAGCGCTCTCCCAATGAATCTCAACCTGGTACCCGCCTTACCAACAATTAGTTTTATATGATCATTCCACTTCAAATCGTTCCGTACGCATACTCCCAGATATTTTACAGAAGTAACTGCTACCGGTGTTTGTTCCGCTATCATATAATCATACAATAAAGGATCCTTCTTTCTATGTATTCGCAATACATTACATTTGTCTGTGTTAAGGGTCAGTTGCCACTCCCTGCACCAAGTGCCTATCCGCTGCAGATCTTCCTGTATTTCGCTACAATTTTCTAATGCAGCAACTTCTCTGTATACTACAGCATCATCCGCGAAAAGCCGCATGGAACTTCCGACACTATCTACTAAGTCATTTATATATATTGTGAAAAGCAATGGTCCCATAACACTCCCCTGTGGCACGCCAGAGGTTACTTTAACGTCTGTAGACGTCTCTCCATTGATAACAACATGCTGTGTTCTGTTTGCTAAAAACTCTTCAATCCAGCCACACAGCTGGTCTGATATTCCGTAGGCTCTTACTTTGTTTATCAGGCGACAGTGCGGAACTGTATCGAACGCCTTCCGGAAGTCAAGAAAAATAGCATCTACCTGGGAGCCTGTATCTAATATTTTCTGGGTCTCATGAACAAATAAGGCGAGTTGGGTCTCACACGATCGCTGTTTCCGGAATCCATGTTGATTCCTAAATAGTAGATTCTGGGTTTCCAGAAATGACATGATACGCGAGCAAAAAACATGTTCTAAAATTCTACAAGAGATCGACGTAAGAGATATAGGTCTATAGTTTTGCGCATCTGCTCGACGACCCTTCTTGAAGACTGGGACTATCTGTGCTCTTTTCCAATCATTTGGAACCCTCCGTTCCTCTAGAGACTTGCGGTACACGGCTGTTAGAAGGGGGGCAAGTTCTTTCGCGTACTCTGTGTAGAATCGAATTGGTATCCCGTCAGGTCCAGTGGACTTTCCTCTATTGAGTGATTCCAGTTGCTTTTCTATTCCTTGGACACTTATTTCGATGTCAGCCATTTTTTTCGTTTGTGCGAGGATTTAGAGAAGGAACTGCAGTGCGGTCTTCCTCTGTGAAACAGCTCTGGAAAAAGGTGTTTAGTATTTCAGCTTTACGCGTGTCATCCTCTGTTTCAATGCCATCATCATCCCGTAGTGTCTGGATATGCTGTTTCGAGCCACTTACTGATTTAACGTAAGACCAGAACTTCCTAGGATTTTCTGTCAAGTCGGTACATAGAATTTTACTTTCGAATTCAATGAACGCTTCACGCATAGCCCTCCTTACGCTAACTTTGACATCGTTTAGCTTCAGTTTGTCTGAGAGGTTTTGGCTGCGTTTAAACTTGGAGTGGAGCTCTCTTTGCTTTCGCAGTAGTTTCCTAACTTTGTTGTTGTACCACGGTGGGTTTTTCCCGTCCCTCACAGTTTTACTCGGCACGTACCTGTCTAAAACGCATTTTACGATTGCCTTGAACTTTTTCCATAAACACTCAACATTGTCAGTGTCGGAACAGAAATTTTCGTTTTGATCTGTTAGGTAGTCTGAAATCTGCCTTCTATTACTCTTGCTAAACAGATAAACCTTCCTCCCTTTTTTTATATTCCTATTAACTTCCATATTCAGGGATGCTGCAACGGCCTTATGATCACTGATTCCCTGTTCTGTATATACAGTCACTGATGTATAAATTGCTCGTACTTCTGTTAATATTTTCTAGCGTTCCATAATTCCTTGATAGAAGCTACGGACAAACTTGTTTCCTCACTCCTTTAAGAAAATTATTCACAGAGCGATGTAGGAGTAAAGGAAGGCTATCATTGTAAAATGTTTGGTTATATTTACAAGCCGTTGTGCTTACCTTGCTGTATAAAAGAGCGAGCGGTGGAAAGGACGCCGCTATTTCAGTGGTGACAAGGGTTGCAGCCGAGTAGCATATTGAGCGGCGAAGATGATATCAGAAGCCATAGCTGGGCGCTATCTGAAGTTACGACAGATCACCTCCACAATTTTGAAAGTGCTAATAACGCTTTTCGTTTATTCGTCCTTATTGGTTCCTCAATGGTTTTGATGAATTGAATGGGAAATGGCTTGGCTCAAGCCGGTGATAGAACTGACCTGTCATTGGTAACGTTCTTGCAGCTTTACCAAATTTATGAAATTTATTCACAGTTGTGGAATCTTCCTTCCTGCAATTAGCTGCGTCAAGTATGAGAATATTACCTGTTGCTGATACAAGCTAATTTGCTTTGCTGGAACAGAATAAGATGCTGTGTGCTATCTTGTCGATGAAAAATAAATTTTAGAAAATAGCAAATAATTCTATTGCTACTCCGCTGCAACTTCCTGCTGTATAGATCTTTCACTGTTGAACATCAGAACTATTTTTGATAGGATAGGAGACTGTGATTTGACAGGTATTTGAAACGGTATTTCAAGGCTAAACAATGAACCACCATCTAACAATATACTTATCTAGCTTATGGTAACTTGGTTAACATTTCACTTTCAAATAAAACCTTTGACCTCCACAACAGTCTTCACAGTCCATGTACTCCCAATATGAGTGACCGCTGTACACTCTTCATAAGTCAGAAACTCTGACATAGTTCATGGTTTCAGAACAAAGCTGATTCTGTTCACTACACTTTCCTCTCGTACATTCGTGTTTTGTGATGAAACTGCTCATAGTTCCCTTTCTCCCGGCGTATTGTTGGTCGGGAAGCGCCGTCGTTTTCTACACTTATTTCTTGTTAAATCTTCTGTCTTGAAAATCTTGTTTCCTGCTTTCTTCTTTCTTCCAATCTTCCTCTCTTGCGAGTCCTCTTCATTGATGAATTTTCGAAGTCAGATCTAGAAGATTTCGTTTTTCACTGAAACAGTGTCAAAGCGAGAGTTTTCCAGAAACTTCTATGTTCCACCCATCTACACACTAACTTAGCATCCTCTGTCTCAGAACAGTATTTCTCCTTTCCTCTTAAATCTTTTGACTTCCACCACAAGGGAAACTGCTGCTCCTTCTGCGAAATTATCAACTTTTTCCATCATTAACACCTTCTATTTGTAAAATATAAGTGGCTTTCCACTAACGATCCGACATTACCCTTCTGTACATCTGTACATCAATACAGTACCACATAATATTGTCAACTGCCTTTATTTTCTTTGTACTTTTCTTTCTGCAGAATATCACGGAGACAACATTTCGTACCGGACCGAAGTGTATAAAATGTACACGTAAATTTCGTACAGTTAGAGTTACATGCAATATAAAACCAGTTTTAAACCATACATTATATTTGATTTACATTACAACATCAAACAGAAATAGTGGATTAAGGGTGTATTAATAATTACAATCTTTATTATATCGTATTAAAATTCTGTTGCGTACCCTTCTGATAAAAGAAAAATATCTATATGTTACAACCTTAATTATATCATACTTAGGTAACAATGTAGAATGGAATACTGAACTGCAAAGCACACTCAGCTTGTAATGTGGTAAATGATAGTGTACTACATTCAGGAGGACGAAGAGATCAGAAATTAGAGTAAATTAGATGTAGTTTTCTTTCCAATGAATCTATAGTGAGGATGTAGAACTAGTTAAAAAACAAGGATAAATATTTATAAAGAAAGAGAGCTTCCACAGGTAGCAAGTGAAATGGTCCTCATCTATGTAGAATAAGCGACAAAAGTATAACCCTCGAGCGGACGTGTCGTTTTTTTAATACACGATGGGCCCGATGAATGCTTTGTATACACGGAAAAAAGAGCTGTCTTTGTTACTAAGGTAAATATGTATGAACAAAAGAACATGGTTTTCTTAGTTTCATCAAACAACGGTAAAGTAAACCTATATATTATGAGTTAAATCACCTGTTAGTTAAACATTAATAACATAAACTCCGTTGCCGCTTGCCTGTGTTACCCCGTAGTAATGACCACTCAAATCATGGAACAGATCTCAGCCAACCGCTTATTCTATAGCCATCCATCTCGTAGACAGCTGCATCATTCGGATCGTAATTTTTTTTTTTCTCGCATAGCTCGTTGTTTGTTGAATATTACCGCTGCTCACTTCAAAGTACTATAACTGCTGTAACGTAATATTTGCGGCAGTTCCCATAAGATGTTGCTTGATGATATTTAGTCTAATTTTAAATCACCAAGAACACACGCCACTTTGCCTGCTTAAGACTTCTTTATTGACTCTTTACTTAGCAGCTATCCCAGAATTATCACATCTTTGCTACCAAAGAATAAACAAAAAATAAATAAAATTTTAAAGATATTACGTCATGTTATCAGTAATGAACTCTAACTATTAACGGTCTTGGCAACGTAATAAAACATAAAAATTCCGTTTAGATTCATCACTGTTGCCTTTACGGTACCATGGCACAACATAGCACTGTGTTAGCAGAAACAGTAATGGAGGAATAGGTAAGGGTTCGCATTTCTAAAACAACAATGAAGCGGTACAAAACAATGTCGGTGGCGCACTTTACAAAACAGGTTCTCCCACTCGAGGATTAACACGCTTTCGTTTAAAAGGTAATAATGTATGTGTCACAAAGCATGTAAGTGTTCAATACATTAACGTGTATATTCTTAGACTATTGTAGATACGCATCGTCAAATAGAAAAGTCATTTATATTAGTCACATTACAGCACTGAATTTGTGCGGAAGTAAGGTGGTACGTAATATTCGAATTATTTGATACTATTAAGAACACACAAACATTAGCCGGTTCTGCTGAGAAATTCGTCACAGAGTTAGCCACCAATGAGTACTTCAGGTCCCTCTTAAATTGAAGTTTAGTAGCAGTTAAAGTTTTATGGAGTCTGGTAACGGACACGTTCTTGGACCAAATAAAATTACTATAAATCTTTGTGAAGATTACTCTCATCTCTAGCACTGATTCATGGAACTAAGCTGTTGGTTAGAAAAAAAGATATATGTATTAAATGCAAATTTCATTAAGAAATGAATATATTGGGAATCAGTAGCTAGTAACTTCAGTTTCTTAAGCAAGGCTCTGCGGAACGTTCTTGAGTTCACACGACCGATAATTCGAATTAGACGCTTTTGGAATTGGAAAACTTTGACTGGATGAGTTACCCCAAAAGTTGTACGTGTTAAAGCGGATAGAGTAGGACGGAATGACGTGATATGGACGTGCTCTTGTGCATTAGTGGTCTAAGTGAAGGAACGTAACTTGCAGAAAATGGTGAGTACTGTGTTCTATTGCGAGTCTTTCCCTTTCCTGTTCCAGTCGAAAATAGAGGTGAATGTCTGTACGAGCCCCAGTCTCCTTTATTAAGTCTTTACGCGAGATCAACGTTGGCTGTAGAATCGTTCTGCAGACGGTTCTCTAAGCTAAGTGTTCGTCCACACGTGGAGCACCGACTCCTTTAGCATGCCAATGCCAGCCCATACACGATCTCTTCCGACATCTGCAACAATCCGACACCTTGTGTTCACTTTCATCGATCATCCTTCATACAGACCCGAACTGGCCCCATACGATTTTTACCTGTTTCCAAAACTTCAAGAACACCATCAAGGACTTCACGTCGATAGTGATGAAACGGTGCAAGCAGAGGTGATGTTTGGATCTGTCAATAAAGTCAAACATTCTGCAGCACGGCTGGCCAAACAGCGCTCCCCTAGCGCTGTTATGAGTTGGAATAAATATTCATTGGGAGATCATCACAGCACGTCTATATGATGCATTTATCTTGTGATGAGCAACAGTGAATGCTGGCTGAGTGCGGGCGTTACGTGAAAAAGGTTGTGACAAAATCTTTTATGGCTCACACCACAAAAAAAAAAAAAAAAAAAAAAAAAATTCACTTAATTAAGCTCTCGGTTACTCACCGTACTCAATTCATTAAGCGTTTTAATGCAAGGGGAGAATTATTTTGTAGCAAATGTTGCGGGCAAGGTTGAGATTGTCTTCGACTGCACAGAGAAGTCGTTAAAGTTATTTCAGTATTTGGTCCGACGTAAGTGTGAGAACAGTATTTCTTCCACTGCGAAACTGAGAAAGTTCAGCTAACGTTTGGGGTTAACAGATTTTAATCTGCGTAACACCATATGGTTGTATCATGATCTCAGGTCCAAATACGATGGTTGGAACTTAAATAGTGGCAACTATTTATTCACAAACGAAACAAAAGAGTTACATACTTGCACCTGTTACTGTGCTTCAAAATAGTCATCAGCGTTGTGTAGAAGCCGTTGCCAGCGATGTGAAAGGCGTAGTATACCGTTAGCAGAGCCTGTTTCGTTGATGATGCAAATGCAGCGGTCTAAAATTATGGTGATTCTCGTGTACGACTGTGATTGTGTTATCCTAACGCATTACGTCCCTCCACGGCAGACCGTCAATGCACAGTATTACTGTTCGATTTTGGAACATCACCTGCGACCAGCTTTGCGAAAGAAGCGGCGACACTGCTACCCATTATTTTGCACGACAATGCGTGGGTGCATACAGCGCAAGCTGTGGCTGCTCTGTTCGATCTATGGGGCTGGGAAGTACTGTACCATCGACCATTCTCCACGGACTTAAGTCCTTGTGAGTTTGATTTGATTCCGATGACGAAGGAACCACTTCGTGGCATTCACTGCAGAACTGTTCCAGAGATTCGACGGGCAGTAGACCGGTCCATTCGCACTATCAACAGAACAGCCTGTGCTAACAGTATACTACGCTTTCCACATCGCTGGCAACGGTTCTACAAAACGCTGGTGACTACTTTGAAGGACAGTAACAGGTGGAAACATGAAATTCTTTTGTATCGGTTGTGAATAAATAGTTACCACTATTTAAGTTCCAACCCTCGTATATAGCATATTCTGAAATCTTAATGTGAATTAACTTATGAACATCACAACTTAATGTCAGATGCCTGTTTGTAGAGTATTTTAGTTCAGCTCACTGTATTAGCACTAACTAATGTACTTATTGAATTAAGTACTAAAGCTGTTGCTTTTGGGGCAAAATAAAAATTTGAAAGTAAACACTAGTGATAAAATCATCATCCTAAGAGTATGTTGGAGTAGTGGCACTGTGTTGCAAACACGTCTTGCTAGTAAGGGAAACTCCCCATCGCAGTGTGGCGGTTTGGCGGTTATTGTGTATCATCAACATGGAGAAATGCAATGAATATTGATGATATGATACTCTATGGGGTACGCTGAGGTTTGAATTCACTGTTGTTTTTTTTTTAGCAGTTGCATTGATTTGATTTTGTAAATGATACTGACAATATTATACACATGCATAACGCATTATTCATACTACAACTTCTCCCGGATAATTATTTTGTTCAAATTGCACTAGAATTCCACCTGACGTAGTGTAATAACGTTGACTGTAAGTTGTGTTCATATCACTAAAATTACAGATCGTACATCAGAGCTTTTATAATTTTTGTCTTCGATGGATTTAAGTATTCTTAGCAAACTGATCATGAAAAGGAACCACAGAATACCACCCGCACACAACACTGACGTATGCTACCAGAAATGTTTTTCTCCGTGATTCATGCGTAGTTTAATTTTGGCCTCATACATCAGCAATGAACTTACGTTCAACAATAAATACCATCAGCACTGTTCTTAGAAAATGCAGTCTGATTCGATTAATTTTTTCTTTTATAAATAGAGTTCAGTACCACTGGTGCACTTTATTTCTTACGCATCGGAATATTGTTTGCAGTTTCAAGTAATTTAAACTTGCCACTGTGATAAAAGTTAAGATGGCGGCCAACAGAAGATAGAGGGTTTCTTTTTTAATTAAGATTTTCCTTTTCTCAATAAATAATTAATCATTTAAATTGATACTACCAATAAAAAAATTATTAAATTGTTTTGCAAATTAGTTTAACACAAACCAATCCTATTTTCAACTAGAAGTACAGACGAAGTTGCTATATAATCGCAACTAAAGTGCGCGTCATATATCTTGGCGGCCGAGTTTAGGTTCGTTCTGCGCATCTGACGTCACAAAACACAGTCAGCGAATGAACAGGGAACGACGTTGCCAGATCTCGCTGCAGTGCAGAGCACGGACGAGTGTCTTCAGTTTTAGAAACGTTCAGTCATAAATAAAGTAATAGAACAAAAGCCATGTCTTGATAGCAGACTTTCTTTTATAGAAAGTTTGTAAAAAGTGTTCTTTATACCAATTGCTTCATATTATATTAATTAATTAAACCAAACAAGCAATAAGACTCCTAATTCAGGCGATAACAAGGGAAGGTGTTTGTATCAATCTCACGAACCGCTTTTTCGCAATAAAGAACAGCAGTAATTGTTTATTTCATATTGTACTTTGACGAAGCATGAGTAATTCATAGTCATACCAATAGTGTTTGTCAGTATTTTGCTTGGCATATTAGAATCCTTATGAGGTATTACTGCCACACGAGCTGCGTTAGCGTAACGGTTAAAGTGCTGAGCTACTAAGCGAAAAGTTATGAGTTCAAACCCTGTGTGGTGCATAAATTTCTTTATTTAAAAACAACATCGAAGTGTCTTACTTCAAGAATTTTATTCGTTTGAATGGAGTTTTTTTAAATGTCTAGTGCTTTGTCTCTTCATTAACCCTTTCGCTGCTGCAGACACGTGTTTCCCGCATTCCGCGCTGTGCGCGATTTTGTCATCACTGCACTGCTCGCCTGTGCAGACACACGGTGTTCCGACTGCTTTGACACACTTTATCATTCGATTTCACAAAAACTATTTGACTCAAAAATTAGATTTTTACACATCTTCTTGACTGATACCTTCCCTCCATAAATGACTTAATTTTGTTTCGATGTTCAACGCAGTTATTGTGCAGCATTAAATGTAGTAAACCATTGCACGAAATTTTGAAGAGTTTGCAGAGGTAAAAGTCCATAGCGTATACTTTCCGTACGGTCGATTTTAGTTGCCACAATGTTGAGAATGAAATGTGGACAAGATACCTAAATTTCATATAAAATTTGCTGTATAACAATATCTCATTTAATTTAAGTATGGCATAGGTGTCGTATGTAATATTGAGAAATATTCCATCTTTCGCGACTGTAATAAAAGTTTTATTTACACCAGGCGCTTTTGGCTTTATTTTAAAGCACTTCAATCAATGAAAGGTATGGTACATACACAATGGTACTCATGTTCTCTTTCTTGTTTTTGTTCCACAGTCGCAGTTTTACCTATGGTATTGAAACATATTCCTCTTCTGCAACTGTAATAAGCGACTTATTTAGACCAGACGCGTTTCTCTCTTTTGTAGCATCTTCAGTGGACAGTATTTTGTCTCCTCCATTGCCAAGTCACCTTTCGTAGTTTTGTGCTGCGGTAACACAATATTCAACGTTTGTGTCGGCTGATCAGTGTTTTAGCAAATAAATGCTGTTTGTGTGTGCCACACACAAAATTATATTTGACATAGCTCTGAGCACTTCACTGACAGACGGTATATTCAAGTCCTAATGTTTTTTGTAAGTCCACAGTTTTGTTTAATGTATTTTGTCTACTTCCTTTTGATTGATTGAAGTGCTTTAAAATAAAGCCAAACGTGCCCAGTGTAAGTAAAACTTTCGTTACAGTCGCGAAAGGTGGAATATTTCTCAATATTACATACGACACTTATGTGGTACTTAAATTAAATTAAATATATAGGTATCTTGTCCACATTTCATTCTCAACATTGTGGCAACTAAAATCGACCATACGGAAAGTATACTCTATGGACTTTACCTCTGCAAACTCTTCAAAATTTCGTGCAATGGTTTACTATAATAACTGCGTTGAACATCGAAACAAAATTAAGTCATTTATGGGGGGAAGGTATCAGTCAAAAAGATGTGTAAAAATCTAATTTTTGAGACAAATAGTTTTTGTGGTATCGAATGATAAAGAGTGTCAAAGCAATCGGAACACCGTGTGTCTGCACAGGCGAGCAGTGCAGTGACAAAATCGCCCACAGCGCGGAATCCGGGGTGCACGTCTCTGTAGCAGCGAAAGGGTTAATGCAGCCGTGGTGGCTTTACTTCATGAACTGCGCGCTCCCCCCTAAACGTAAGCTTGCGAACTATGCTATACTATGGCGCTGCTTCTATTGGCGCGTGCGTCGTGTGCAACTGGCAACGCAGCAATCTCCCGCGTCTGGGCGGGCATGCGCGAGCCGCCAAGATAAAAGAATTGAACTATAACAATGGCTGCGCTTCTTGCAGCTATGATAAAACAATTAATACAAAATTATAATTAAAAGAGGAAATGAATTTTCAATAATTAATCATAAATAGTTGTAACGCATTTGGCTCTATTTGTTTTTACCAACAAATGTACATTAAAGTACAATAATTTTACATTAAATGTTTTTCATTCAACACACCTCAAATCGATTCGCGTCTTGCGTCAGCGACGTACATCAGAAGAAGACGACAAAAGGGTACAAAACAAAAGAAAAGGATGACATAGATTAACAAAGAATGTGAAACAAATATTGTCTCTGTTTTACATAATTACCATCTTTTTAAGAAATAATTACATAATTGAATGAATGTTATTGAGTTACGTAATTTTCCACACGTTCATATTCCACTCGTAATAAATATATACATATATATATATATATATCCTGGATGTTATAGCAGTCCTCTCAGATTTAGTGGTAGAATGGCCCAGTGGGTAGTCCGTCAAAAACTGAACACAGATCAAGCATAAAACGAGCAACATTAGGCGAACTTGAATAGTCATGGCGTCGTGGTGATATGGTCAAGGTGATGGACTGCGCCAAGGGAGATACATGTTTAAATCTCCATCATACCTCTTTTTTTTTTCACAAAATTATAAGCTGTCCGTCCGGTCATTGACGTGTCTGTTCGCTGTACTCAAATTTGCGTCTGTGTCGTCCGATTGCAACAGCGAGGGGTAATGAAGGGACCCTTAGACGTATGTACCTCCTATTTGTTCTGCACAAATACGACGTGTTATGACTCTTGAGTTTCGTTTTGGAAGTACTGACTGCTGAATTCCTTTGTTTTACGATAGTCCACATTCATTTATTGTTGTTTTCATGTCTCCTACTCTCCCTACTCATCTTATTTACTTGCGACAGTAATATATTCTTACCTCATGTTTAATATTCTGTAACCAATGTACGGTATGACAATTGCCAACATTATACACACTTCAATGACCGGACGGACAGTTCGAAATTTTGTGAAAAAAAAAAAAGAAAACTGGGGCACGTTGCAGATTCAGACACGCATCTCCCACTTCGCAATTCAACGCCGTGACCGCAGAACTACGACACTATGACAGTTAAAACTTGGTCAGTGTTGCACATCTTAAACTTGCCCGTTCACTGTTTCTATTTTGCTTCTTTTTTCACGATTCAGTACAGCTCCTTCCTGTTTTCATGCTTGATTTGCATTCAGTTTCAGAGTATCCACTGGGCCGGGCCATTCTACCATTAAATCTGAGGGGGAGGAGGGGGCAGGAGTTAACCTTTGCAAGATTCTTACCTGTACAGTCTTCGGTTGCTCGGAAAAGCGCAGTGGTGGGGGAGGCCAGAACGCTGAGCAGACTCACCTGCGCTAGTGGAGCTCGTGCGCTCTCTGGAAGCGGAAATTTTGGCCAGGCCTGTTCTACACTTACGGTATCAACAAACCGGCCTCTGGTTCTACACAGATTACGCGAAAGAACTTGCCCCCCTTCTAACAGCCGTGTACCGCAAGTCTCTAGAGGAACGGAAGGTTCCAAATGATTGGAAAAGAGCACAGGTAGTCCCAGTCTTCAAGAAGGGTAGTCGAGCAGATGCGCAAAACTATAGACCTATATCTCTGACGTCGATCTGTTGTAGAATTTTAGAACATGTTTTTTGCTCGACTATCATGTGGTTTTTGGAAACCCAGAATCTACTATGTAGGAATCAACATGGATTCCGGAAACAGCGATCGTGTGAGACCCAACTCGCTTCATTTGTTCATGAGACACAGAAAATATTAGATACAGGCTCCCAGGTAGATGCTATTTTTCTTGACTTCCGGAAGGCGTTCGATACAGTTCCGCACTGTCGCCTGATAAACAAAGTAAGAGCCTACGGAATATCAGACCAGCTGTGTGGCTGGATTGAAGAGTTTTTAGCAAACAGAACACAGCATGTTGTTCCCAATGGAGAGACGTCTACAGACGTTAAGGTAACCTCTGGCGTGCCACAGGGGAGTGTTATGGGACCATTGCTTTTCACAATATATATAAATGACCTAGTAGATAGTGCCGGAAGTTCCATGCGGCTTTTCGCGGATGATGCTGTAGTATACAGAGAAGTTGTAGCATTAGAAAATTGTAGCGAAATGCAGGAAGATCTGCAGCGGATACGCACTTGGTGCAGGGAGTGGCAACTGACCCTTAACATAGACAAATGCAATCTATTGCGAATACACAGAAAGAAGGATCCTTTATTGTATGATTATATGATAGCGGAACAAACACTGGTAGCAGTTACTTCTGTAAAATATCTGGGAGTATGCGTGCGGAACGATTTGAAGTGGAATGATCATATAAAATTGATTGTTGGTAAGGCGGGTACCAGGTTGAGATTCATTGGGAGAGTCCTTAGAAAATGTAGTCCATCAACAAAGGAGGTGGCTTACAAAACATTCGTTCGACCTATACTTGAGTATTGCTGATCAGTGTGGGATCCGTACCAGATCGGGTTGACGGAGGAGATAGAGAAGATCCAAAGAAGAGCGGTGCATTTCGTCACAGTTTTATTTGGTAACCGTGATAGCGTTACGGAGATGTTTAACAAACTCAAGTGGCAGACTCTGCAAGAGAGGCGCTCGGCATCGCGGTGTAGCTTGCTCGCCAGGTTTCGAGAGGGTGCGTTTCTGGATGAGGTATCGAATATATTGCTTCTCCCTACTTATACCTCCAGAGGAGATCACGAATGTCAAATTAGAGAGATTAGAGCGCGCACGGAGGCTTTCAGACAGTCGTTCTTCCCGCGAACCATACGCGAGTGGAACAGGAAAGGGAGGTAATAACAGTGGCATGGAAAGTGCCCTCCGCCACACACCGTTGGGTGGCTTGCGGAGAATAAATGTAGACGTAGATGTAGATGTGGTTGAGAGAAATGTAACGTCGTCAGCGTGACTGTTTCGAAAAATAAATTTGTAGACCCGAAGAATAAAGATGTAGAATGTTAATAAATTTTATTTTACCAGACGTTGAAAATACCGCTGCAGTTGTAAGGTTCTTTTACTTAGAACACGACCGGTTTCGGGCTTTCATTCGCCCGAGTATTAGTTCGTGCTGTGACTAGTACAGGACGCGGTGTAATAACAGCTGGTAATACACCGCGTCCAGTACTAGTCCACCGCGGCGCTCGGAGTCACAGCACGAAGTAAGAACACCTGGGCCGGCCGCGGTGGCCGAGCGGTTCTAGGCGCTTCAGTCCGGAGCCGCGCGACTGCTACGGTCGCAGGTTCGAATCCTGCCTCAGGCAAGGATGTGTGTGATGTCCTTAGGTTAGTTAGGTTTAAGTAGTTCTAAAAAATGGTTCAAATGGCTCTGAGCACTATGGGACTTAGCATCTATGGTCATCAGTCCCCTAGAACTTAGAACTACTTAAACCTAACTAACCTAAGGACATCACACAACACCCAGCCATCACGAGGCAGAGAAAATCCCTGACCCCGCCGGGAATCGAACCCGGGAACCCGGGCGTGGGAAGCGAGAACGCTACCTCACGACCACGAGATGCGGGCTAAGTAGTTCTAAGTTCTAGGGGACTGATGACCTCAGATGTTAAGTCCCATAGTGCTCAGAGCCATTTGAACCGTTTGAACAAGAACACCTGAAGACGGGCATATAAAAGCCAGAAACCGGTCATGTTCTAAATAAAAGCACCTTCCAACTGTAGTGGTATTTTCAGCCTCTGGTATAATGCTCAGTTGAGGATGTTCCTCCGACAGGATTGTTTGAAGTTTACTTTATTCAAAAAGGCTTAAGAGCTGCGAAGATATTAATGTTAAAAATATATCGGCTCAACCACTTGTTTATAGTGTAAAACACTAAGATTGACGCGTTTCGGAAGTCAAGCTTCCATCATCAGAGTAATAAAAAGTAAAAGAATCTGTTAAGACTCGCTAATATGGAACATGCACCAGGCACAATAAAATTGATAATAAAATTAAAACAGCTTCGCTACTTCCCTTGTTGCAACTGTGACTTCCAAGGTGCGTCTCCACATAGTCAAAAGTGGTGACGACCATGTGGAGATGCACCTTGGAAGTCACGGCTGCAACAAGGGAAGTAGCCAAGCTGTTTTAATTTTATTATCAATTTTATTGTGTCTGGTGCATGTTCCATATTAGCGAGTCTTAACAGATTCTTTTACTTTTTATTAGTCTGATGATGGAAGCTTGACTTCCGAAACGCGTCAGTCTTAGTGTTTTACACTACAAACAAGTGGTTGAGCCGATATATTTTTAACATTGACATTCACAACCACGACCTCTCATCCAGTATGGATAAAACCGAAGATATTACTTTTCAGCTCGCCTTCGTAATTGGTTCTACGAGGGTCACTCCAAAAGCAATGCACACTATTTTTGTAAAAAAACACATTTTTCATTCTACATGTGTGAAAGTTTTACAGCGTGTAGATACATCCTTCCCGCTTGTTTTCAAACTTAATTCAACATGTTCCCGTAGTGGCGCCGTCACAGCATGTTTTCAAGATGGCTGCTACACTTGACGTTCGTCAGAAACAACGTGCTGTCTTAGAATTCCTGTGCTGTGAAAACGAGACAGTGGGAAACACACACAAGAAGTTGAAAAAGGTGTATGGAGATGCTGCTGTCGATCACAGTACAGTTAGTCGGTGGGCAAGCAAGTTACGTGATGAAAGCGGGCACGGGAATATTGAGGATTGTCCTCGCAGCGGCAGGCCTCGAACTGCACGCACTCCAGACAATGTGCAGAGAGTTAACGAATTGGTGACTGCTGACAGACGGATCACAGTGAACGAATTGTCACGCTACTTTGGGATAGGGGAATGAAGTATTTGCAGAATACTGAAAGTGTTGGCGTTAAAAAAGGTTTGCGCCAGTTGGGTTCCCAGGATGTTGACAGTGGCTCACAAAGAAACAAGAAAAACGTATGGCTCAAAATGGTTCAAATGGCTGTGAGGACTATGCGACTTAACTTCTGAGGTCATCAGTCGCCTAGAACGTAGAACTAATTAAACCTAACTAACCTAAGGACATCACACACATCCATGCCCGAGGCAGGATTCGAACCTGCGACCGTAGCGGTCACGCGGTTCCAGACTGGAAACGGTATGCAACGAACTTTTGGAACAGTACAAGAATGGTGGAAATGAACTTCTTGGACGAATTGTGATAGGTGATGAAACATGGCTCCATCATTTTTCACAAGAGACGAAGAGGCAATCAATAGAGTGGCATCATGCAAATTCACCCAAGAAAAAAAATTCAAAAACACACCCTCTGCTGGAAAAGTTATGGCTACGGTGTTTTTCGATTCCAAAGGACTCTTGCTTGTGGACATCGTGCCAAGTGGAACCACCATAAATTCTGATGCATATGTGACGGCACTGAATAAACTTCAAGCTCGACTGAGTCGTGTTCGACCACATCGGCAAAAGCAGGATGTTTTGCTGTTGCACGACAATGCACTGCCACATGTCAGTCAAAAAAACCACGGAAGCGATCACAAAACTCAGATGCACAACACTGAAACACCCGCCTTACAGTGCTGGCCTGGCTCCATGTGACTATCATCTCTTTCCGAAACTGAAACAAATGTTCAAATGTGTGTGAAATCTTATGGGACTTTACTGCTAATGTCATCAGTCCCTCAGGTTACACACTACTTAACCTAAAATGTCCTAATGACACACACACCCATGCCCGAGGGAGGACTCGAACCTCAGCCGGAACCAGCTGCACAGTCAATGACTGCAGCGCCATAGACTGCTCGGCTAATCCCGCGCGGCCTTTGGGAAACTGAAAGACTCTCTTCGTGGAACGAGGTTTGAAGATGATGACTGCCTTGTGCAGGCTGCCAAACAGTGCCTCCAACAGGTTGGTCCAGAATTTTACCGTGCGGGTGTACAGGCGCTGGTTTCAAGATGGCGTAACGCAGTTGAGAGGGATGGAAATTATGTGGAGAAATGAAAATATTGTTCCTAAAGGATGTATCTAAACACTGTGAAACTTTCAAACATTTAGAATAAAAGATGGATTTTTTTTTTAAATATAGTGTGCATTTGTTTTGGAGTGACCCTCGTACTAGTCAGAAGATCTTCGAGCCTTGTATCGTGTTGATGTGTACTGTAAACGGGCCGTTTCGTGCTGTGCAGGATGGACGGCGTGGTGGAGGAGGAGGGCAACTTCTCGCTGCTGGGCGACGACCTGGAGCAGGTGGAGTACACGCCGTACTCGGAGCGGCCCGAGACGTACGTGGTGCCGGTGCTGTTCGCGCTGATCTTCCTGGCGGGCGTGCTGGGCAACGGCACGCTGGTCGTCATCTTCGCCCGGCACCGCACCATGCGCAACGCGCCCAACACCTACATCATCTCGCTGGCGCTCGGCGACCTGCTCGTCATCGTCACGTGCGTGCCCTTCACGTCGATCGTGTACACGCTCGAGTCGTGGCCGTGGGGCACGCTCGTGTGCAAGCTGAGCGAGTGCGCCAAGGACGTGTCGATCGGCGTGTCGGTGTTCACGCTGACGGCGCTGAGCGCCGAGCGCTACTGCGCCATCGTCAACCCGATGCGGCGGCACGCGGCCGGCCGGCTGGGCGCGCGCCTCGGTTCCCGGCTGCTCGCAGTGCTGTCGGCCGCCGCCATCTGGGCGCTGGCGCTGCTGCTGGCGCTGCCCGCCGCCCTCTACTCGCACGTGCCCGAGGTCAACCTCTCCTCCGTCAACAGGACCATACAGGTGAGCCGGCCGGCCGCGGACCATCCTATGTTTAACAGTAGCGGCGGGCTGCACGTCTCCCGAAATAAGATACTAACACCGGGAGAGTTGGACCACCGGGTGACACGGACTAGAGGCCTATACAGGGTGGTCCACTGATCCTGACCGGGCCAAATATCTCACGAACTAAGCGTCAACCTAAAAAACTACAATGAACGAAAGTTGTCTAGCTTGAAGGGGGAAACCAGATGGCGCTATGGTTGGCCCAGGTTCAGAGGGTTCAAATGGCTCTGAGCACTATGGGACTTAACTTCTGAGGTCATCAGTCCCCTAGAAATTAGAACTACTTAAACCTAACTAACCTACGGACATCACACACATCCATGCCCGAGGCAGCGTTCGAACCTGCGACGGTAGCGCTCCCGCCGTTCCAGACTGTAGCGCCTAGAACCGCTCGGCCTCTCCGGCCGGCTACCATACGTCAAACGGATATCAATTGCGTTTTTTAAATAGGACCCCCAATTTTTTATTACATATTCATGTAGTACGTAAAGAAATATGAATGTTTTAATTGGACCACTTTTTTCGCTGTGTGATAGATGTTGCTTTAATAGTCACAAACATATGGCTCACAATTTTAGACGAACAGTTGCTAACAGGTAGGTTTCTTAAATTAAAATACAGAACGTAGGTACGTTTGAACATTTTATTTCGGTTGTTCCAATGTGACACATGTACCTTTGTGAACTTATCATTTCTGAGAACTCATGCTGTTACAGCTGATTACCGGTAAATACCCATTAATGCAATAAATGCTCAAAATGATGTCCGTCAACCTCAATGCATTTGCCAATACGTGTAACGACATTTCTCTCAACAGCGAGTAGTTCGCCTTCCGTAATGTTCGCACATGCATTGACAATGCGCCGACGCATGTTGTCAGGCGTTGTCGGTGGATCACCATAACAAATATCCTTCAACTTCCCCCACAGAAAGAAATCCGGGGACGTCCGCTCCGGTGAAGGTGCAGACCATGGTGTGGTGCTTCGACGACAAATCCACCTGTCATGAAATATGCTATTCAATACCGCTTCAACCGCACGCAAGCTATGTGCCGGACATCCATCATGTTGGAAGTACATCGCCATTCTGTCATGCAGTGACACATCTTGTAGTGACATTGGTATAACATTACGTAGGAAATCAGTATACATTGCACCATTTAGATTGCCAACGATAAAATGGGGGCCAATTATCGTTCCTCCCATAATGCCGCAGCGAAGGTCACTGATGTTCCACTTGTCGCAGCCATCGTGGATTTTCCGTTGCCCAATAATGCATATTAAGCCGGATTACGTTACCTCTGTGGGTGAATGACGCTTCGTCGCTAAACAGAACGTGTGCAAAAAATATGTCATCGTCCCGTAATTTCTCTTGTGCCCAGTGGCAGAATTGTACACGACGTTCAAAGCTGTCGTCATGCAATTCCTGGTGCTTAGCAATATGGCATGGGTGCAATCGATCTTGATATAGCATTCTCCCCACCGACGTTTTTGAGATTCCCGATTCTCGAGCAATTTGTCTACTACTGATGTGCGGTTTAGCCGCGACAGCAGCTAAAACATCTACTTGGGCATCATCATTTGTTGCAGGTCGTGCATGACGTTTCACACGTGGCTGAACACTTCCTGTATCCTTAAATAGCGTAACTACCCGGCGAACGGTCCGGACACTTGGATGATGTCGTCCAGGATACCGATCAGCATACATAGCACACGCCCGTTGGGCATTTTGATCACAATAGCCATATATCAACACGATATCGACGTTTTCTGCAATTGGTAAGCGGTCCATTTTAACGCGGGTAATGTATCACGAAGCAAATACCGTCCGCACTGGCGGAATGTTACGCGATACCACTTATTTATACGTTTGTGAGTATTACAGCGCCATCTATCACAAAGCGAAAAAAGTGGTCCAACTAAAACATTCATATTTCTGTACGTACTTCACGAATATGTAATAAAATGGGGGTTCCTATTTTAAAAAAACGCAGTTTATAGCCGTTTGACCTATGGCAGCGCCATGTAGCGAGCCAACCATAGCGTCATCTGGTTTCCCCCTTCAAACTAGATGAGTTTCGTTCTTTGTAGTTTTCTCGTTTGATGCTTATTTCGTGAGATATCTGGCCCGGTCACTATCAATGGACCACCCTGTATCACAAATGCGACGCTGGAGAGCAGCCACCGCTAATTGTGAGGAAGCTCTTTAGTGAAAAAAGTGCGAAAGTGTTGCTGTTATTTTCGTGTTAGTTCTGGAGAAAAATGAAATTCCTGTTCCGGTAGGCCTAAAAATTTTATCGTACAGCTACATAATTTTAGTTTTTAGGCATGTTTTGCACTATATTCATGTAGTTTTCTTTTTACTGAGAGCTTGACAAACGTGTAGCCATGAAACTAACCTAAAATGGCCTTCGATTTCGCTATGTGCAGATAGAAGTCGTGGTGGTCCATCTCTCCCAGACAATAGGCATAGATACACCAGTGTTATTTTCGGAGAAATTGACCACTTGTTTTACTGTGTGAGAAGTGGAGTGTAATTAAATTTTCTTTCGAAGCATGTGAATAATCCCAGAGCAGATGATCGCAGACTCAGGCTATGCTAATTTGTAGGAAGATATGTCCGTGCCAAGAAACGGAAGAGCAGAATCTCACACAGACCAGCAAACCAAAGCTCATCAAAAGGTCCTGTGACGCCGAGCACATCATAAGAGCAGAGCTACCTGTACAAGACAAACTCCTACACTGACACCACTTCGGACTACACTCCTGCTAAAACTGAAACTTCCACGAGAAAATGTCTACTCCTAAGCCAACACAGACAAGACTTTTGCAAGAAATAGCAACTGTTTCTTCTATTGACAGAACAATGAATCTCAAGAGAAAGGCAACAACTCTATCCAAATGACTAAAGTTTGCAGAAAATATTCAAACTGTAAAGAAAAAGAGAGAAATGAAAATAAAGGGGGGAAAACGCCAAAAAGATCACCAAAAGAAAATGTTGGTGAAGAAACAGTGTAAAGAAGCTAAAAAGGAAAAATAATCTAACCAGCTCACCATGTTCATCAGATACAGCAATTGTAGCGAATTATGAAAATAACTTTGAATAGGATCAGGATGAATATGTTGAGTGGTCTCAAACCAATTAGGAAATTAATAAAATTGACGATTGGAATCAGTGTGTTTGTCGTTCACGATTGCCAAATGAATTTTGTTCAACATTTGGTAAAAAGTGCAATTCCTGTGATGAGAGAAAGATAGGATACTGCTTCAAGAAAACAACAACTCATCAGAAAAGCCAACGTTCAATCAAGATTTACAATAAACTGATAAATTTGCTTTGGACTAATATATTTAATCCTATAGTTCTGTATTCATTACAAAATATTTCAAATAAAAACATGTAATTTTAATTGTCTCTTTTCTCATACATAGCCGTTCTTTATGGTCAATCTCTCCCAGTACTGTGCTCCATCTCACTCATACCCCTGTCGACCACTCATGTACATTTTCATGATATCTCTTGTATTTTGAGTGACAATGCCTCAGTAATGTATTGTACTTAAGCTTGTATGATACTGCACAAGAACATGCTGCCAGATGAGGACAAAAGTTGAAAAAAACAAATTTTATTTTGAAGAAGAAAAGTGGTACAATTCTCACAGACTTGCCCTACTTAGTACGACACAGCAGTGCCTTCATTATTAACAAGTACGATGCAATGTTCCTTCGGACATCCGTGCATGTCTGAAGGAACATTCCATCTACTTCTCAACAACAGAGGCGCTGCTACTTCGTATTTATTCGCCAACAGCGGGCCCTCGACTCTCAATAAGTTTGTCCTTCCTGAACGGGAATGTACGTATTGTAGAAGCCCAGGTTGTGACACAAGGGCGATGACATGGTCACGATTCATGCATGGATAGCCGAAGAGGTCAAGGCGCCTTCTCGTGTGAAGGGGAAATTCGGATTCGAGTCCTGGTCCAACACAAATCTTCATTGTCATCTTTCCGACATACAGCTGACGATGGTTCACCAAGATACTTGGTTTCAGTTTTGGTTTCAAAATCTGGTAGACTGAACAGATTAAACTGCAGTTTCATTTGTTGAATGTATTACACATGTACGAGGGGCAGTCAAATGAAAACCGAACGTATACTATAATAGGACCATGCAATGGATCCACTTAGAGTAATCACCACATGCGTTAAGACATTTATTTCGCTGGCTGATGAGATGGCCAGTTTCCGTTTTGTAGAACGCGGTCGCCACTAACAGATTCGCAGCAGCAGCCACTATTGCACTTTTTCATCTGATTGAAAGCAACGTCAATGCATGTCTTTCTTCAGGTCGCCAAATATGTGAAAATCACACAGTGAAAGATCCGCGCTGTACGGAGGATATTGTAGTGTTTCCCAACCAAATCACTGAAGTGCAGCCTTTGTACGATTGGCAGTTTTTTTTTTAATTTACTCGTCAAATTTCGTAGGAACAAATTGAGCAGCAAATCTCCAAGGTCATGGAACGTGTCAGTACATGCAATACAACATAACCGTAATATCAGATAAAAATAAATGTTCGTGAACCTTAAAAAAGTCAGTCCATAAGTCTAAGTAAACGCTATCAGCAATACAATAAAACTCAGCTTAATTTTTCAAGGAACTTCTCGACAGAATAGGAGTGGCCGATGAGGAAACTCTTCAGTTTCGATTTGAAAGCGCATGAATTACTGCTAAGATTTTTGAATTCGAATGGCAGCTTATTGAAAATGGATGCAGCAGTATACTGCACACCTTTTTGCACGAGAGTTAAGGAAGTCCAGTACAAATGGAGGTTTGATTTCTGCCGAGTATTAACCGAGTGAAAGTTGCTTATTTTTTGGAATAAACTAATATTGGTAACAAGAAACGACAATAAGGAATAAACGTATTGGGAGGCCAATGTCGAAATACCCAGACTCGTGAACAGAGGTCGACAAGAGGTTCACGAACTAACACCACTTATTGCCCGAACCTCCCGTTTCTGGGCCAAAAATATCCTTTTAGAATGGGAAGAGTTACCCCAAAATATAATACCATACGACAATAGCGAATGAAAATAAGCAAAGTAGACTAATTTTCTTGTCGAACGATCACTCACTTCTGATACCGTTCGAATAGCAAAAATAGCAGTATTAAGTCTTTGAACAAGATCCTGAACGTGGGCTTTCCACGACAGCTTAATATCTATCTGAACACCTAGAAATTTGAACAGTTCAGTTTCACTAATCATATACCCGTTCTGTGGAATTAAAATGTCAGGTTTTGTTGAATTGTGTTTTAGAAACTGTAAAAACTGTGACTTACTGTGATTTTGCGTTAGTTTATTTTCTACAAGCCGTGAATCGAGGTCATATACTGCACTATTTGAAACCGAAATGTGGAAGCAGGCATCATAGTGCAATAGGATGATTCCGTTTGACAACATTCTCACAGTCCAAGAGCAAATAGCAAAGCCAACAGTGAAGGCACCCTACATCTCCCCCGCTAAATGAATCCAGTGCTTTTTCAATAAGTTCCAGTAAGGTCTTGATAGCTTTCTTCGATTGCTGGAGCCATCTTCTCGTCGATGTCATCGAATGTGGAACGCCCAGGAAAGCTGTCGAGCGGATTCATCTTGGTGCACGATAATGCCCGCCTCCGTACTGCCTACTGGGCGAAGGCTACGCTTCAGAGATTTGATTGGGATACACTGCAACATACTCCTTACAGCTCGCATCTTTCACCGTGTGACTTTTACATCTTGGGCGACCTGGAGAAAGACATGTGTGGGCGTCAAATCCACTCAGACGAGGAAGTGCAGGAGTGGATACAGTTGTGGATTCGTCAGCAGCTGACCGCCTCAGACGAAACAGGAATTGATAGTCTTGTCACTCAGTGGGATAAATGTCTTACTGTGAGCGGTGATTGCTTTCGAATGGAACCATTCCATGCTCCCGTTGTGGCAGGTGATTCGTTTTCACTCCATATTTGTTGTATGATCATGAGTTATGTGGACGTTACCAAAGTATGAAAATGAGCGGTTACATTCGAAACTAGTTACCAGTATAAATCACATAAGTTGTGAGAAAAATTTAAGTAAAGAACTATCATTCTATTCTTTTGTCGCTCCACGCTGTACGAACATCAGACACCCTGGATATTACACAGTACCCTACCCTGGCACCATCCCATCATTCCAAACTCCTTGCAGGTGGCTGAAGTTAATATTTGGTTGTAGACGTGAAGGGGTTAAATTACGCCTAGCGAACTTCAATAACTCGTGGTTCAGAAAGCGCCTGTACACGCATTTTGTGTCACTGAACAGATATTATTTCACAGGTTGCATTAAAAAGCAGATTCAGATACCAGTAAAATACACTACTGGCCATTAAAATTGCTACACCACGAAGATGACGCAATACAGACGCGAAATTTAACCGATAGGAAGACGATACTGTGATATACAAATGATTAGCTTTTCAGAGCGTTCACACAAGGTTGGCGCCGGTGGTGACATCTACGGCGTGCTGATATGAGGAAAGTTTCCAATCGATTTCCCATACACAAACAGCAGTTGACCGGCGTTGCCGGGTGAAACTTTGTTGTGATGCCTCGTGTAAGGAGGAAAAATGCGTACCAGCACGTTTCTGACTTTGACAAAGGTCGGATTGTAGCCTATGGCGATTGCGGTTTATCGTATCGCAACATTGCTGCTCGCGTTGGTCGAGATCCAATGACTGTTAGCAGAATATGGAATCTGTGGGTTCAGGACGGTAATAGTGAACGTCGGGCTGGATCCCAACGGCCTCGTATCACTATCAGTCGAGATGATAGGCATCTTATCCGCATGGCTGTAACGGATCGTGTAGCCACGTCTCGATCCCTGAATCAACAGATGGGGATGTTTGCAAGACAACAACCATCTACACAAACAGTTCGGCCACGTTTGCAGCAGCATGGACTAACAGCTCAGAGACCATGGCTGCGGTCACCCTTGATGCTGCATCACAGACAGGAGCGCCTGCGATGGTGTACTCGACGACGAACCTGGGTGCACGAATGGCAAAACGTCATTTTCTCGGATGAATCCAGGTTCTGTTTACAGCATCATGACGGTCGCATCCGTGTTTGGCGACATCGCGGTGAGCGCACATTGCAAGCGTGTATTCGACATCGCCATACTGGCGTATCACCCGGCGTGATGGTATGAGGTGCCATTGGTTACACGTCTCGGTCACCTCTTGTTCGCACTGACGGCACTTTGAACAGTGTACGTTACATTTCAGATGTGTTACGACCCGTGGCTCTACCCTTAATTCGATCCCTGCGAAACACTACATTTCAGCAGGATAATGCACGACCGCATGTTGCAGGTCCTGTACGGGCCTTTCTGGATACAGAAAATGTTCGACTGCTGCCCTGGCCAGCACATTTTCCAGATCTCTCACCAATTGAAAACGTCTGGTCAATGGTGGCCGAGCAACTGGCTCGTCACAATACGCCGGTCACTACTGTTGATGAACTGTGGTATGGTGTTGAAGCTGCATGGGCAGCTGTAACTGTACACGCCATCCAAGCTCTGTCTGACTCAATGCCCAGGCGTATCAAGGCCGTTATTACGGCCAGAGGTAGTTGTTCTGGGTACTAATTTCTCAGGATCTTGCACCCAAATTGCGTGAAAATTTAATCACGTGTCAACTCTAGTATAATATATTTGTCCAATGAATACCCGTTTATCATCTGCTTTTTTCTTGGTGTAGCAATTTTAATGGCCAGTAGTGTATGAACTGATTAATTACTTTACATATTACTTCGAGTAGTTGTTAGAGTAAAGGACAAGGACAGCGTTCTGCTCATGGGTGATTTTAATGCCAGGATTAGAAATCGAACAGAAGGTATGAAAAGGTTATGGGTAAATTTGGAGAGGATATGGAGGCCAACGGGAACGATAAACAACTCTTGGATTTCTGTGCCAGTATGGGCTTAGTAATCACAAATTCCTTTTTTAAACATAAGAACATTCACCAGTATACTTGGGACGGCAGGGGAACCAGATCTGTCATTGTCTATATAATAACAAATCAGGAATTCCGGAAGGCTGTGAGGGACACACGTGTGTTCAGGGGATTATTTGATGACACTGATCACTATTTAATCTGCAGTGAAATTGGTATTGTGAGGAGGATAAGAGTGGAGAAACTTCATGATAAGGAAATCAGGCACAAGTACATAACAGCGATCTCAGGAAGGTACCAGTTAGTTGAATGTAGTCAATTACAGTCATTGGAAAAGGAATGGACAAGGTACAGGGACACAGTACTAGAAGTGCCTAAAGAATGTCTTGGAACAATAGTGTGTAAAGGTAGGATGAAGCAAACAGCTGTAAAAGAAAAAAGAAGGCGTATCAAAAATGGCTACATACTAGAACTCAGGTAGACAGAGAAAGCTATGTTGAAGAAAGAAACAAAGCCAAACATAACTGCAGCATCCAAGAAGAAATTTTGGGAAGACTTTGGAAACAGGTTGGAGACTTTGGGCCAAGCTGCTGGAAAACCAGTCTGGAGTGTAATTAGCAGTCTTCGAAAGGGAGGTAAGAAGGAAATAACAAATATTTTGGACAGGTCAGGAAAACTGCTGGTGAATCCTGATGATGCCTTGGGGGATGGAGGGAATATTTTGAAGAGTTGCTCAATGTAGGTGAAAATACGATCAGTAATGTTTCAGATATCGATGTACAATGGGATAGGAATGATGATGAAAATAGGATCACATTTGAGGAAGTGGAGAAAATGGTCAATAGATTGCAGTGCAATAAAGCGGCTGGGGTGGATGAAATTAAGTCGGGACTCATCAAATACAGTGGAACGTCAGGACTTAAATGGCTACACAGGATAACTGAAATGGCGTGGGAGTTGCTCAATGTAGGTGAAAATACGATCAGTAATGTTTCAGATTTCGATGTACAATGGGATAGGAATGATGATGAAAATAGGATCACATTTGAGGAAGTGGAGAAAATGGTCAATAGATTGCAGTGCAATAAAGCGGCTGGGGTGGATGAAATTAAGTCGGGACTCATCAAATACAGTGGAATGGCAGGTCTTAAATGGCTACACAGGATAACTGAAATGGCGTGGGAGTCGGGACAGGTTCCATCAGACTGGACGAAAGCAGTAATTACACCAATCTTTAAACATGGAAACAGAAAATACTGTAACAACTACAGAGGTATCTCTTTAATCAGCGTTGTGGGTAAAATCTTCTCAGGTCATGTTGAAAGGAAAGTGCAACTATTAGTTGAGGACAAATTGGATGAAAATCAGTGTGGGTTTAGACCTCTTAGAGGTTGTAAGGACCAGATCTTTAGCTTACAGCAAATAATGGAGAAGTGTTGCTAGTGCAACAGGGAATTGTATCTATGCTTTATAGATCTAGAAAAGGCATACGACCGGGTTTCTAGGAGGAAGTTATTGTCTTTTCTACGAGATTATGGAATAGGAGGCAAACTTTTGCAAGCAATTAAAGGTCTTTAGATAGATAGTCAGGCAGCTGTTAGATTTGACGGTAAACTGAGTCCATGGTTCAGAGTAGTTTCAGGGGTAAGACAAGGCTGCAACCTGTCTCCACTGTTCTTCATACTATTTATGGATCATATGTTGAAAACAATAGACTGTCTGGGTGAGATTAAGATATGTGAACACAAAGTAAGCAGTCTCGCATATGCGGATGACTTAGTTGTGATGGCAGATTCGATTGAATGTTTGCAAAGTAATATTTCAGAGCTAGTTGAGAAATGTAAGGACTATGGCATGAAGATTAGCATCTCCAAAACGAAAGTAATGTCAGTGGGAAAGAGATATAAACCGATTGATTGCCAAATAGGAGGAACAAAGTTAGAGCAGGTGGACGGTTTCAAGTACTTAGGATTCATATTCTCACAGGATGGCAACATAGTGAAAGAACTGGAAGCGAGGTGTAGCAAAGCTAATGCAGTGAGCGCTCAGCTACGATCTACTCTCTTCTGCAAGAAGGAAGTCAGTACCAAGACTAAGTTATCTGTGCACCGTTCAATCTTTCGACCAACTTGGTTGTATGGGAGAGAAAGCTGGGTGGATTCGGGTTACCTTATCAACAAGGTTGAGGTTACAGATATGAAAGTAGCTAGGATGATTGCAGGTACTAGTAGATGGGAACAATGGCAGTAGGGTGTCCACAGTGAGGAAATCAAAGAAAAAGTTGGAATGAACTCTATAGATGTAGCAGTCAGGGTGAACAGGCTTAGATGGTGGGGTCATGTTACACGCATGGGAGAAGCAAGGTTACCCAAGAGACTCATGGGTTCCGCAGTAGAGGGTAGGAGGAGTCGGGGTAGACCAAGGAGAAGGTACCTGGATTCGGCTAAGAATGATTTTGAATAGGCTTAACATCAGAAGAGGCACCAATGTTAGCACTGAATAGGGGATCATGGAGGAATTTTATAAGGGGTCTATGCTCCAGACTGAACGCTGAAAGGCATAATCAGTCTTAAATGATGATGATGATGATTACTTCGTGTGGCTAGTTCATTAGATGACAGACTGAATGATTTCAACATTGAGTAATTAACAGGCAACATGTGTTTCATGTTTCCAGGTGTGCAACCCATTTCCTGAGTACCTGGGCGAGGGCTACGCGGCCTTCATGGTGCTGTTCAAGTTCCTGACGTACTACGCGGTGCCCCTGGTGATCATCACCGTGTTCTACACCATGATGGCGGCCCAGCTGCAGTCGGCGGCGCGGTGCATGCCGGGAGAACCGCAGGGCCAGAGCGCGCAGGTGCGCGCGCGCAAGAAGGTCGCCAAGATGGTGCTCGCCTTCGTCGCCATCTTCTTCCTCTGCTTCCTGCCCTACCACGTCTTCATGCTCTGGTCTCTCGCCTTCTTCTCCGTCGTATTCGTTCCATTATCTCTCCTGATCTACCGTCTGAAGTTGCTTCTTTTGCACGAGTTTGGTTCCGTTTCCTTACTTCTGTGCGAACTTCAGCTGTACCTTAAATAACACAGCATCGTTCTCACAGAAGATTATGGTACTAAGGCAATATTTGTATAAATCAACATCATTAAGTGGCAGAATATCGCTACGAAATTATTTATGAAGAATGTCTGTAAGTACCTTTTCTTAATTTGAGCATCGAGATAGTTCGACAGTTTTGTAATGTATATAACACATGTCTTATTAGAATATGGCCTCAAATACACGTCTGTTTACTTAATGTGCAAAAATATAGCTGTAACAATGAAACATCAAGCGACTTCAGTAGGTAGGTCATGTTCTCAGATTTTAAAGTGGTTGTTAAGTGTAAAAATATTTCTTACCATATATTAGATTTCTTAATTGACGTACGTAAGATTGCAGTTCTGCTTTGGAGATCCACACATGTGATTCATCTAACTTAAAAGCTTCTAATGAAATGAAATTTGTAAGAATGTACATAAATGAGTAACGTGAGACTGTGACAAGTTCAGTTATATGGAGTTCACAAATTTACAGATTTTTCTTGCAGACTGGCTAGCGTTTGAAAAAAACTGGTCATGCTATAAACCAGAACACATGCTTACTTGTCAGCATGATAAACTAGGAGTACTCACACAGCCTTTATTTCAGTGCTGCATAGAATGAAGTATACTATAACTGAAATCTAACGATATCCAGCTGACCACATATCTAGAGTAAAAGTATGGTAATCATGGAAATACAGTTCTTGGCATTGGTTATGAGCATGCTAGCTGCACATATTCAACCATTCACTCCTTTGAGCATTCTGATGATGTCTCGATATGTGCTCTGACTTGGACTGGTAGCACAAAATTTTCATGGAGTTACAGACAAAAGCCAATTCTGTTACTGTTCTTTCGTAACGTAATATACATTTGGTCATAAGTCTTCCTCTGCACAAGTAATACATCCTACCGCCTCTAAAACCTGTTCTACATTTTATGATTTTTATTCACCCTACACAAGCAAATGAACTACAAAATCGTGGCTTCTTCTAGTAAGGATTTTGTGTGGACATGTATCCTCGCCAATTACTTTAAATATATTCTCACCAGCTATTTCAAGCAAATTGTTCTTACACACTTCGACAAACTTTGTCCTTAACATTTTACTTATCTCAGGTTTGAAATGCTTTTCTTTCTTCACGTTTCCCATGATCCATGTTTCAAATTGCTTACAGTTTTATGCTTCAGACGTAAACAAACCTCACGTGGGACTGTGTATCGTCGTCATATACACTTCCGCTTACTCCCCTCCACCCTCCCTGCCTGCACCAGCCTCGCGAATTGCAATCTTTTCACTCGTTGAGTGTGGGGTCTTGCCCACCTTGAGTGGATTCTTGAACATTAGTGAAGTATCAAGGATCAGTCACAACTTAGCCATCTGGAGGAGTCTTCCCATCAGCTGGTGTGCCCTGAGTCATATTATGAACCCTGCCTTACTGTGTAAAGATGTCGCTTAGGCGACGCTGTGTTCTCGTCTGGAGCGGCATAACGTTCCGAGTAGTTATGTCGCTGCCTATGTTCCCTAACTATGTAGGCTGCTGTCTACAACAGGGCTTAACAACTGGCCGGTTGTGAGCGCGAGTACTCGCGTCTGCTCAGGCACGTGCTCGCGAGCAGGTGGAAGGTCGCGGAGTAGGGAGGGAGGGGAAATGCGCGCGCGCGTTTGAATGTGATCTCGCGTTCTTAGCAGATTTAACTAGCCAACTGAATGCTTTGAACATTTTACTACAAGGTAAAGATCTGCTAATTACTCATTTCATAGATCGAATACGAGCTTTTACAATGAAATTGACACTTTGGGTGAGTCAGCTGGAAACAGGAAAGATAGCTCATTTTCCTAAATTATTATCCATGCAAGATGTTCACAAAGACTGTGAACGTTATTCACATAGTTTAGTTGATCAGCGCTTTCAAGATCTGACAGCACTAGACAGTGATTTTGATCTGTTCTCTCCATATTCAGCGAATATTTAAGAGATTCGTCCTGAGCTGCAACTAGAAATTATTGAACTGCAGTGTGACAGAGTACAGAGACAAATTTTAGAACAAGAAAAACATTCTGGAATTCTACAGACACTTCCCTCAGGATAGATTTCATCGTTTGCACAAACTGGCGGCTACAATAATATCAATGTTCGGTTCCACGTATGTTTGTGAACAATTGTGCTCTGCAATGAAATGTAACAAGATGCGCCTGAGAAACGCATTGTCTGATCGAAATTTGAACTGCACGCTGCGCCTAAAATGCACAAGAACAATTACTCCGAACATAGACGCAATTGTAAAGGGCAAAAAGTACAAGATAACCGAGAATCCCACACTTCAGTGACACCTTTTATTGTGTAACAGTTCACAAATTAATGCTAATGTAGAGGCATACACTAAGCTAATAAAATTATGTGGAATGTGTACATTCTCCTTTATTTGTTTCATTTGTCGCAGTAATAATTCATGAGTGATATCCCTGCAGGTGGCCGCAGATTTACATTGACTGGCGGCAGCTGTTGTGTGCCCCATGTGACTTTCCCCACTCTCCGCTCTGGTCCGGTAGTGGGGGTAGCGTGCTCGTGCTGCTCCGTGCTCGCGCCTTGCTGCTCACAGCTTGCTCCGCGAGCACGTATGTTGTGAACCAGTGTTTGCGCTTGTTTCATCTGATGGACGATAATGTCCAACCATACAGGCATGGCGTAGTGGATGAGTACGAGGAACTTCGTGACGTCACGCGACTACTATATTCCTGGGCTTTACTTCAGACTGATGTTACTTGCGACGCAAGTAACGATCAGAGAGCGCGTGATGTTATGAAGTACCTGGAACTCATATCCTATGGCAGGCCTATGTGGTAGCATATTGTCATCCACAACATAATACCAAAATCTACACGTCCAAGGGTCGTTGCTGACTTTCAGGAGGCACTTGTTAAGTTACGTGTACGACTTGATCCACAGCAAGGGGATCCTGAACAAAATCTTATCGGCTTTATAGCCACGTTATTGCAACAAAAATACTTTTTGTGGTTTATGCTCTTTCATAAAATTATCAGAAATTCATTCCTTTCTCCTGGAGACACAGCGTCGCCTTTATGGCAGAACGATGGCAACGGTTGCATATCAGCACACCACTCAGAACAGCTCTAGTGTAAGCAATGCCATATACTCGCAAAATCTGTGCTGCTAAAATTATTAGAAAAATATGCCTTATTGGATTATGATTATTGTCAGCCTATCAGTTAACTGTCACTTATAATTACTAGTTTGTACCTGGACCAGAGTCCCATATCTCAAACTGATACATGTGTCCACCTCTAACATTCACCACCCCATTTACATCAGCTCCGTAGATACAGCCTCGTTAAGAAACTGTCGTCCTTTCCGAGAAGTTTAATTTCTGCAAGTAATGCATTTATCTTCAGTTTCCTATCCGACTGCACATCATGAGCGATCTCCGCTGCTTCGATTGCAAACACTCTCAAAGTAACTGGAGCAGAGAGGAAGGTGTTAGAAACCGAAAACGTACCTCCTGTTCAGAGAACTTCTGGAGCAGTACTAAAACTGGGATATTTTCCTCACCATCCATTGAATATGAAAGATTTCTTCTGTGTGCGACTTGACTTTACCATCTACCTTATATTCACTCTGCCCATTAAACTTGTATGGAATTTCATCTCTCGGCCATTTCCTCGAGCAAACTGATACATTTGCTCGTCTCCAACATCCAATGTCTCATTTACATCTGTGTCTTGGTACCAGTCTATTTAACAAACTGTCTTCGTTTCCTGGAAGGCTGTGTTCATCAAGGAGCGCGTTTATCCGAATGTCCCATCCCACTGAATGTCATTAGTGATCTTCGTGCTTCGATTGCAGATACTCTCACCAATGACTGGTGCAGAAGGGAAAATGTAGAGGCAGAAGACGTACCCTTCACCCAGAGAATATGTGGAGCAATATTGAAATGAGGAAATACTCCTAAACATCCAGCGAATATTAAATATTTCTTATGTGTGTGAAACTTTGCTATCCACCTGACATGTCACTCCACTCGTTAAAGTTGTCTGGAATTTCGTCGCTCGGCCATTTTCATCAAGTAAATGCTGAGATGCAGATAATGGAGCTGAACTTTGTCCTGATACAAAAAGTGTAAGGATTTCTTTAAAGCCGGCCCGAGTGGCCGAGCGGTTCTAGGCGCTACAGTCTGGAACCGCGCGACCGCTACGGTCGCAGGTTCGAATCCTGCCTCGTGCATGGATGTGTGTGATGTCCTTAAGTTAGTTAGGTTTAAGTAGTTCTAAGTTCTAGGGGACAGATGACACAGCAGTTAAGTCTCATAGTGCTCAGAGCCATTTTATTTCTTTAAAAGTATGAAGGCCTTTATCAAACGTTGTGATGTCTCCACTTATTTCTGATTATTGACTTCTTCTGAAACATTTTCTAGCTACAAATTGAATTTTAACTTTTTCATGTGCTATGACACTAGGAGCGTCCACGTCTACGTTTCATATTTATTTATTATATTGTAGCCTACACTGAGCTGACAACAGTCGTGAGATTGCGAAGCGCACATATACAGGATAGTCCATTGATCGTGACTGGGCCAAATATCTCACGAAATAAGCGTCAAAAGAAAAAACTACAAAGAACGAAACTTGTCGACCTTGAATGGGGAAACCAGATGGCGCTGCTGTTGGCCCTCTAGATGGCGCTGCCACAGGTCAAACGGATATCAACTGGGTTTTTTAAAATAGGAACCCCCATTTTTTTATTAGATATTCGTGTAGTACGTAAAGAAGTACGGATGGTTTAGTTGGACCACTTTTTTCGCTTTGTAATAGATGGTGCTTTTATAGTCACAAACGTATAAGTACGTCGTATCACGTAACATTACGCCAGTGCGGACGGTATTTGCTTCATGATACATTATCCGTGTTAAAATGGACCGTTTAGCAATTGCGGAAAAGGTCGATATCGTGTTGATGTATGGCTATTGTGCTCAAAATGCCCAACGGGCGTGTGCTATGTATGCAGCTCGGTATCCTGGACGACATCATCCAAGTGTCCGGACCGTTCGCCGGATAGTTACGTTATTCAAGGAAACAGGAAGTGTTCAGCCACATGTGAAACGTCATCCACAATCTTAAACAAATGATGATGCCCATGTAGGTGTTTTACCTGCTGTCGCGGCTAATTCGCACATAAGTAGCAGACAAATTGCGCGAGAATGGGGAATCTCAAAAATTTCGGTGTTGAGAATGCTACATCAACATCGATTGCACCCGTACCATATTTCTATGCACCAGGAATTGCGTGGCGACGACTCTGAACGTCGTGTACAGTTCTGGCACTGGCCACAAGAGAAATTACGGGACGATGACAGATTTTTTTCACGCTTTCTATTTTCCGACGAACCGTCATTTACCAACAGCGGTAAAGTAAACCGGCATAATATGCACTACTGGGCAACGTAAAATTCACGATGGTTGCGACAAGTGGAACATCAGCGGTCTTGGCGGGTTAATGTATGGTGCGGCATTATGAGAGGAAGGATAACTGGCACCCATTTTATAGATGGCAATCTAAATGGTGCAATGTATGCTGATTTCCTACGTAATGTTATACCGATGATACTACAAGATGTTTCACTGCATTACAGAATGGCAATGTAATTCCAACATGATGGATGTCCGGCACATAGCTCGCGTGCGGTTGAAGCGGTATTCAATAGCACATTTCATGACAGGCGGATTGGTCGTCGAAGCACCATACAATGGCCCGCACGTTCACCGGATCTGACGTCCCCGGATTTCTTTCTGTGGGGGAAGTCGAAGGATATTTATTATCGTGATCCACCGACAACGCCTGACAACATGCGTCAGCGCATTGTCAATGCATGTGCGAACATTACGGAAGGCGAACTTCTCGCTGCTGAGACGAATGTCGTTACATGTATTGGCAAATGCATTGAGTTTGACGGACATCATTTTGAGGATTTATTGCATTAATGTGGTATTTACTGGTAATCACACTGTAACAGCATGCGTTCTTAGAAATGATAAGTTCACAAAGGTACATGTATCACATTGGAACAACCGAAATAAAATGTTCAAAGGTACCTACGTTCTGTATTTTAGTTTAAAAAACCTAGCTGTTACCAATTGTTCGTCTAAAATTGTGAGCCATATGTTTGTAACTATTACAGCGCCATCTGTCACAAAGCGAAAAAAGTGGCCCAACTGAAACATCGATATTTCTTTACGTACTAGACGAACATGTAATAAAAATGGGGGTTCCTAGCCGGCCGGTGTGGCCGTGCGGTTAAAGGCGCTTCAGTCTGGAACCGCGTGACCGCTACGGTCGCAGGTTCGAATCCTGCCTCGGGCATGGATGTGTGTGATGTCCTTAGGTTTAATTAGTTCTAAGTTCTAGGCGACTGATGACCTCAGAAGTTAAGTCGCATAGTGCTCAGAGCCATTTTTTTTGTGGGTTCATACTTAAAAAAACGCAATTGATACCCGTTTGACTATGGGAGCGCCACCTGGCGGGCCAGCCATAGCGCCATCTGGTTTCCCCCTTCAAGCTAGACAAGTTTCGTTCTTTGTAGTTTTTTCGTTTGACGCTTATTTCGTGAGATGTTTGACCCAGTCACGATCATTGGACCACCCTGTAGAGATGGCACTAGTATCGCGTACACAAGGTATAAAAGAGCGGTGTGTTGGCGGAGATATCATTTACACTCAGGTCTCACGTGAAAATGTTTCCAACGTGATTATCGTTGCACGACAGGAGTTAACTGACTTTGAACGCGGAATGGTAGTTGAAGCTAGACCCATAGGACATTGCATTTCGGAAATCGTTAGGGAATTCAGTATCCCGAGATCCATAGTGTCAAGAGTGTGCCGAATATACCAATTTTCAGGTATTACCTCTCACCTCAGAAAACGCAGTTGCCAACGACCAAGAGCAGCGACGTTTGCGTAGAGTTTTCCGTGCCAACAGACAAACAGCACAGGGGAGGGGCACTGAGGCGAAAACGCTTGCTATTGGATGGAGCGCCGTGACGTCACGACGAGGACCCTAGCGCAGTGCAGCCGTGTGCTTACACAGCAAATGCGTCGCACCACAGACTCAGTGCAATGTTACTCGTTCACTTTACTTTCGGTTTCGTTCGATACGCATCTGTACAAATCAAAACAAGGGGAATGACATGTTTTGTACACATTAAAAGTAAATAAATGATAATGAAGATGAAAAATAACTCACTCGTTCGATGAAGAAGCAAATGTTAATATAGTCTGTTTCTACTGCCCTTTACCAGATGACGATGCAATCCATAACTGCTTCCTCTTTGCTTCCAAGTTTGCTTCTTGATTGAGATGCCTAATCCATATAAATGTTCTCGTTTTTATGTAAAGAGTAATAACTGCTTCATGAACCTCAGGAAACTTTTGTTTTAAAATAGAGCATAGAGACTTTACACTTTTTTTGTTTACACACTCTATTTCCGTGAAAAGCAGCAAATTATTCTTCAAAGTGCAACACTCTGTTTTCTCATGCTGGCGTTGGAGTTTAAAGACCACCACGAGATATAATTCATATCCAGTCTGCAGTATGATCTCCTTCACTTTTTGCTGCTGGAAAGCCTAGTGATTTATCAATGTTGTGGCACTTAAATGCAATATAGCCTGCAATGTATTTTACCGCATCTGGAAGAACATCTGAGATTACAGAGTCATCCCCCTTTGTTACCACATCTGTCAGTAAATTTTCTTCCACATTCTCAGTTTCTGGGATTTCTCATAGTGGCGCTTCGTCAACAACATTTACACAGAGCTCCCTGGTAATGAAACTTAGGGAAGCAGAATCCGGTTCGACGTCACACTGGGAAGACTCTGTGTTTAATTCTTTAGTAACTGGCGTGTTCCCAGAGAAAGAAATATCACTTGCATTACCCATCATTATAAGGAGACGTATCCTGTTCCTTACTTCAAAAGTTGTAGGATATACATAATCCTCGTACCTTAGAAAAAAAGTTATCCAGGCAATCTTGATTCAGTCTACAAGTTCATATATACACTCCTGGAAATTGAAATAAGAACACCGTGAATTCATTGTCCCAGGAAGGGGAAACTTTATTGACACATTCCTGGGGTCAGATACATCACATGATCACACTGACAGAACCACAGGCACATAGACACAGGCAACAGAGCATGCACAATGTCAGCATTAGTACAGTGTATATCCACCTTTCGCAGCAACGCAGGCTGCTATTCTCCCATGGAGACGATCGTAGAGATGCTGGATGTAGTCCTGTGGAACGGCTTGCCATGCCATTTCCACCTGGCGCCTCAGTTGGACCAGCGTTCGTGCTGGACGTGCAGACCGCGTGAGACGACGCTTCATCCAGTCCCGAACATGCTCAATGGGGGACAGATCCGGAGATCTTGCTGGCCATGGTAGTTGACTTACACCTTCTAGAGCACGTTGGGTGGCACGGGATACATGCGGACGTGCATTGTCCTGTTGGAACAGCAAGTTCCCTTGCCAGTCTCGGAATGGTAGAACGATGGGTTCGATGACGGTTTGGACGTACCGTGCACTATTCAGTGTCCCCTCGACGATCACCAGTGGTGTACAGCCAGTGTAGGAGATCGCTCCCCACACCATGATGCCGGGTGTTGGCCCTGTGTGCCTCGGTCGTATGCAGTCCTGATTGTGGCGCTCACCTGCACGGCGCCAAACACGCATACGACCATCATTGGCACCAAGGCAGAAGCGACTCTCATCGCTGAAGACGACACGTCTCCATTCGTCCCTCCATTCACGCCTGTCGCGACACCACTGGAGGCGGGCTGCACGATGTTGGGGCGTGAGCGGAAGACGGCCTAACGGTGTGCGGGACCGTAGCCCAGCTTCATGGAGACGGTTGCGAATGGTCCTCGCCGATATCCCAGCAGCAACGGTGTCCCTAATTTGCTGGGAAGTGGCGGTGCGGTCCCCTACGGCACTGCGTAGGATCCTACGGTCTTGGCGTGCATCCGTGCGTCGCTGCGGTCCGGTCCCAGGTCGACGGGCACGTGCACCTTCCGCCGACCACTGGCGACAACATCGATGTACTGTGGAGACCTCACGCCCCACGTGTTGAGCAATTCGGCGGTACGTCCACCCGGCCTCCCGCATGCCCACTATACGCCCTCGCTCAAAGTCCGTCAACTGCACATACGGTTCACGTCCACGCCGTCGCGGCATGCTACCAGTGGTAAAGACTGCGATGGAGCTCCGTATGCCACGGCAAACTGGCTGACACTGACGGCGGCGGTGCACAAATGCTGCGCAGCTAGCGCCATTCGACGGCCAACACCGCGGTTCCTGGTGTGTCCGCTGTGCCGTGCGTGTGATCATTGCTTGTACAGCCCTCTCGCAGTGTCCGGAGCAAGTATGGTGGGTCTCACACACCGGTGTCAATGTGTTCTTTTTTCCATTTCCAGGAGTGTAGCTAACTTTCACACTTTTCAGATTTTCGAAAAGACCAAAGAGAGATTTTATTGAAGTTATGAAACGTTTTTGGAAAGGCAATATTATTTCTTTGTCACCAACTCGCATTGCTGAACAGATGTCTAAGAATCTCTTCAAAGTATTTTCTTGAATTATGATATTCATTCCAAACCCACTACGCATGGGTGAGCATTCATCTTTTGGAACTCTTACAGTTCAGGACATCAAAGACGTCATTAACTTGCATCGCTTAGGGCCGGAATGGCCTACCTGCCTTTTCTATATACCTGCTTGAAATAGCCGCAGAAATCAATGTGGGACGTACGACGAAAGTATGAGAATAGTGCAGCGAAATTTGGCTATAATGGTCTATGCCAACAGACGGCCGATGCAAGTGCCTTTGCTAACAACACGACATCGTCTACAGCGCGACTCCTGGGCTCGTGACAATGTTGGTTGGACCCTAGACGACTGTCAAATGGGGCCTTGATCCGATGAGTGCCGATTCCAGCTGGTAAGAGCTAGCTGACGGCAGGTCCGAGTGTGGCTACTGGGAGGCCATTTGCAGCCATTCATGGACTTCACGTTCCCAAACAACGATGGAATTTGTATGGATGACAGTGAGTCGTGTCACCGGGCCACAGTTGTTCGCAATTGGCTTGAAGAATGTTCTGAACAGTTCCAGGGAATGGATTGACAACCCAGATCGCCCGACACGAGTCCCATCAAGCATTTACGTGATGTAATCGAGAGGTGAGTTGGTGCACAAAATCCTGCGCGGGCAACACCTTCACGAGGCGGCATGGCTCAGCATTTCTCCAGGGGACTTCCAGCGACATGCTCAGTCCATGCCACGTCGAGTTCCTGCGCTATGGTGGGAAGAAAGTAACCCATGACTTTTGTCACCTCAGTGTCTTATCTGTAGTATAGTTTAAACACTGGGTGTATTCGTTCTTACACAAACTGTTACTATCTCAAACAATTTTCCATACACACCGGTAACTAATTATGTAATATAGATTATTACATCCAAGACATACTGCTTTCCAACACCATTGTTATTTATACTATTATTACTATTTTTACTAAGATTACACCTTCTATCGAAGCGATGTCTAGCACTATTACTAACATATGATTGTTTTCTTCCTGTTTGTCGCTAGTATACACCGTAACAAGTGAAACAGTTATAAGCAGTAAAGCCATCAGTTCCACAATGCACTACATCGCTCCCGATTTGGAAGTACGCTTTACCTGTTGTAACGTCCACTTTGGAAAATTATATATTACTGTGCTGGTGAACTTCTACGTTATTTGATTTTCAAACAGATGAGCAAAACTGAACGTACTCAGACATTTCTCTCTTTACTTATTCTGATCATCACTAAACTGACACACAATATTTTTAGCGCAGCGCAGTCTGACTTTCAGTAATCTCCACAAAAGAATGTCCGTGACTAACAATAACCTTTACCTTTCATGAGTCACTTACCTCACACAAATCTTCGTTACTCGAACTACTGCAACGCAGCGAGCGCCAATACTGCCAGCTAAATAAAAGATTCAAACTACTGAAGGCACTAACTACTGATAGGCATAGTTAGCAAATGAAAGATTTTGATAGAGAACAAACAATGTATTTACCTTAATAGTGTTCAAAAGTCATAACATATGTATCAGTTCATGACATCCAGTCTTACAAATTCCTTTTTTCTGACGGACAAACGTCCAGATCGTCTGCTCTCAAAATTGTGCCATCTCTCTCTCCAAATCCACCATTGCTGGTAGCTCACCTCCAACTGCGCAACGCTACGCGCTGTTCACATCCAACTGCCCAACACTACAATAGCAAATATTCCAACAATGCAAACCAGCCACAGACTGCACACAGCACAGTCAGTGATTTTCATACAGCGCTACGTGGCGTTACCAACATAGAAACCTAAACAGCCTACTTACACTGTTGCTTGGGCGCTGTAGAGGACATTGTTGTTGCATTTGCCTCTCCCTTTGTCTGTCGGCTTCCTAACTGCAGGAAAAGACTCGTCAGTTCCCAGGAAGACCCGTTGCTGAAGGCGAGAAGTGTAGACGCATGGGGGTCGTCCTCATCGCGCTGGTTCTAGTTCCTTGGATGGCGATAGACACGGCAACCGGCCGCACGTCACACTACTGGAATCGCTACGACTGCCATTCATGCGGTGTTGGTTGTTCATCTGCCGCAACTGGTTGACCTTACATGTCATCTCTGTGTTGGTTCTGGATCTTCTGTCGCAACCTCCAAGTGGTGAAGTAGACGGTGGTAGATTGATAACGTAAGGCACTACCTAAGCCTTTCTGGAAACAGGGCAGACAGTATTGTTCAGGATCCTCTGCCCCGTAACACACCATCTGCTTGAAATTGAGTATTCCGTGTCGAGCCAGTTGTTGTCGATCGTCATCAGCAACTTAGGCATACAGTGGATATCCCTAGGCTTGCTATCTTGCCTAGGCTTGCTATCTTGACCACAGACACATTTGGAGATTTCTCTTCTACCAGTTTTTGGTGCCGATGGGTGGCACAACGTCCATGACCAGTCAAGCAGCCTGACAGGCTTTTGAGGAATTCAGGTGCCTCTTTCGAGTCTGTTTTACATCTGGGAGAAAACTATAGGTGCCGGTCGCTGTTTGGGTATCATCGAGTAGTTTCTGTCATCCAGTCGTTTCTCCCGTAGGTGGAGGATCTGATTGTGAATTTGCTGCTTTTTTTTGTCCATTATTCCTGTTATTTTGTCCGTATCTGAGGTCGAGTGGACATATTCTGAGTTTTACCTGCAAATCTGCCGCAGCCAAAGAAGTATTTCGCGTTGCACCCTGTGAAATACCCGTACTGTACGCAGCAGGCACGATCACTGTGAATATTGCGAAGACTGTACAAAAAAACTGTGGGAAACAAACTTTTTTATCTGAAGCAGCGCTCGCTACGCAGACGCGTCCCAATACACTGACATTCCAGGGCGCGTGCATTCCTGCCATACCGCACACATGCCAGACGTGCGGTTTCCCAAAATACGGGCGGCCACGCGAGATAACGGGCCACTATCATAGCTGTGACCTGCTGTGTACAAAAACAGGATTAGCGCCGCATTTATCGTGCTCTTCTTCCTGTCAACAGGAACATTCATTATTACGACAAAAGACAGGAAGGCCTTCGGTCTGAGAGTTCCACAACCTCATGTAAGCCAAGTTTATGTAGATACCAAGCATTTCTGAATAAATTTCAAATCATAATGCTATGAGGAGACCGACTTACGCTTAAGAATTTTCGGTAATTAATTCATTTCATTTTAGTGAAACAATCTTTTCATCTCAAGTTAGTGAGTGGTTAACGGACAATAAAAAAAGGATTATGCTTATCCATTACGGATATTTTAGAACCGTGACTGTATATTGAATGTAAATAAGTTATACACAACTGCAACCAGTCACTTTTTTGGATAATAATGCTTTATTGCATGAACCGGTTTTCGAACCTTTTCAGGTTCATCTTTAGATGGTTTCTGGAGGATCCGGGAAGTTACATCATTACTGGTAGTAGCATAATGCTGGGTGCTGGTTTGCGACAGTATAGGCGGCTTTTTTCGGATCTGTCTGCCTCCATTTTGATGTCCAGAACACTTTCACACAAACTATATTAGTTCACACTTTGTCAGTGACACTTTACCAGCATCCAGCATGCGCTTTACAACCTGGATGCTAGATGCTGGTAAAGTGTCACTGACAAAGTGTGAACTAATATAGTTTGTGTGAAAGTGTTCTGGACATCAAAATGGAGGCAGACAGATCCGAGAAAAGCCGCCTATACTGTCGCAAACCAGCAGCCAGCATTATGCTACTACCAGTAATGATGCAACTTCCCGGATCCTCCAGAAACCATCTAAAGATGAACCTGAAAAGGTTCGAAACCGATTCATGTAATAAAGCATTATTATCCAAAAAAGTGACTGGTTCCAGTTGTCTACATAAAAAAGGGGAAAAAGATTAATTTAATGAATCTGTTTTATTAAGCTGCGACCTGAATTTCCACCAAAATATCGTGAAATACTTCAAACTTGCGCCGTCTTCATTTCGTGAACCTTTCAGAACATTGAAATTAGGTTTTCGGCATACGACAGTATCAACATTATCTCTTGAAAAGAGGAATTCTATGATGTATTTCTTGTTAATATTGGTGTTGAAACTTCCCAAAAAATATCCGTGAGCTGAGCTAATATTGGAAGCCAATCTGGTCAGAACTGACTGTTGTGATATATCACGACTTTCGGCTGTCTACTCGTTTTCGCAAAAGTTGTTCGCTTAGAGATGAGTACGTACACATATCTAAAATCATTTTCCCTCCCCGTCTGGTATGCTACAGGGTGTCCAGCAAAGGAGACCACCATTTCAAAATGAAATAGTTCTAAAACTAAGATCACGAGTGCAACAAAAATTATGTTTATCGTGAAATCTGTGAGAACAAAAGTCATACAGAAGTTTCGAAATAATTCGAAAAACTGCTAATAGATGTTCCCGTACGCTGTGTAGCTCGTACAGTATCAGCGCTGCATAATTAAACTCGTCTTTTGCAAGCAGTCTTGGCAATCACATCCCAATCTTTTAGAAATACCTGCCGCTATGAGTACGGAGGTCACGAGAATGAACCGTGAATTTTCCCACCACATACTGTAGCGTCTCAAAGGAAAAGGATTCAGATGCCACACATACCACCGATTCACAAAATTTAGAGTTTTAAGTGACTCGCTCTGTACAATCGCACAGTCTTACGGCAACTGACAAACTTGCTTTTTATTCCTGGTTCATTTCTCGGACACTTCTTCGAAATGTTTCAACGCCAGCGTTAACTGTTCTCCCCTCTTAAGAAACTTTAGGAAGTTAGAAAAGGATTCCATTTATGAAATTTACTTTCTTGAATACTTCTCTTGATTAAACACGCAACTAAGTTACCTGTCCCTCTGCGTTCGTTCCAAACCTAGTGTCGACGTCTTGAACGTTTCACAAAATTTAGAGCTTTAAGTGATTCCCTCTGTACAATCGCGCAGCACAACTATAACTGAGAAAAGAAATTTATTCCATCAAGGATAGTTACTTACCTTCCAACACCGGCTAGTTACGCCATTCATACTCTTCACACAACGAAGAACTTTAAGATACAAGATTAATAGACATAGCCCATGCGTTAATTGGACTTAACGGAAGCCTAGAACGTTTTATTAGTGCCAAAGTGCTTAATACAATTCATGGAAAATTTAGGTCAGAAAATGAACAAATTATTATTTGCAGTTGATTGTAACAGGAAAGTATATGCCGAAGAAAAGTGGAAAGACTTGGGCAAAATTTCCATTCTGTGTAATGAATGGCAAACGCTCTTTAAATGTGAATATATGCAAGACAATGCCCATAATAAAGAGAAAGAACCGACAATATCTGATTACAAAATACTGAGCCCGTCCCATTGCATAAGTATATGTGGAAATATTAAGAAGCAGTATGGTATGAGACGATCACATCGAAATAGTATTAAGAATGGCCAATAAAAGACTTACATTTTATGGAAATGTTCTGGGATATTCCTCTAAATCTGTAAACAATACCGCTTACAAGACGCTAGCCTGACCAATTTTACAGTTTTGTTCCATAATTTGGAGTTCTCAGCAGGTAGGCAGGACAACAGACAGCGAAAGAAATGAAAGAAACTCTGCTAGGATCTAACATGTCTTTATAGCCGGTACGAAAGTGTAACAGAAATGCTTGGGAAAGAGATACAACGCAGTTCCTACGAAAACTTGTTGAATATATTTAGCGAGGGTGTACTCGAAGAAGATTAGTGGGAGCATTATGCTGCCACCATCAATTGTCTTGCTTGGGGATCATGAGGATAACAGAGATTAGGACGAGTACGGAGATTTATAGGCAGTGCGAGAATGGAACACAACAGAGAGTGGATAATGTTGGCACGAAGTACCCTCCATCATCTAACATAGTGTGGGTTGCAGAATTTGTATACATATTAAGATTTACCCTATGAGTGCGGTGAGCAGAGACACAACTGTAGGGCGCTGTTTCTGGATGGTATGGGTTACGATTGTTTGTTGTTGTCCAGAATGGAAACGACTAAAGATAAGCTGCACTAAGGTCCGTGTATCAACTGTTTCAACTGATGATAGTCGGCGACGATCCCTGTGACAAACATATTTCATAAGACTGAATCCAGCTGCTAACAGTAACACCAGTTTCTTCTAGTAAAGTAGGTTTCAACGCTTGGCAATCCTAGTACAATTTTGCTGTGCCACCAAATTTCTATGTCATGTTTAGCACATTCCCCGAATATTATTGCGGAGCACTTAATTACAGACATTAAGAAGCGTTTACATAATTTTCCTTCTAGTTTCCATTGTAGGAAAATCTTTTTGCATCAATACATCGACAAATAAAATATTAAGAAATATTAACAATATTTGCGGTCCATCATAAATCAAAATCTTGCTTCAGATATGTCAGAGACATATGCGAGCCGTTGATCTCACTATTAGAGATAATGCTTCTCCATAGCCAGGTGTACTGCGATAGCTAATTTGTCTTTGATGGGGATCGATGCGTGCTGGCAATCGTAGTAGGTAACGATATTGGACAGCCTAGGCTGTAATCTCTATCTCCGATGGGCGGGTAGCAATGCTTTCACCGAGATTGGACAACTCGCGCCATCAAGTGCAAAAGGATATTTCTTTTCATTCGCCACGCAAAAGTTAAAGCTCCTACTATTTCACAAGACTGGAGCAGAAGTGTTTCAGGGGCTTCTTCAGTATGACTTATGTGTCCAACCTTTAGGTTCGCTCCTCTGTTTTGTTGAAATGGTGATTTATGTAATACACATGGTTTTCTTATAATCAGATGCGGATGACCGGGGAAGTAGGTCTCGCAATCTCGTACTGCCACTGAGCTGGCGTTCGTGTCTTGACGCCGAGCCTCTTCCTGAAATAAACTTGCAGTCTCCCGGGAAAGTCCCCTTAGAAGAGAGAGGGGCAAGTGGTGGGGCGAGCTTGTCATTTTAAGGATCTGTGGTGTTTGAACTCCGTCAGCAGTTGGTGTACCAAACGCAGTGCACCATTCTGAGCTGTATACGTAAATCCTCCGGGTTTCGTCGCGTTTTGGTTGCTTAGTTTAGTACCTCCCATCGCAATGACTTGTACAAGGCGACCCTGTGGTGTGGGTTTGAGGCTGGTGTTGCGGCTTTAAGCCTATCCTGCGCCATACCCCACAGATACTGGACTTGATGGCGCTTCTTTTCTGAGTGTCCATCTGGAATCAGCACTCCATTAGCCGACAGCCTGCAGCTACCTGAGACACGCTGACAACGATGCACACTGCTTCCGGTAGAACTGTAGCATTCTGTGGGATCAAAATGGTGTAAAGCGTTCTACAAACGTTAAGATATGGTAACGTTAGCGATTGAGCATAACCTCAAAAAGTAGGTAGTAGACAGTACATCTACACTCCCTAAATACAGAACGATTACAGATAGGACCTCTCTTTCAGAAATTGTATGTCTTTAATCATCTTAAGGTTGAAGCTGACAAATAAATTTGTTTTTGGAAGGGGTTCGCCTTGAGCAAAAGACATTCTTTTCTTTTCTTCTCTTACCCAGTCGCGGTTTTTCTGGGTTTTTTTATCGTTTGTATTGCACTTGTTTTCCTGTTTCCTTCGACAGTTTGTCATGTGCAGCCTTGTAGAACTTAATGTAGAAATGTTCAAAATGGTTCAAATGGCTCTGAGCGCTGTGGGACTTAATATCTGAGGTCATCAGTGCCCTAGACTTAGAACTACTTGAACCTAACTAACCTAAGGACATCACACACAGCCATGCCCGAGGCAGGATTCGAACCTGCGACCGTAGTGGTCGCGCGGTTCCAGACTGAACCGCATAGAACCGCTCGGCCACACTGGCCGGCTACTGCATACAGGCATGGCGTGTAGTCAGAGATGAAATATTACTCAATACGAGAGTTGTCGGACATGCATTTAATATATGGGGCGGCAGGATGTAGTTTGCATAAAGCAGCTCGAATGTGCACAGAACAAGTTCTCAATAGGCATCAGCCTAATTGGAAGAAATTTATCTATGGAGTTACCAACTTACGAGAGATGGGGTCGTTGACGTCACAGAGAGCCAGCCAAGTTACCCACCACTTCCGATCACCAGACATTGTGGAGATGGATCATGTGACTGACCACCCAGCGACAAGGACCCATCAACTCGCCCTAGAAACGCAAACTTCAAATGTTACAGTGTGGAGCGGGTATTAAACCCCTATAATAAAGTGCATGTTGAAACATTGTGCCTATTGTGTACTGAACCGCGGACCTAGGAACGATGGCGAGGCTTCGTCCCAGCGTAGTCCTTAGTTGTTCACAACCCCACAAGAGGTCACTGCAGTCCACCCACCCCACCGCCGCCCCACACCGAACCCAGGGTTATTGTGCGGTTCAGCCCCCAGTGGACTCCCCGAAGAACGTCTCGTACCAGACGAGTGTAACCCCAAATGTTTCCGTGGTAGAGTAATGGTGGTGTACGCATACGTGGAGAAAGTGTTTGGTTATCAATCGCCGACGTAGTGTAACTGAGACCGAATAAGGGGAACCTGCCCGCCTTAAAAACCATCCACAGGCTGGCCGGCACACCAGATCTCGACACTAATCTGCCGGGTGGATTCGTTCCGAGGACCGGCACGCCTTCTGCTCGGGAAGCAGCGAGTTAGATTGCACGGCTAGCCGGGCGGGCTGAAACATTGGGACCAACGGATTTTCAACCCCACATTCACTCTGTGAATTGTGCCGAACTTTGTAAAGTTTGTATTGTTCACATATGTCGCCTCATTCACTTGTGATGATGTTTCCGACAGCCACAGCAGCCATGTCTGGAGCGAGAACAATCCCCATACCACCGACAGCGGTAGCCACCAGCAACGATCCTCTATCAACGTATGGCCGGGCACTGTCGAAGATCACCTAATACGAGCTTATATACTGCCTCCCTGTATGACTGGTCCATGTTAGCTACTGTTCCTGAGAGATGTGCTGCCACAATTCTTGGAGACTATATCAGTTGTTGTCCACAGAAGTATATGGTTTCGGCACAACGGTGTACCAAGCCACTTTGGTGATAATACTCGCGAGCGCCTGAGCAATTAGAAGGGGAGGTCCTACCCCATGGCCAGTGCGACTGCTGGATCTGACGACTCTGGATTTTTCCCTCTGTGGTTACGTCAAGATGTTGGTGTACGAAACCCCTGTAGACGAGCGTGCGGCAGAGCTGCAAGCGCCACTGCCATATAAGCCCTGAGACAAGCAATCGTGACTTTAAACAATTACTGTGAGATATGTTTTTGTTATGTGGTGTACCCGCCACGTTAGCCGAGAGCGCAGTCTGCTTTCCGCAGCGCTGCGGCGAGGACGTCTTGTTTACGTCCCGTCCGCGCGGTCGCGAGTGCCCGTAGTTGTTTACTACTTCGTCGCCGCTAGTTTAGAGTCCATCACTACCGACGCAACATGGCACATTCATACAGACAAACCACCATCAAGGTCAGTTTTCAAACCGATCATGCACGACCGCGAGCTTTTGAAGTGGAACGTTTTATACGTGACGACGTTAAAATTGACCCGCGAGACATAATTGGTATCCATCTCTCTATCACGAGCAGTGTTGTCTACGTCAAGCTAGTAAGTGACGAGGTGTGCAACAGAATCGTGAGCGCACATGCGAACGATCTTAAATTCAAACATTCTGATGGCCATATTGGGGCGGTCTCTATCGATCACGCGGGGCTTGGCCTCCGTACGATACGCGTCTTCGAACTCCCTTTCGAAGTACCACCGGACGTAGTCACCGCGGCTTTCCAGCCCTACGGCAGAGTGATCAGCCATATGGCCGAAAAATGGACCACCTTTACAACGTACCCCGTTCTTAACGGGGTACGACAGATTAAAATTGAACTGACCAAACATGTTCCGTCATATCTTGTCATCGGCGGATGTAGGGCGATCATTATGTATGACGGTCAGCCACGCACTTGTTCTGGTTGTGGCCAAGAAGGGCACGTCCGGTCGGATTGTCTCCGACGACGGCTTACTCAAATCCCGACAGGTGAATCTATGACTCCTCCTACGGTGACGACCCTTCCTCTCAATTACGCCGAAGTTACACGGGCAGCAACTCTTTCCGATGCTGACGACAGTAGTCCGATAGCCGCCCCCGATGGAGAGACCAAAATGGCTTCTGCAGTACAGGATCCGGCCTCTACAACGGCGCCCCCACCTGAAGATAATCACCGATCGACCTTGCAAGAAGGCGTGGATGCCAGAATGGACATTGACCCACGGGTTGTGCCGACAGCGGCTTTTCTTCCAGACACCGGAGCAGCTGACGAAATCCACCCACATTCAGATACTGAAACACACGTCCGTAAACAGCGTTCCCCGCGAAAACACAAGAGACGGCGGCGTGCTCCATCGGAAGAGTGTTTGCAGCGATCGTCTGACATGGACTATGGAAATTCCGACGACGGTACCGGCGGTACAGAGGCCGCTGTAACTTCAAACTCAACAGATCGCCGTGGTGACGGCTTCAGCCCCTCAGACCCCACAGCACAGCAGGATCGCAAGCAGACATCCGCTGCCGATTCCCAGCCAGCAGAGCCGATGGAGTCAGCGCCGAGTGCCGCAGCAGCCACTAACAGCCACCAACAGCCGATGGTGTTTCACGGCGACTGGGCGGACGACTGTGAGGAACACTCCTTGCCCATCGTGTCGGACGACACGGGGGGGAAATTTACCCCACCAGTGTTGATCCTTTCCCGCCGTCAGTTACAGTGACGAGACAGCCTTACCAGGGTATTGATGGCCAACACGGATGCTGTGGATAGACCTCAAACTTATCGCGTTGCAACTATAAACATTAACACTATACGGACGCGCGCTAAGTTATCCTTGCTTCAGGATATGTTGAACTCTGCTTCCATCGACATCGCCCTTCTCCAGGAAGTGTACGTCGACGACTTCCCAGGCATGTACGGTTACGATGCTTGCGTCTCTCCAGCTTCCCCAACAGGCAGCGGTGTCGCTGTACTTCTTCGGGAAGGGATAGTGGCGGACGATATCCTGTTTCTGCCTGGGGCAAGAGGAATGGCACTCACAGTACTGGGTGTCCGCCTTATCAATATCTACGCACCTTCCGGGACGGACAAACGTCGCGAACGTTCACAATTCTTTGCGGAAGACGTCGCCCCGCTCTTCCAAGGCCGCCACGACCATCTGGTGTTTGGAGGTGACTACAATTGCGTACTGGCGCCAAGAGATCAACTCCCACGACATAATCCGTTCCCGGAACTCGGGACGCTAATTCGAGACCTGCAGATGGTGGACACTTGGGAACATCTTCACGGCCACCGACCGGGATTCACGCACTTCACAAGTCACTCTTCCAGTCGTATCGATCGGATCTATGTCTCACGCTCTCTCGCCGCTGGAACACAGGATGCGGAACTGTGGCCTGCAGCATTCTCGGACCACTCAGCTTACATTTGTGCCGTCACCCTGCGGCGGTAACAAGTGTGGAGAAGCCGCAGCCCGTGGAAATTAAACATCGCTCACCTGTCGTACCCGGATTGCCGCCAAGCCGTTGAGGATACGTGGCATTCGTGTGCAAATCGCCTCCGTGCATATCCCACAACGATCCGCTGGTGGTTGGACTGCGCCAAACCGGCACTGAGGCGAACGTTGATAACCTACGGTCGTGACCACGCTACCTGGCGAAGACATACACTCGACTTTTACTTCCGGGTCCTGCGCGACTGCGATGCTATGGCGCCGTCTCCGGAACGACAAACGGCGGTCCACCGTGCTAAGGCTCAGATCCTCGCTCATCTGCGACGCCACCTAGAGGGGGTAGTCATCCGCTCGAGGACGCAGGATCGGATACCGAGCGAACGCCCGTCAATGTTCCACGTCCTTCGTGAACGTAAACGACGCCAACGAGCGCTGATACGCTTCATCGACACGGAGGACGGTCATCGCCTCACCACGCAACAAGACATAAACACAGCGTTCTACAATCATTATTCCCAACTCTATTCCGCTCAGACCCCTGATCCGACAGCACTGGAGGACGTCTCTCAGACGATTTACGGCACCGTCACCCCGGCAATGGAAGCGGCCTTGATGGAAGAAATTACAGAAGAAGAAGTGATCGACGCCTTTCGAAAAGGTGCTGTCAACAAGTCTCCGGGTCCTGATGGCCTCCCCTTGGAATTTTACCGGACTTTTCAATATTTATTAGCCTCCCGATGGACGGACATCTGTCGCGAACTCCTATCCCCGGACGTGCCGCTCCCTGCGGCCCTTGTGGAAGGAATGATTATTCCTATTCACAAACCGTCCGGTGGCTCACGACTGCAGGACTACCGCCCGTTGACGCTATTGAACTGCGACTTTAAGATCTTTTCTCGACTGTTGGCGGCGCGGATACGCCAGACCCTACGAAATGTTATCTCACCCGATCAAACGTCATTAGGAGGCGACAATAATATTCAAACAGCACTCAGTGAATATCGTGACTTGATCTCACTGGCGAGGGCATGTCGTCTGAAGGGTGCACTGGCGGCAATCGATTTTAGTCAAGCTTTCGACCGAGTGGACCACAACTATTTGGAAGCGGTCCTCCAACATATGCGGTACCCACAGCCATTCGTCACTGTCGTCATGCGACTACTCCGTGGCGCGACGTCCAAGGTGATCGTCAACGGCCGACCTTCGCAGCCCCCTCACCATTTCTCGATCGATACGCCAAGGGTGCCCTCTGTCCACTTTACTTTACGCTGTGGCCATGGAACCTCTCCTCTGCGGCCTGCGCCAACGACTAACGGGTATGACGTTACGAGGCCACACTTTCCGGTGTAAAGCGTACGCTGACGACCTGGTGATTGTCATCCGCCACGGTAACGACACCTCTAGCACACTAAATTGGATAACGAAATATGGCATGGCCGCTGGTAGTCGTATCAACGTCGCAAAATCGGTGGCGATGAACATCGGGGTCGGATTGTCTGAGAACAGTGTCACCCCCTTACAGCTCAGAGATAGTTTGAAATGTCTCGGCATTGACTTTACAGACGATATACGACGGACCGCTGCTCACAACTTTCGACGGCTTTTACGGAATGTTCGGACTGGAATTGCCAACAACCGCCTACGAGCCCTGGACATCGTCCAACGGACCCAGTATGTTAACTCACATTTAGCGTCACGCATTCCGCACATCGCCCAGATATTACCTATACCGGTGATGTTAGCACGCCGTATACATGCGGCTTTTGGGTCCTTCGTGAGTTCAGGAATGCTTTTCAAGATCAAATATGAGACTCTCACCCTCCCTCCGGATCGGGGAGGGCTTGGCCTTTATCACGTTTGTGACAGAGCGGTCGCCCTATTTGTGAGCACATTAGTCAAACTACGGCACCGCCGTCCGGACAGTCTGACCAGTTTGTTAATAGAAGAACTAGCACCGCCCTGCCTGTTGCCGCCTGTGCCGATACACCACGTCCCCTCCTCGCTCTTCTACATCGGTGTCTTTTACCTCGAACTCAGTTACGTTCGACTTGCCTTACCAGCGACTCAACTGGCGACGGCAAAGACGGTTTATAGGGTCCTACAACGTGGACGACCCGATAACGTCGTGGAGAGTAAGCACCCGAACGTCAACTGGCGAGTAGTGTGGAGGACAATTCACCACGTAACACTGGACACTGACGTCACGTCGATGTGGTATATCACTGTCAACGGTAAGCAGGTGACCAGATCAAGGCTACATGCGATCCACATGGTGGACTCACCCACGTGCACGTACTGTGGCGTTCAAGACGACGATGAACACCGTCTTAGCTGTGGCGAGTCTACGGCAGTGTGGCACTTAGTGAGGCAAATGTCAGCATACTTCCTTCGGGTAACGCCGAATCATATCGACCCCAAGATTATCTTATTCCAGGATGAGACGTATTACCCACGCACTAAAACTAATGCAATGACGTGGCTTCGTGGACACGCAGTGCATTATTTGTTTCAAGACGGCACTAAGGACACTTTGGACTTTTGGAACTATTTGCAGGAACGACATTGCAAGATCCTCCGTAACCCTAAGTATCGACAATATTTTTCCAATTTTTTGTGGAGTGCGTTCCACGACCCTCCACGTAGCTGGAACATCATGGGTAAGAGAAGCTAAAATTACAATACGATGATAGAACACTACACGGTACGACGTGGGATCTACTTTCATCATTACGAGAAGTCATACCTGGATGATACAGCAGATGGAGAGTTTCGTTGTGAACCCTCACACTCTGTAGCAGTATTTGCCCCATTTCCTCTTTTTGTCCCCGGTGCGAAAAGGTCTTCGCAGTTTTAGTTTCCCCATCCGGTGCAAGATGTAGCACTGGTTAATGGTGGTATGGATTCCACCCTTCAGTTTTGTTTCATGGTTTCCTTCGCCCCGCACTTTGTTCTCTTTCTTTATGCCTTTTTCTACAACTATTAGCATGGTTTTAGTTATGTGCGTCCCCAACTCGACGCAAAGAGTGCACTTACTAGTTTTCAGTTAATTACTGTTAAAAAAAATTTTTTTTTAAAAATGAACAAAAAAAAAATTAAAAAAAAATCAAAATAAATAAATGAATAAATAAAATTAAAAAAATCACAATAATACACCAACAGCATCCTTTGTACCACTTCACATCCCCAGGATGGGAGGGGGGAGACATCGTGGACAGGCCTCGGGACGCGACCCCTGCCCACCTTGCCTCCTCCAGCCCACTACCTGATCCAAATAAAAAAATAAAAAAAATAAAAAAAAACAAAAAAAAAACAAATAAAAGAAAAAAAAGTGGTCAGCGCGACAGACTGTCAATCCTAAGGGCCCGGGTTCGATTCCCGGCTGGGTCGGAAAAAAAAAAAAGAAAAAAAAAGTAGTTCTAAGTTCTAGGGGACTGATGACCATAGATGTTAAGTCAATTAAAAAAAAAAAAAAAAAAAAAAAAAAAAAAGAGCGCTAATGCGCTGCTTCGTGGACTCGGGCAGGCGCGCTGGCCCCGGATCGAATCCGCCCGGCGGATTAACGACCACCGTCGGTGTGCCAGACAGCCTGGATGTGGTTTTATAGGTGGTTTTCCACATCCCCCTAGGTGAATACCGGTCTGGTCCCCACGTCCCGCTTCAGTTATATGGCTCGCAGACATCTGAACACTTTTGCATTATTCCACGGATTACACTAGTCGCAAACAGTTGGGGTACACTAATTCCGTCCTGGGGGGGGGGGGGGGGGGGTATGGGGTGGCGGCAGGAAGGGCATCCGGGCATCCTTTAAACTAACATTGCCAAATCCGATTAACCACGGTGACCCTGGCTACCTGCAGGACAAGGGCACAAGAGAAAGAAAAAAGAACGTTTTGTTATGTGGTGTATGCTGTGCATTTCCATAACACAATAAATATGTATTTCTGAGCGATGGTTCCATATTTTAGTATAATCACTTGTGGACACTGTCATCTGTTTCAACTTGATGCAAATGTTTGGGACACCCTGTTTGTTTTACTTTTTTCGACGATTTGAAGTCATCATTTGTAAAGAACAAGTTATTTCTAGAGGATTTTTACTATTGCTGTCTTCTAATGTACCAAGTGATCAAAAAGTCAGTATAAATTTGAAAACTGAATAAATCACGGAATAATGTAGATAGAGATGTACAAATTGACACACATGCTTGGAATGACATGGGGTTTAAACAAATAAATACAAAAGTTCAAAAGATGTCGTACAGATGGCGCTTCATTTGATCAGAATAGCAATAATTAGCATAACAAAGTAAGACAAAGCAAAGTTGATGTTCTTTATGGGAAACGCCCAATATGTCCACCATTATTCCTCAACAATAGCTGTAGTCGAGGAATAATGTTGTGAACAGCACTGTAAAGTATGTCCTGAGGTATGGTGAGGCATCCCTAGAGATGTCGGTCGATCACGATACACTTGCGACTTGAGGTAACCCCAAAGCCAATAGTCGCACGGACTGAGGTCTGGGGACCTGGGAGGCCAAGCATGACGAAAGTGGCGGCTGAGGAGGCGACCATCACCAAACGACGCGCGCAAGAGATCGTTCACGCGTCTAGCAATATGGGGTGGAGCGCCATGCTGCATACACATCCTACATTCCAGCTGGTGTTTATCAGCCAGGCTGGGTATGATGCGATTCTGTAACATATCGGCGTACCTCTCACCCGTCACGGTAGCAGTCACTGACGTTTTGCTGTCCAGCGCCATCTGTCGGCCTTTTTGTGAACTGTTGTGTACATAGTTCCGCGTAGTCAGCGCGTACACATCTTTCCCAACAGAGCGCGCCCCGCTAAGCACAACAGGGCAGGCGCAGCACTCGTCCGTCTCCGCACTACGAGATGGCGCTGTCTTAGAGATGTACCAAATTCTGCTTCCGCCGACCCGCGTATTAATATGTAACGCAGCCAATGAGATGGCTGCTAACGTAGAACCTTTTTTCCTCGCGGATCACACTCGCGCAGTGATACCTGAACGCTCGAGGTACTATAATGAGTGTACAGACCTCCGATTAGTCAGTCTGCATTAGTCTGTACGAGTCTGCATTAGTCTGCATCAGTCTTCATTAGTCTGCATTTGTCTGCACCAGTCTGTAGTCAAGTTTCAGTCTGCGCCTAATAAGATTATCATATTCCTGTACTTAGCCATGAAGAGAAATGAATAGACACATTGTCAAGTATCAGAGCTATGTGAGAATAAGATTAACGTACCAAGACCAAAGGAACTTCAGATTGTCAATTGTAAACAGCGTCCAGAATCAAGTTACGTAATATCTATGTTTTTATTATTTTAATAAATGTGTGTGAAAATTAATCAAGTTCTGTTTAAAGTTGGTCACCGTCAATCTGCTACTCTAAGCGTGCAAGTTGCATTTCTATTGTCTGACCTAACGGCAGACCGAGCGAGGTGGCGCAGTGGCCAGCACACTGGACTCGCATTCGGGAGGACGACGGTTCAATCACGCGTCCGGCCATCCTGATTTAGGTTTTCCGTGATTTCCCTAAATCGCTCCAGGCAAATGCCGGGATGGTTCCTTTGAAAGGGCATGGCCGACTTCCTTCCCCATCCTTCCCTAATCCGATGAGCGATGAGACTGATGACCTCGCTGTCTGGTCTCCTCCCCCAGACAACCCAACCCCAACGGCAGAAGATAAACACGCCACGATAAGACCACGAGACATATTGCTGACACTCGCCTACTTCGTTAGAGCGACAAGTCAAATAATCTGATGGTGTGTGTACCGAAGGTCTTACAGTACGCACACCACAAGAACTTCGTTTGTTTTTTTTTTTTTTTTTTGTTGTTCTAATAAAACCCCATGTCATTCCAAGCATGTGTGTCAATTTTTACCTCTCTATCTACATTACTAACTTTTCAAATTTATACTGGCTTTTTGATCACCCGGTACATTCTCAGAATGATTTTCTTTATGACTGTACAATGTTTTTTCAGTCTGTAGAGTCACTCATAAGGTCATGACATAACTGGTGTTAGTGAGAAGGCAAGATAAAAACAAACTGTCAATGTCTGCAGGTTCCACCTGTATCCAAACTCCCGACTGGACTACAACCTGGCGTGGCACGGGCTGCGCATCGTGGGCTTCTGCCTGAGCTACATCAACTCGTGCGTGAACCCCATCACGCTGTACTGCGTGAGCGGCGCCTTCCGCAAGCATTTCAACAAGTACCTGTTCTGCTGCTGCGCGCGCCCGGGGCAGGGGCGCGCGCGCAGCGGCAGCTCGTGCACGGCGGCGCGCGCAGACGGCGCCGACCACACGTCGCTGGCGCACCTGCGCAGCACGGTGCGCGGCCGCTGCCACGGCGGCTCCCGCCACAACTCCACCGTGCAGACGGCGCTCTTCCACACCGACAAGACGTGCGACGGCTCGCCACCACTCGACAAGTCGCGCCTCTAGCGGCGGCCTGCCCAAGTGCGGCGCGACACGCGCGGACAGAGCAAGCAGAACACCTTCTCAGGGCCGCGCCCCTAGCGGTCGTCCTCCCAAACTAAGCACAGTGACTCGGCGCTTGTGAAATTAGAAGCGATACCAATGGTGGTGCTCTTTTCTGCGACTGTGGTAGCATGTACCTCTAAATCGTTGGAGTTCGCTCCTATTTCACGGCCTGTCGTTCAAAAGGACAGCTCGCATGTCGCTGTAACATATGCAGGTGTTCCACAGCAGCATACGGGTATGCGATAACAGGTGTTGCTACAGCATATTCTGAAGACAAAACACAGTATACTTTAGTCGCAATGGTTTCCTAGATTTAAGAGTATGAAACTACCAGGAACAGGATCGAGTTAGTTACATGTTCCATTGATCATTTTGTACGATAGATCGTAATGATGTTGAACCAGTCATTGCACATTCACATGTCAAGTTAAATTCCTCATATGGATAACATTCTGAACATTTCTAAGTTTGTTCAGCTTTTTTTCTTTATTTTTTTTCTTTTTTACAAAAAGTAAACATTGAGTTAGTAATTCCTACCCATCTCCGTCTACGGAACAGAAGGCGTTGTCAAGGAGAAACTTTCTCAATCTGTCAGACACTTTATATCTCTGAGTAAGTGACCAAAATATGTTTACAGGATTCTGCATCCCTCTTTGTACTAAAGACAACTTTAAAATGGATGTCATTCTGCATCTACATCCATACTCCGCAAGCCACCTGACAGTGTGGCGGAGGGTACCTTGAGTAGCTCTATCGGTTCTCCCATCTATTCCAGTCTCGTATTGTTCGTGGAAAGAAGGATTATCGGTATGCCTCTGTGTGCGATCTAATGTCTCTGATTTTATCCTCATGGTCTCTTCTCGAGATATACGTAGGAGGGAGCAATATACTGCTTGATTCCTCGGTGAAGGTATGTTCTCGAAACTTCAACAAAAGCCCGTACCGAGCTACTGAGCGTCTCTTCTGCAGAGTCTTCGACTGGAGTTTATCTATCATCTCCGTAACGCTTTCGCGATTACTAAATGATCCTGTAACGAAGCGCGCTGCTCTCCGTTGGATCTTCTCTATCTCTTCTATCAACCCTATCTGGTACGGATCCCACACTGCTGAGCAGTATTCAAGCAGTGGGCGAACAAGCGTACTGTAATCTACTTCCTTTGTTTTCGGATTGAATTTCCTTAGGATTCTTCCAATGAATTTCAGTCTGGCATCATTTTTCCTTCCGATATTGTAATTATGCACGTCGTTGTTCCTTATAAACTGTAGTGGATTATTTACAACAAACTTCATGAGGGGATAAATATATTGTGAAGCCACAGTCACATTGCCGAATTTCTTAAAGAGATATCCACAAGGTGATTGTGGGTGAGCACCACATATTACTCTTAAAACACGTTTTTGCGCAATGAAGACTTTCTTCTTAAATCTTCGTACATCCATAGTTGAAATGCAGGACAGTGGGACGTCAGCTGGTACAAATTTAGATTAAAAATGAAGAAATTCTTCCAGCTGTATTTAAGGTGTAGATTTTATTTTGGAAACAGATGAGTTTCTTCAGAACATTATTCCATTTGACATTATTGAATAAAAATATGCAAAATATGAGATCTGTAAGATCGTCTCTTAGCAAATTCGATGTATATTGCAGATATAATTTTGTTGTTAAAAACAAATCTCTAATCATGCTTTTTTATGACCACCCGAGACCTTACACGTTACTTGTGAGAATCTGCTTACATTTCCAGCCAGTGCATTCACAGTCTTACCAACTGACTCTACGTATTAGACGAGTCTTGCATTCAAAATACCAACGAACAGATGAAGATGAGTAAGAAATTCAATAGCTCTTCTTAAGCCAAGTGTTGGCTGCAGCCAGGACTGTTCAATAAACTCTCCCAACTTTTCTTGCAGCATTTGTATCAAGATACATGTGTTGATATTGGTTCCTCGTATCTAAATCTTATATCAACTCATACACAAGTATTAAAAATCCTAGCGATTAACGTCTAGTTTTTCTTTTTTCATATAGTTTTCTCTCTTCACGTAATCTTATAGACACTAATGACATATAGAAATGGCATGTAATCTTGGTGGGCACACGACCATGCCTTTTCAACCCCTAAGATTGGCTTCATGTGTGTGCTGTACCACTTACAGTGGAGAATGTCCAGTGGCATTTGTTAATAAGAGTTTAAAAGGCAACGCTACAATAAAGCAGCAATAACGTGTTAATTTACTTTGACCTACGACATTCCCGTTAATGGCAGTTTCAGACCTAGGAAACCAATGTACAAGTGTTTCCCTTCAGAAGAGTACATTCGTAGTACACTTCATGTATGTCCATTTCAGCTTGAAACAGCCTGCAGACTGTAATATATCTTAGAGTCGGACGTTTCATTCTTTGAACTGTCTCTTATACACACGTCTTATTTCGACAACAACATTTTTTTACCAAATTAAGAAACACCTACAAATACGTAAAAAATATCGGAACATAGGAACCTTTTGACAGGTGCACACAACCTTAGGAACCTTTGGACAGGTGCACGCAACCTTCTTCGCAGATCTTCGTCAAATTATTTGACTATTGAAAACTGTAATTCTTGGCATATGCTCCAAATTTTTCGACATTTGAAGTGACAATGTGAAGAGAGACTGGGAAACTACTGACTGAATTAGTTAATGTTTCGAATATAACACAGTCACTTCATTGAGTTGTATTCAGCGAGCTATTAAGGAAATCTAAGTCTCAATTCAGGTTATTTGACACACCTTCACATGATATGTAGATTTTCTGCTAGTGAGCACCTGCAGTTCCAGACGTACCTAGCTCTTTTAAACGCGAAACCAAATCGGAAACGCGAATCAATCTTACACACATTTATCTCTCGTAATAAACGGTAGTGCCCACACGGAAGGTCGAAAGCGAACCTAAATGTACAAGGCGGCTCTCTGTTTCGTGACCGGCACGATCTACTTCTGTTTATGCAGATTTCATTGCCGATGGACAAGCGTGTATTCCATATTTCCAGATACAACGAGGTGTGGACACTAGTGTAGCAAGCGCTGAAAATATCCCACGAACTAAAACTTAGACACTGAAACAAATAAACTTCCCGAAACGTTTCTTCCAACTGAGGTAATGTCGGAAATACTACCGGGAAACCAAATATTTATTTGTTAATCAAAATTTTCTTCACCGAACCTAGTCATCTTATGATTATCTTAAGTTCTATCACGCATTGTTTTGTTTTTCTTGAAATACAATCACTTGCAGACTGAGGGTCGTTTCGAATGATTTTAAGGGCTGTGGAATTTTTTCTCTTTTTTCTTGTTGACCAACACAGACTACAACTACCAAATTTACTACCAGTCCCTTATAAACAAATATTTCGACATTTCATCATCTTTATTTTTTCATTCGATCATGTACATTATAAAACAGTTAATGTAAAAAGCTGAAAAGCGATACATATTATACCATGTAGCCTCGTGAGAATAACACTCCGTTAGTTAAAAGTGGAACTGGTGGTGGGAAGGGGTGCTTTTGCTTTCATGAAATAATATTATCCTTCTCGATACAATGTAATACAACATTTTTGTCTCACACTCCTTGCTGCTCATATATTTTGTAAAGTTGTTCATTGTAAAATAGGTTGATAATGATATCATATACTGTATTCTGTAACACGACAAGGACAAAATTCGGAAACGAGGACCATTTCGTATAACATGCCAAGTGTTTGTTCGTTGCTGAGTATCCTACTACACGGATCTCGGTTCTATGGCCTCCGGACATCCTGTAGCGATGTGGGAAAGCGACTGTACGCCGAAAAGTGCTACAATATTCTCTGAAAGCTCTTCCCAGATATACTGCAGGCGTGGCTTAAGCAGTTTTCATTTGAGCCGTCCATATTCTTTGAGCACTGATAAAGATATTGAACTGTTTCCTGAGACGTATCAGATTTCACTACTGCAGCAACACACTGATGAAGTCAAATTTGAGAGACATATCAGAGCGGTTTTAGGCCACAGTGTTAATTCCATTTCTGCGGTAAGCTGACTGTGACAACATTATTCATAAGTGAAAACTATCTCCTTACTGAGCAAAACAAAGCTTGCTGTCAACATCTAGTGGTCTCTATGCTCCGACCGGCTGTTGGAGCAGATAGTTCTGGCAGCTGTACCCAAAAAGACTTTGCTTGTAAAATGCGGTGCTCATTAAGTGATTTTGTATTAAATACAGTATTATAGATTATCACCTGACATTAGTTCACACAACTGTTATTGCATGGCATAATATGTCCAGTAACGTACCTCAAACTCTTGAATCGAATCTTATGCGTTTGTAAATAGTAAGAAATACATGTAAATTGCTATTTGCTTTCGGAATGCTAAGTAATTTGTGCTACGTGTGTCTGAATTTGCCTTCTTGTGACTGTGGTTTGGAGGGATATCTCGTACTGTAGATAGATACCGTTCTGATTAGACGTTTAAATGATACAGTATCTGTTTTACTTGATTTTACACATTTGTCAACAGAATACGTATCAAATTTGCGATTCGTACCCATATTTTAGCTTTTCTGTTTGCAAGTTGCTCTTTTGCGTACATTGCACTGGTATGTAGTCTGGTCTGATGTTCTAGTGATAAACGTGCCTGGACACCCTAAAACCATGGTATCGAATCCCAGAATATTTCAGTCTGCCTTAACCTAGCCATCACCTCTAAATAATGTGAAGATTCGTGAAGATTCGCTACTAACGACTCACGGCTCGGCTTCCGCGTTAAACTTTAAGTCCCTTTTCCCCGGTAGGACTACTAGGTATATTTGTGATATGCATGTTGCCGAAGTGGTGTCCAATTTAATGACCTGCAACAACTCTTGAGCCACATGGTATTAATGTTTGGAGAATTTGTTAAAAAATGACTTTAAAAAGATTTTTGACTCGCTTCTGCACGTAGGAATTACAAGAAGAATAAAAGAACGAACGAATCAGTGGAAATTGATTTTCTCTTTGTAAAATTTTGTGCATAATTTTATGACAACGCGTTTTGGTTCTGCTCTGTGTGCTACTGACAGACGGTTTCTACATCGTCGCTTACATGTGCTTCTTTTCTTCTACTTATTATGGTCTTCAGTCTGGTTTTATGCAGCTCTCAACGCTGATCTATCTTCCTTATATCGCTCACCTCTGCGTAACTACTGCAGCCTATCTCCATTTGAACGTGCTTGCTATAGATGCTTCATGGTCTCCCTCTACGATTTTTAACCTCCCAGTTCCCCTCTCTGCAGATTTTCTTGACCTTCAAATAACCTATTCTTCTGTACCTCAGAATGAGTCTTACCAAGCTACCCCTTCCCCAGATCGGCTTCTCCCAATAGTTCCCTCCGTCTATGGATGATTTAGTGTAGTATGACTTTCTAAGCTGATACTTCTGTAATACCTACCCAGAAGTCTGAGGGCACTTCTCAAGTCTCGTCTATCCTATATAGTAGGTGGAACAGTTTCGTTGTTGTTGCTTCTTCGTGGGATATCAATAATTCTGAGGGAATGTTGTCTACTCCAGGTGGTTACTTTCTACATAGGTCTTTCAGTGTTGCCGAATTCTTCTCGTAGTATCGTATCCATCATCTCCTCTGCGTAAACTTCCTTTACATTTTATAGTCCCCAACATTCATTCTTTTATATAGTCATTCTGCATGTTCCTTCCGTTCTTTTCTTCGTACAGGCATACCATACTATCTGATGTCTTGATGATCGTACAGCAGCTTCTCTTTTCTCGAAGTTCTCCTCTTCGTGGCATCTACCCGTCATGTATGCTTTTACTGAATTGAATTTCTTCTGTAGCCATTCCTTCTGTGCCACATGCATCTTCTGGCAACCTAGCTTCTTAGAAGTATGCTTTCGCTTTTGCCAGATTCGTTCGTTGCATTTTTACAATCTCTCATTTCATCAATGAAATTTAATATGTCATTTTTTATCCAACGATTCCTGCTAACCCATATCTTTGTGCTTATTAGTTCCTTTCCTGCCTTCACTATTTCATCTCAAAAACACAGCCATTCATGTTCTGTTGCATTTCTTCTCCCTATTCCTGTCCGTTTTTTTCTATGCTTCCTTCGCAAATCTCAACGATCTCTAGTTTTATTACTTATCCAAATCCCGTAGCCTTAGTTTCCTCCCTTTCTCCTATTTCTTTAACTTTAATTTGCACCCCATAACTAATAAATTATGTTCAGAGTACTTTCTGATCTAGAAATGTTTTTCAGTTTAAATTATGGTTTCTAAATTTGTATCTTACTCCAGCGCTTCCTCTTTTTTATCCTACTTTCCTTTCATTTCGTCGTACATTTTTTTCAGTCTCGTCATCTGCAAGGCTAGTATGTAAATACACTCTTAGTACTGCGGTAGATCTTCCTTGCCTACGATGACGCGTTCTCAATGCTGTTCAAAGTAGTTGGTCTGAATTCTTATTTTCTTTTTCATTATAATCCTTATTAGTTATGGTTTTGGTAGCCCTGTACTCACCATATGGTAAATCCTATTCTACCAACCCCCATACTTCGCTCTTTCCCATTGCATCTACCTCCAACCTACCACTTTCTGTTTTCAAGTTCTCAATTCTACCAGCATAAATAAAGGATCTCGCATTCCACGTTTCTATCCGTAGAACGTCACATTTGTTGTTTCTGATGACGTCCTTCCCAATACTCCTCGCCGAAAGACCCGTATGGGGGACTACTTTACCTAGAAGCGTGCCATCGTCATTATATCACACAGTAGCACAGCATCTCCTCCTGAAATATAACGGCTGTACCTTCCCCTTGCTTTCAGCCGTCCGCAGTACCAACAGTGCAAGGCCATGTTGGCTAGTGTTACAGAGCCTGATCGGTCGATTATCTACACTGTTGCTCCTTTAAATAATAAAAACTCTGCTTTCTCTCTTCACGAAACATATGTTATTCTGCTCTCTCCACAGTACGACTCATGTGTGGTTTGGCTATCTGTGTCGGTGAAGCGCACAAAGTAATAATTTGCGTAAGTAGACGTAAAAACGATCTAACGTTCGTACTTCTTCAAGCTGAAATCTTACGCAAGTATTACGGGCCGTATACCTTTTCCAGCTTACGTACGGTTTCTTTTTTTTATGTCCTCAGCCTTTCGGCTGTTTTGACGCTGCCTTCCATCCATCCCTATCTTGTGATACTTTTGATTTCTTTCCGGAACTAGTAATCCCCACATCTTGTATATTTTTTTTGTATAATATGCTTTTGTTCTGCCCCTTATTTTCGCCTGTGCTGTTCTTTACAGCGCCATATTAACTGCTCCTTGATACCTTAATAGATTTACGTTAACCTTGCCTCTCCCAGAGACTTTTTCTGAATTTCTTCCTGAACTGCATGTCAGTATCTGACACCAGAACTCTTTCACTGATTAAGGATTTCTGTCCCTGTGGCAGCCTCCTCCCGTTATCTTCCACGCTACTCCCATGCTCTGTAATGTTGCTACGTAGATAGGAAAATTCTTTCACTTCTGCAGTTACTATATTAAGTAAGTTGTTTTCCTGATTTCATTTGCTATTCATTACCTTCGTCTTTGCTCTGTTAATCTTCAAGCCATATCGTGTGCAGTTAAAAATATCTACCTCCGTGTGTGCATCATTTCTGTCTTCTCCGTTAGTTTACATCTCTGTCGACAATAAATATTAGCTGCATGCCTATCTGTTGAAAAGTACGTAGGAAGCTTATGAATAACACTGGTCCAGTCTTCAGCGATACAAATGTTGTTCCACACTTCACGCTTCATAACACACCTCAGCGCGGTTCCGTAACCTTACACCTGATGACGTCACTACCAGACCTTTTAGTGCATACACGTAAACAGTTCCTATTCTGAGCTTTTTTCAAGTACGAAACTACTTTCTGAGTATACGCTCTGATGAAGACGGTACTCTCATTCGTCAACGTTATTGTGACACTGTATTCTTCCCTAAGTGCGTCTTTCACTGGTGCATTCGGCTCTGACTTCATTTTTAAGCTTCCACACCTCAGTCTATAAAAACAGTAGCTTTGCAGGGTCTCTTCCTTGTCCATCTTCTACCCCGTCTGTTTGTCTGTATGACAATCGTGGGTAGAGGTATGAAGCTGAAATTTGTCTTATGTACAGTCCATGGTCCCTTGGCACTGCAAATAACTGAAGTTTGTAAGTCAATGCAATGAAAAAGATATGACCATACATGTCACACACACAATTCGGGCTGGTGGTCTAACAGTAAAGGGCGCGCGCGCCTGGAAACCGAGGTCGCGGGATCAAATCTCAGTCGTTTACTATCAAAAACAGTCTTGATCACAATTTATTTATCACGGTGAACGGTTTCGACCACTACTGTGGTCATCTTCAGACCTACAAGTCGTATACAAAGTTTTAATTAGAGGGCTACTTTAGTAATGACATCATTCCGTCAGAAGTGGACGGAGCCTCCATTGTATGTAGTAAGACGTGCACTGGTTTCTCCAGTAGTGATTCTCCAGCAGAAGGCGGTTTTTACTCATTGGTAATTCATCGTTCTATAGCTTTATAACTTTAATGTACGTAGCCCTCTAATTAAAGCTTTGTATACGACTTGTAATTCTGAAGATGACCACAGTAGTGGTCGAAACTGGTCACCGTGATAAATAAATTGTGACCAAGACTGTTTTTGATAGTAAATAGTTGTAACACATTGATCAATGTCACTCCCATAATGTATTCAAAAGTAAATCTCAGTCAGACCACCGATTTTTCAGTCTTAGTTTTGACCTAGCCTTCACCTTTCAACGATGTGAGGAGTCACCACAAACAACATGTGGTTTGGATTCCATGTTAAACTGTAGGTCCTATTTCACCGGCTGGATACCTTGCTTAGGTTAGGGAACGCAGTTTACCAAAGTGGCGTCCATTAGGAAGACTTTAACTAGGCTATTGAGCCACACGAAGTTATTATTATATACATATGTAATTAATTTTGTAGAGCATACTCAGAGAGTGCGTCCACTGACTCTTAACCGGTTTTTATTGATGATAATTTTGACCGCAACGAATTTCACAGCTGGAGCTGCCCTTGGAACGAGAGAATATTTGGCGAATGGACTGCCACCCCCACCCCCCCCCCCCGTCCCCCGTCCCCCATCTCACGTCCCCCATATCCCATCCCCCGTCCCCTGTCCTCCATCCCCCATCCCACGTCTCCATCCCCCATCTCCCGTCCTCCATCTCCCATCCCCCATCCCCCATCCCACTTCTCCATCCCCCATCTCCCATCCCCCATCCCCCATCCCATAATTAAAATCCCATCGAGCACGGTTAGCATGCACTGGGGAGACGTTTGCAGCACGTCCACATGTACCAAAGGACATCAAGCAGTTGGAGGAATGGAACGCCGTACGACAAAAACAACTCGTGGCCACCGTAGGCGCACGTTGCAGAGCACACACGGTCTTCTGTGGTGATCACAGACTACGTCCTCTCTTTATAGAGGTCCATCATGAAATGCAGTGACTTCCACATAATTATTGTCTTTGAATAAGAAAGTCTTTTCTGTTCGTCTCATTGCGTATTTCTTTCAGTTACCGACTGTACGACATTGTAGCAGTTCTTTCTATGAATGGTTCAAGTTTCATCGAGCCATGTTACTTTGCGGTGACACATCGTGTGAAAGTTACTTTCGCCCTTAAGTTTTGTACTCCACTGTATAAATAAAACGAACAGATTCGTTTTTACATGGTGACATGGGTGATAACACTTGTGACTCTCGTGTAAATTGGGTAGTCGCTTTTCAACGAACTTGTTTAAATTTTGGTTTACGAATACCCGAGGGGTACACTTCAATTTTGATCGGCTTTGAATACGTTGTATCGTAGATGATAATAAGAGGCACTTATTTTCTTATACAGGCCTATACGGCCGTTAAGGGAATGAAACACCCCTTGAAAAAAAACTGCGTTTAATTTTTCTGACTAATAGTCGTTGAAACAGTAACAGATATGAAAATAAACTTCAAATAAAAGTATAGCAGTTTTTAAGTACGTTACAACGGTGCACCCATATTTGTCGAGAAAGTCTTTTTTTTTTCGAAATCCGTCCACCCCCCGCCCTGGTCAACCGGCTTGCCACAGTGGTAAAACCGGTTCCCATCAGATAACCGAAGTTAAGCGCTGTCAGGCTGGGCTAGCACTTTGATGGGTGACCATCTGGTCTTCCGAGCGCTGTTGGAATGTGAGGTGCACTCAGCCCTTTTGAGGCAAACTGAGGAGCTACTTGATTGAGAAGTAGCGGCTCCGGTCTCGGAAACTGACATACGGCCGGGATAGCGGCGTGCTGACCACAGGCCCCTCCATATCCGCATCCAGTGACGCCTGTGGGCTGAGGATGACACGGCGGCAGGTCGGTACCGTTGGGCCTTCCAAGGCCTGTTCGGATGGACAGAGAGTAATCCCGTCCCCCAACACTATTTTGGTTTCATTTAGGCATTTAACTAATAGCATTAGCAGGAGATTCAGTCGTATATGATGAAGTGATATTCTAAAGACGCATTTGTCAGACATAAGCTATAAACACCTTTATTTCATTGTATGTGAGCAGGATATGTCTGCTTCAACGCCATTTGTTATGTTGGGTTCAATAAGTCTTTCCCAAATAAACATGTTCTAAATGTATATTCTACCTATATTGTTCGATATTTATTTTTTCTTTTATCTGAATAAAATATCTTTTGTTGTATTTGTGTTTTCTTTTTACAATTTATGCCTTTTTTCAAGTTGCAATCTTTATGGATTTAATTACGTTATATTTGAAATATGATTACGTAGGCTTTCCCGGCGTAATAAGTCTTGAAAGTCTCTTCGGGTTTGCTGCCGGATCCTAAAATCAACTTGATATTTCGGCGATCCGACTGGTCCCCATCTTCAGGAAAATGCTGCTTCTGCTGATGAGTCCCGCTGACAACTGACACCAGGTTGCAAATCGACGTCCTATATAGGCCACTGTTCAGTACATGGCGCATGCGCCGCCCATCACGGTTTCTGCCTTCCAAGACAGGGAGGTGGCGCCGCCCTTAGTGAAAAACTGCTGGCAACGATATGTCGCAATCAAGGCCGCACCGAAGAACGTTCAGTTTTGATGCGAGATAATACAGGATTCCACGTCTTGCTAAGAAATTATTGTGACGTTATTGCAAATCTGTGTTATAATGAAGTGTAGAACTGTTTGGGTCACAAAATGTGCTGAATATGAGGGGATTTCGAAAAAATTACTTTTCCTACAAATATGGGTGCACAGTTGTGACGTGCATTAAAAATCATAGAATTTCATTCAGGACAATTAAACACAATTTTTTCAAAGTGATATTGCACCCACTTAACAGCCGTATGGGTATGAATAAGAAAATATGTGTCTCTTATTTTGCTCTACACTATAACATATTCAAAACTGATCAACATCGAAGTTTATCCGTTGGGTAGGTTTAGTTGTAACGGGATAATGTCCGACCGCTATAAAAATAAATAAATATATAGGAAAAAAATAAAACATTGAGGCCACCATAGTAGTGCTTGCAGTCCGTCTGCGGATAGAGTATTACCGTATTTGACTTCACTGTCGAATGTTACCCGGTTTTTGCCACCTTTCATTTACGCAGAGGTTCTGCCATGCTCCCTAAAGAATTAATGTCATGAGCAAGTAGCAAGTGTCGAGCTCTGAATTTTACAGCCGTTGAACATCATACCCGACGACGCCTTCACCCTGCAGCCTGCCGTGCAGAAACAACACCCCTATTGTGAACTGGGCGGAAGTGGCTCGAGGAAAAGCACCGTGACGTGGCCAGCGCGTGGGCGCCTTTGTTCCACAGAAAGCCGGCCGGCGCTCGGCTCTCGCCCGGAAACGCCCACGCCGCCCGCAGACGATTGAATAAACGCAGCGGCTGCGCCCGCGTGGCGGTTGCGACAACAGCCGCGGGCCCCTGCACTCGTGTAGCCGGCGCGGCGCTGTCATGCCGTCTGAAAGCCGGCCGCGCTGTGTGTGCGTGACGGCTTAAAAGGAGGCCCGGCACTCGAGCGCTGCGGGCCAGACTAACCACAAGGGGCGCGCCGCTTTTCTGCCGCCAAAGTCTTTCACTGCGTCTTCGCTTCTACCTCGCGACGCCTGCCGAGCCCAAATAGCAAACCACAAGTCACTGTTATTATATGGTAGACAGCGATACACTTGTCAAACGTACATGTATCGGCAATCACGGAGTGTCTCCCACGATCCTCAGCACAATTTTTTTGAAAATATTCCAGCGTTACATTTCTAGTAGCCAGAGCGATAAAAACGTGAATATTTGTTTCGGAAATTTGTTCCACAGATTTCGAACATCTATTACCAAAAGAGATAATCAGTTACGGCCTACCACTGAAATTTTTGTGCAGAGCGGATATATCATTTTCATTTTTCCACAAACACACACAAACGTGGTCGCATTTCTAATTTAACATTTTAAGAGAGTATTTCCGCTCAACCAAATTCATAAAGTTAATCCCTTCAAAACCTAATCAAAATAAACTGACATTTTTCGGAAGAGCAACTTTCTGTGTGTGCACACCATCACAACAATCAGAATACCTCATCCAATGAAACACACAGATCAGTTCATACTCGAAACAATTTTCAGATTAACTTATCATATTACTACGAAGTTTTTGTCAGTCCTCACAAAACTGTTTAGTGGACATACCTGTTTAACTGTCTATACATTATCAGTAGCCCATGAATATTACCTGGTCGATGGTTGCACCAAACGCGCTTGGAATCAGCTTCCATTATGTTAAGTAATGTTAGTAAAAACCACAACCGCTAGATCTCCGGTTCTTTCCAAATGGACTTCTTCAGATGACCTGCAGACACATATTAGACGAAAAGCTATTAAAACACGCTCATATGATATGAAACTAATGTCGAAACTTCACCAATAGTCTTCTTAACTAATTCTCTCAAAGTGATAGAAATACGCAGATGTCATGATAAAATTGTTATTGGTTGTGGTGTAATAAACGAACCTGATACAAAGGAGTGATGGTCTCTTATTAACATATATTATTCAGCTTCAGAGGTACAATATGATGAAAATTATTTGTTCCTAGAAGCGTCCTTTAGCAGGAGTCTCAAGGAAGTGTTGCTTCCTAGCAAGTTTTGACATAGCAATCGGCCGAGAAATATTTATGGGCTTTAGTTTATGACTAGATAATTGAAATTTGTCTAGCGATTCAACAATTTGTGGGCAGTGACTCAAAAAAAATTGAAGGCATAGGCAGAAGAAAGTATTGAACCATACTAGAGTATTTGGACGTATTGTATGTCAAACTCGAAGACAAGTACATAAATATAATAAGAAAAAACAGTTTCTATAGAGGAGAGTTCTTTCTAGCGGTGCATGTAGAATTACTTGTTACCAGTTTTTGATACATTCAAATATACAACAAGTAGCCTGATCAGACTAATCCTTACCGTATTGAGGGTTAGAACTTTATCTGCGGATCCCCTCATATATTATATAGAGAAAAATAATATGTTCACATGCTGTCAGCCAATAAGGTGTCAAATATGAATATCTCTCTTGGTTTACTTACTTTGGCAATCCTCTTATCGGGCACTATCTCCGACGTGACCACACAGTGTGTTGAACTCTTCAAGGAACTTTGTTGATTACATAGAAAATGTCATGGCTTCAGCCAGCTTTGATTCTTCTGTATATAATTTACGGGTACCAACTTTCGCACCAGACCACTCATTTTCTGTCCAATAGAGCCACAGTATGTTTACAAGTTTCGTGTGTCTTTGGCGATAACTGACTCACAGTTTAAAGTAAAAGTGCTTTGATTCTTCTGTATATACTTTACGGTTACCAACTTTCACACCAGACCACTCATTTTCTGTTCAATAGACCCACAGTATGTTTACACGTTTCGTGTGTCTTTGGTGATAACTGACTCACAGTTTAAAGTAAAAATGCTGTGGCTCAATTGAAATGGAAATGTGTAGAGATTTTGTGCAGCTTGGTCTTGGTTTATTGGATGGAAAGTGGAACAAATTTCTGGATACTGCGACGATGGGATGAATATTGACCAGTGACATTGCGTAGTTCAACGTACTGTGGGGTCACATCATTTCCGTTGTGACGGAAATGATGGTCCCTGCAGGACTGCCAGTGGAACTTCACGAAGAAAAGTTTCTTTGAAAGCTATGGTGATGATTTATGATGAAGTTCCTTGATTTTCGCAATGGTGTGTATCCGAAAAGCGCCAATTTTAATGTTATCATAACGTTATCAGATGTGCGAGTTGGAGTCGAAGTATTCCCATGAAGAGAAAGAATATCAATCGAGTTTCAAGGAAGCAAATTCTTAACTTGCGCTCTGGTCCACTGTTTTTCTACGTGTCCACAGGCCGGCTCGAGAGAACCACAGCAGTAGCTAGCTACGACACTGAATGAGAATTCGGAAGAGGACGATTATTGGCATACTTTTCATGTTTTATCCCACATCGTTGTCGGTTTCTGAACTTGTGCTTCGTCTCTAATGAGCACTACCATAAATGCAGAACATCCTTTTTCCCTTTTCCACAAGACAAACATAGTTCATTGAGTGATCCACAATATGTTATTTTTCATTATGTCGTTCTCATTCACGAGCAAGTACCTCAGTAGTGATCTAGCTCTTGTGTTTTCCATTGTTTTCTATCCAGAAACGAGAAACCATGTACTATTGTCCCACTCAATATCGTTGATCTTTCAGAATTTCCCAGATGAACTCGCTGATCAATGCGCATCGAATGTTGCATTGCTTTCTACGGATAGTGGCTGTGACTTTCGAATGAACGAGGCAGAAGGGCGAAGAGGATCAGAAATTTTTTACAGTCTTTCCTCGACTTTTTCTGTTTATTCTTGCGATTGTAGATATTTTCCTTCATTTCAACCAGTCTTCCATTAACTTTTACAATTCTGTACAAGTGCTTCGTCCAAAGTACTTGATGGTTAATTCTGGAAGTGTTGGCACGTCTTCTTCCGATCTGCCCTTCTTGTAGTAAGAAGAGTCCCTCTTCTGTTTGTTTGAATACATCCTCAAATTGTATTTACGTGTCCACTTAATAATGGCATTATTCTGCAACAATGCGTTCAAATACTTCCATTCGCTTCTCTAATTTTTCACAGTCTGCATTTTACTTCTATGCAATTCCAGAAATACGTTCTGCAGTTTCAGTTAATTCTTGATATCAATACTTATTTTGTGCAAATAAATAAACCTGGTAAGTTACAACTCTGTCTTGCTTTCTTAGAGAGCGAATGTATCTCTACTACTTTTCCATTATTCTTACTGTCACTTCGAATTTATAGATATTGTGCATAGCACTTATGTTTCTGCACAACGCACACATTCTACACTTGCCTTTCGTGGATCCACATTCAGTATGAATGTATCGATTTTTTCTTCTTTTTTATTACTAAGTTAGAATTGTCTCTCCTTTCCTGAAATCTAACTAATATTCTTCCACTGCTTCTTCATTTTATTTTTGCTCAGCCGTATATTACTCTGACCAATAAGTTAGTCTACCAACTTCTGATTCATCTTTAGTCCGTATGATCCAGGTGAAAACGATAGATGTTTGTGTGATGGCATTGCTGTTCTGAAAATCTGATTTCTAAATATTTGTTGTTAATTATAAAACTTTATAATATATATAAAGTGTAAAACTTGCTACTTTTCCCTATTATTAATTAATTCATTAATAAATACTACCAACAAGCAGTTTCTGTCAAACAGTTAATTAATAATATGACGTATTTACAATCTCAAGAACCTGCCGAGCACGAAGTGTACAAGACATACCATTTTTCGTGTACAATTCTTATATTTATTGTGGTTCCATAGAAACACATTCAACATCTTCGTATCTGAGTAAAAAAGAAGCGGAAAGTCCTCGCATTGATACAGAGTGCTTTGTCTTGTGTACTGCGATCACTCCTCTAAATTAGAGCATGCAGCTTTAGAAGCTAGAAACAAATAACAAGGGATGTTGGGGGCACATACTGCTTAGAAAAGTTTGTGAAGTAAGAATATCTTACCGCATCATATTTACAGATAAGTGTATGCAGAGGGTGTCTAAAAAACAGTTGGGCTCAATTTGCGATCGGATTTCACAAAATTAACCAAGGAGGAGTTAGAGTTAGTAATGCAAGACCATAGCAGAATTACATACCAGTTGTCAATTGTTACATCATAGAAATTATTAACTGTGACTACAACTCACAGATTTTCATCAAAAATGTTCTTTCTTCTGAACTGTATAGCCCTTTCGAAGCATCTCAAAGACTTAAAAAACTTTCTTAGGTTTTCATACGTTGCATATCTACACATGAACCGCCTCTTGCGTGAACGACTCCTGACAGATATTACTAACGACTAAAATGGAAGGTACTGGAGCACTTCTGACAGACAAGACGTAGAAATAGTCTTCCCCTACATATCCAAATGTCATGATAACATCATCCTGTACAGGAATTGAAATAAACTGGAGGCCCACCATGTATAAACCGCATACTTCTTTTGTCTAATGTCTGTATGTGTTGATCAGGATGTTCTGGACGTTGATTTTAATTAGTAACATAATGTTTCCAATATTTAGAAACTTATCATTTACGGATGTACGATTACCTGACGCTTTTTTCCTTGTTTTGATGTGCACAGATAGTCTCTAAAGTTTTTCATTCATTTTTTATTGCATGTCTTACACACAGTAGTATAGATTTTTTTGCCTTTTTTTCACATGATATGAGTGTTGAATAGGTCTAATCACCAGTGTAAAAATTGTGAACTACATCATTCCGAAATAACAGGTCATATTTTAATCGGCGGTTCTGTTGACTTTCTCCGTCCTGTTTTCCTTGATCAATCTACGAGGAAATTGTATTTCTAATGTTAGAAATGACATTAAATCTTTCGCATAGTAATTATTTATTGATAGACTATGCTGCTTCATTGTGGATTCCGTCATTAAAATCTTTGATGCAATGTCGTAAACACTTTTGAGACGCATTTTGTCAGCAATGTTAGCCTTTACACTTGATATAGTATGTAGTTCCAGGCCTATGTCTTGGCTCGATCTCCATCCAGGCCACAGTCACTTGCGTAATATTTCTGTAGACTTTTATTGTGATGATCTTTACCAGATCTGTAGATCTCAACGTGTCATAACGTGTCATAACTTGTATAATAAGAGACACTGGTTTCCAGAAACCAGAGAACAAAGGGGAAAAGAAAAGCTTCATTGGTCAAGGGCAAAAACAAGCCCAGACATAATTACATGATTGTTGTATGTTATAAATTCTGTAAATGTTTTATGTGTATTAATGTGCCACAGTGTGTGTTGCAAATTTGGTTAATAAATGTTTCTAACAGATAAGTACAGTACTTTACAGACAAATTGAAAACAAAAGCCAGCTCCAGTTTCCTTTATACCTTGTTGCTTATGAACCTTGTGTTTAACTTACTATACAGACAATAATTTAGCCTCAGTTTGTTGTGTTTAAAGTTTGATTTCTTACTGATGTGGCAGTCGATCCTAAATTCGACTGATATAATTATTGTTCGATTTATTGATTTATTTATTATTTCATCTATAATTAATAGTTGTCGACGGGGTAGTACTGACCACACAGTAAGTATAATAACTATGACAAATATTTACATTTATTCATAATACAATGAACCATGCTTTTCAGGAACAGTGAATCTGCCTTCGGTTGTAACAAGGTGCTGCAGATGGTTTCCTTTGACTTTACTTGACCTCGTTGAAAATTATATCCCTGATATCAAACGACAGTTCCATAATCAGGGAAGAGAAAAATTACCGAACATATGGGAAGAACTTCCATCTGCTCCACACCATCGCACAGTCTAGGGATTGAACTGTCTCACGACGCTCCATTTCGACAAAAATATGCATACTTATGTTCCTAATTAATCATAGATATCTTACACCATCTCAATTCACTCTAGTGTAGAGGAAATTCTGTAGAAAAATATTTTCCTGAAGATTTGTTCATTGGTCCCTAAAAGAGGCAGCAGCGAAAAGTTACTGCTGTATGAGATCAATCCAGATGAATGCTTTAGCCACCTAATCCGAATGTACGAGTGCTGGGAGTCGGAACAAAGGAAAAAAGCATACAGCAGAAATATGTGAATACACCACCACCGAAAAAGTCGAAGATCCAACCATCGTCAGACAAGGAGGTGTGTGTTTTGCTAGGACTGCGATGGTGTGGTGGTAATAGATTTGGTATTAAATGGAAAAATTTCGCAGGAAGATACTACGGTGATATTCGGATGAGGACGTGTGAGGTTGTCAAGATCAAGCGTCAAGGAAAGCTGCCCAGGGAGGTGTTTTTGCTAAGCTAAAACGCCCCTGATCATTTTGCACAGATAACAGTCAGGCATGCTGTTTCTTTGGATTATCAGATTTTGTACCCCATCCGGCCCCACACCCTTCTTCTAAGGTGGCACACAATGACTCATTGCTCTTTTCTAGGATGAAGAAACCATATGGACGACTGAACAGCCAAAATTCACATTTTTACACCCAAGATCTCTATTAAGTCATCCATTGTTGCGAAAAATATGTTGCATTAAAAGGGGAATATGTAGGTAAACATAAACTCGACAAACAAGTTTCATGGTCGCAGTTTTTTTTTTCTTTTAAGAGGTAATTAAAACTTTGTGACCATACTGTTACTTGGTTAAACACGTCACTGGGATTTGTTATATTTTTAGCGGATCTAAGCATAACAGTGGGTAAAGCACACGATATTAGCGCCTATAATGCACCCATACAGCGGATGCCAGACACGCCGGACACTCAGAGGTTCTACAGACACTGGACTGTTCATGCGCCAGCGTTTCTATAGTGTACCATGAGTACTTTGCAAAATGTGGTGAAAAGCACGCCCGATGCCGGCAGACACTGCCGCTTTCAACAACGTATGGCTGATAGGGATCGACGTTACCCACCGCAAGTTTTCACAATGGGCAGAAGAAACAGCTACAACGTTTACATGGAGGGTCAAAATCTTGTTTTCGTGAGACCGATTTCCCAATACCCCTTGCGACTGACCATTAATAAAGGTTTTGGAAATGCAGTTCTAGCTGCTGGATTTTTCTTTACCACAATCGACTTTCGCTCCTATGTCAATACTCAACTGTTTTTGAAACGTGCTTGGAATGTCAAGTTTTGTCTTTTTCCTGAAAACAGCTGTTAATCTGGACGGATTAACTTCTCATGTAGTGGACTGAAAGGTAGGTTATCTACATCTCATATTTAAGTGGAACAGCCATCATGCTGACAAAATTGGAGAAACTGATTTCCAGAGGCTATTTATGAAAAACTACTGATCGGAATACATATATTTCACCAGGCTAGAAAAACCAATACTGGTGTTAACACAAAATACGGAAAAAGGAAGAAACGATTCCTGAAATGCAGTTTCCTTCTTTCGGAAATTCTTCTCACTTAGTACAGCAAGTCACTTGCCGGATTAATACAGCAAAATAACTGGCGAGCAACCATAGATCCAGGGCACCAAACAACTCGTGTCACTACTTGTCGTGAACCACAGGACATAGAGATCAACAAGGACGTGGAAACAGTCATTGACCAATCGAAACATGGATAAAGGCCTCCTGAGCTGATGAGTGGCGATACAAGTTGGAACACAGAGATGGCGGGGTTTGAGTCGGTTTTAAGCTGCAAGAGTGATATATTCTTCTTGGGAACAGTTTACTACAGCATCCATTAGGCAGTCTGTACAATCAGCAAGATTCTTCGATCCAGAACAGCCATATCCGCATGCCCCTGAACGTCAGTTTATCTCAGTCCTCACCAGTACGTCCGGGACGTCATCGAAGGTGCAAGGATGAAGACCGGTGGTTGACTGATTGTGGATCAAGAATTCTCGCCAACACTTTCGGTGTGTTGTGGTGCCTGTGACATACACCCGTCGCTTGGTGGAGAGGATTCAAACCCCTGTTCGGCTATCCTCGATGAATCCCCACAAAGGTACGGTTAATTTGTGAGGTATATAACTGGTTCCCACATACATCGTTGTCCTATCTGAACTGAGTTGTATCTATTGTTCTCACGTCGTCCACGAAGCGTTAATAATCAGTTTTCTTTCCCTCTGTATGCTATCAGGCGTCTCGGCTGTCTTCGCGGTGTTCTGACGTGCTTCACTCTGCGAAACCAGTTTCTCCAACTCAATTCCTCACGACTGTATTGCACACGGTCAGTTGTTACAATTTTTTTATCTGTCTCAAGAACTTTCATACTTGTTTAACGTAGGTGATGTAAGAATATTATTCAATAAATATATTGTTGATATGGAACCAAAAAGTACTGAAATCACCCTCACTTGGTTCGTAAAACTTGCTACCAAAGTAATTTTAATGTTACACATTGTTCGGATGTGAGGTAGCGGTTTTACTGATACATTATTAATACTAATTTATAGCATTTAATACACCTTAACCGTATTTTGAGAATACAGCAACGTTGGGAAATTTGTGTCTGCACATCGAAATGCCTTCCAGTCGTTTCGTATTAGATAAATAAAGGACCTGTACTGTTTTCAAGAGAATATTATTCTTCCTGCAGAATACTGTCAGGTTCAGGTAACCCTAAAATATTTCTGTTTGCTGATGACACTAGACTGACAGTAAAGGATATTGGGTGCAACACTGGCTCGGTTTCAGATAGTGCAGTTCATGGCCTAAGTTCATGGCTTGTAGAAAATTAACTCTAAATCACAGTAAGATTCAGTTTTTGCAGCTTCTAACACACAATTCAACAAAACCCGACGATTTAATGTCACAGAATGGACATAGGACTACTGAAACTGAACAGCTCAAATTTCTAAGTGTTCAGATAGGTAGTAAACTGACGTGGAAAGCCCACGTTCAGTATCTTGTTCAAAGACTTAATGCTGCCATTTTTATTATTCTAACGGTATCTGAAGTGAGTGATCGTTCGACATAAAAATTAGTCTACTTTACTTATTTTCATTCGCTTATGTCTTATGCTATTATATTTTGGGGTAACTCTTCCCATTCTAAAAGGATATTTTTCGCTCAGAAACGGGCAGCCTGGACAATAAGTGGTGTAAGTTCGGGAAACTCTTGTCGACCCCTGTTCACGAGTCTGGGTATTTTGACACTGGCCTCTCAGTATATGTATTCAATATGTCATTTCTCGTTAACAATATTAGCTTATTCAGTAGAAATCAAACCTGCATTTGTATCGGACTTCCTTAACTCTTGTGCAGAAATCTGGGCAGTATACCGCTGCGTCCGTTTTTAATAAGCTACCATTGGAAATCAAAAATCTTAGCAGTAATCTACGCGCTTCCAAATCGAAACTGAAGAGTTTCCGCATAGGTCACTGCTTCTGTTCTGTCGTGGAGTTCCTTGAAACATTAAGCTGATTCTTGTTGTATTGTTGATTGCGTTTACTTAAACTTATGTACTGACTTTTTTCGGGTTCATAAACATTTTATTTTTATCTGATATTACTATTATGTTGTAATTTCATGTACTGACACGTTCCATGACCTTGGAGATTTGCTCCTCAATTTGGCCCTAGCCAACATCACGTGTAAATAAAATAAAACACATAAAAATGATGGATAATGTAAGTGGATATTAATTACGAATCCTTCTCTCCAAAGTAGACCGCATAACACTGCGATCTGGCGTTGGTTAGGAGAGATACGACATTTCATCGTTGTGGTCACAAAACCAAGCCTGGAAGACGCGATCTCTGTGAACAGGAATCCTGTCGCCTTCGAGAATACACCTCACCATGGGGGAAAAAACATTGTACCTTGGGTTGGACATGATCAGCCAAAATGCTCACATAATCCTTGATAGTAAAGCGACATTGCAGAGTAACGACAGGGCTCATGGAATACCACGGCATAGCTGCCCAAAACACAGGAGCGCCTGCGATGGTGTACTCAACCACGAACCTGGGTGCACGAATGGCAAAACGTCATTTTTTCGGATGAATCCAGGTTCTGTTTACAGCATCATGATGGTCGCATCCGTGTTTGGCGACATCGCGGTGAACGCACGTTGGAAGCGTGCATTCGTCATCGTCATACAGGCGTATCTCCCGGCGTGATGGAATGGGGTGCCATTGGTTACACGTCTCGGTCACCTTTTGTTCGCATTGACGGCACTTTGACCAGTGGACGTTAGATTTCAGATGTGTCACGAGCCGTGGTTCTACCCTTCATTCGATCACTGTGAAACCCTACATTTCAGCAGGATAATGCACGACCGCATATTGCAGGTCCTGTACGGGCCTTTCTGGATACAGAAAATGTTCGACTGCTCTCCTGGCCAGCACATTCTACAGATCTCTCACCAACTGAAAATGTCTGGTCCATGGTGGCCGAGCAACTGACTCGTCACAATACGCCAGTCACCACTCTTGATGAACTGTGGTACCGTGTTGATGCAGCATGGGCAGCTGTATCTGTACACGCCATCCAAGCTCTGACTCAATGCCCAGGCGTATCAAGGTCTTTATTACGGCCAGAGGTGGTTGTTCTGGATACTGATTTCTCACGACCTATTCACCCAAATTGCGTGAAAATGTAATCACATGTCAGTTCTAGTATAATGTATTTGTCCCCTGAATACCCGTTTATCATCTGCATTTCTTCTAAGTGTGGCAATTTTAATGGCTAGTAGTTTATTCTTCCACTGCTCCGCGGTCAAGCTTTTACGGCTTCGTCACCACATTTTTCTATTACGGGCGTTTGCAACACTGACGAGTGGTTTTGAAGTAACAGTTCTCTCTGCAGTTCCCTGCTGCTGGAACGTCCTTCGTATTGTTCTGGTGGTGACAGGATCTGCGAGCGCGACTTCCAGTTCCGCAGTGACTTTTGTGGTTGTCGCCTTCATATTTTTCGTCGCAGTCCTGTTCAATGACTGTCTGTCGCAATCACTCAGCACAGTCTTTCGTCCACGTTGTTAGCCGACGATGTTTTTCCGCTTTCCCTGTATGCAATATAACTCTTCGATAATAAAACTATTAAAGTACAAAACATTTCGGCTCCCTTGGTTATGGAACCACTAATCGTAAGAACATCAACAATATGCACACGTTCTGCACTGAGCTCCGACGTAATGCATTCACAACTGCACGTAACACTGTTCTGACTACGATAGAGGACACTTCATTTGCGACGTTCGTGGCCATAGACAAAAACGCAACTTGTATGCCTAGCTGGCACCTGCATTTATGTTCAAGCATGTATTTTTCGCTTTGTTTACACACTTTTTTTCAACCGCCGTAATTCCACTGTAACTAAATGAATGCTCGTTACGAATAACACTAAAGCAGAAGGGATTAGACACAGTATCTGCTCGGTGTTAGTGTACAGTAACTTGATTGAATGATGTCTTGGTACTCGTCTACTGGTGAAGTGAGCGTGCCATCAGAGTTATTACAGACTGTGTATAAGGCCGCGTACGTTTACGGTGACTCTCTGGTTCAGAAATTTAAATTAAAGCCTCTACATCCTTTCTGTCAAAGTCCTCTAATTAATGTACGCAATAAAACTCAGTAACGCTATCTGACGGCGGCCAAAGCTATCAGTCTCACAAGCACTATATCATAAAACCTTCTCTAATGTCAGAGATAGGCTCTGCATATCAACACCGAGTAATCAAACATTAAGTTATTCATATGCAAAGCTGATATTCTTGTAATACATAAATCTTTAATGAGCAATCAGTGTTGAAATAGTAACAGACTGTGTGTTCATTGGCTCACAGAGTTATCCCACCGCTTAATAATTAGGCCCTTGCAGTGCAGTGTAATACTGATTCACTCCGAAGGCTTTCAACTTTAGTTCCCCTTAGAAAAATTTATGAATGACTGTGCTGATAAACCTCTTACATTATTTGATTTTCAAACAGCTGAGCAAAACTGAACGTACTCAGACATTCACTAAAGTGACACACAATATTTTTATCGCAACGCAGTCTGACTTTCAATAATCCCTACAAAATAATGGCCCTGACTAACATTAACCTATACCTTTCACAAATCACTTACCTCACAAAAATCTTCGTTACTCGAACTATTGCAATACAGCGAGCGCCAATACTGCCAGCTAAATAAAAGATTCTAACTACTGAAGGCACTAACTACTGATAGGCATAGTTAGCAAATGATAGATTTTGATAGAGAACAAACAATGTATTTACCTTAATAGTGTTCAAAAGTCATAAAATATATATCAGTTCATGACATCCAGTCTTACAAATTTACTGTCTCTGTCCAGATCATCCGCTCTCAAAAATCCGCCATCTCTCTCCCCACATCCAACACTGCTGGCGACTCACCTCCAACTGCAAAACACTACGCGCTGTTAACAGCCAACTGCCCAACACTACAATAGCAAATTCCAACAATGCTAACCAGCCACAGACTGCACACAGCACAGCCAGTGATTTTCATACAGAGCGCTACGTGGTGTTACCAATATAAAAACCTAAACAGCCTACTTACAAGTACGAAATATAATGACCTACTGAAGTCACTAGACATCTGTGAATTATCGACAAACCACTGTGGATCTGAGACCGAAACACAGCACAATTATGACTCAGAGTTTTTCTACGCGCTGGTGCTACGAATTATGCTCAGTGTGTGCTAAAAGTGGGCCACTGAGAAGCTGCTGGCTCTGACGTTTATGCCGTCGCCATTGCTTGAACACTGGACGTCTGTGCAGGAGCCGACGCTCGACCTCGGCTTACGCTGATGAAAACGCGGAGTGTCTCCGACAAGATACAGCTATAAGCACAATCCCAGTCGTCTAACTGAACCCCGCAGCACAAGCACAGCCTCTCTTCACCGAACCCAGAGGCCTAAACCTTTACTTCTCAACACACATTCGCGGGATCTTACACAGTCCCGCCAATGAATATTTGTCCCCCATTTGTCCACTGTCACCGAAAATCCTATCAAGACAACACACCTCTAAACAAATCCAAAAATCCAGTGCACCATCGGAATCAATCCCCACTTAAAAGAAAAGCGAAAAAAACAATCAGGAGTTTCAGTACCCTCACTTTGACGTCATTGACTCCTCTAGCAATGGAGTTTCTTTCGTTGCCCTCCAGCCTCGCTACAGAGGTGCTGAAAATTTAAACCTACAGAGTTACGAAGCTAGACTCATTGCATTTCAGCCCACCGTCGTGACCTTTGCGAAAGCGGCCTATAGCTACCAGCAAAGGCTCATCCAAGCAACATCCGAATGTGGCTGTTCCCCGCTGTTAGAAAGCTGAGCAGGTCAGAGTTTCGGCGTTCTGTTTGTTGGTCACTGGCTCAACTAAGTACTGTGCCCAGACTAAGCGCCTGCAACTCTTGCTTCCCGCGAAGCAGACCGGTACAGCGGGCCCCGGACAGAGTAGGGGTCAGCCTGGCCGGTCGTCCCGGAAACACCGACGCTTCCCAGAGACCACAAGGAGGCGTCCACGGCGCCGCAAGAGGTCGCTACAGCCGCGGACCTCTTTCCTTCCGCTCGACACGTGACTGCAAATAGAGCCAGCCATATCCATGCGCCAAGCAGTATTTAGGCTGGCGCAGGAGGCTGGAGAGGCAGTTCACGCCGAGCGAGCCCACTGGTGTCATCGTAGCCGCTGCGTCATCGTTCATCGCCGCCAGCGTACCTGAGTCATCCTCGCAGGGCCTCTACTCGTCCTCGGACTTAGTTGACGGCAACGTGGACTCCGCGCCACTCTGCACGAGACGCCCGGGGCTCAGTTTGGTGAAGTTGTATGAGTACTACAAACTGTTTATGTTTGGAAGAATCTCTGATTTAGTTATTGGTAGACTTGGAGGATCAGTCCTACCTCACGAATATTGTTTTGTAAATTTTGAAGGAAGTCTTTAGTTTAAATAAAAACTCTATAACTCACACCCTGAGATTTTCCTATCCGCGGACGGCGGATATATTACTACTAAGCTCTCCACAAAATTCCACTTTTTTATCTGCATTACTCTGTCCATGCATCTCCCCCCCCCCCTCAATAAATCCACTGTGCTCAGCATTTCCCACACGCACCAAAGACTTACGAAAATAAGCTATCCGTCACCAGCTTACAGAGATGAAAGGAATCATTCTTTCTAAAGTAGTACGCCCAGTGTCTGAAATTACGAATCTCGACACAGTAAACTGCTTGCTATAGATCTCCATTAACGTTACAGTTAGAAAATATAAATGAAAGAAGTGGCATGCGACCAGGCATGCCGCCTTCCAACTGTAACATCTGCGGGCGCCTTAAACCCCGACCATGCAGTCTTCCTTTCACTTAAGAGTAATCCCGCTGCTGCGCTGCCACTGTTATGTGCTGTAATTACCTAGTTTGGTGTTTTATAGATAGGTGACCGGAAAAGAAAATACTTAACCGCTGAACCAAGGTAGTCAAGACTATACTGCACATGGTCTTTACTGTCAAGGCACGTAGTCCTCCATAGATCGGCAGCACTTAATAACTACGGTCATGTCTGCCAAACTGAAATTTGCAAGAGCACACTAAAGACAATGGTCTCTAAAATATTCCTCCTCATACAAAAATTTATGGCCATCTGCGGTGGCCGAACGGTTCTAGGCGCTTCAGCCCGGAACCACGCGGCTGCTACAAATCCTGCCTCGGGCATGTATGTGTGTGATGTCCTTACGTTAGTTAGGTTTAAGTAGTTCAAAAGTCTATGGGACTGATGACCTCAGATGTTAAGTCCCATAGTGCTTAGAGCCATTTGGGCCACACACATTTATGAGACGTGCATCAATTGTGCATATATTTGAAAGACCGTGAGTCAAACACTCACAATGTAATAAATATTCAGATTCAGAAGGATGTAGGTTGCAGTAGGTACTGGGAGATGAAGAAGCTTGCACAGGATAGAGTAGCATGGAGAGCTGCATCAAACCAGTCTCTGGACTGAAGACCATAACAACAATAAATATTAGCACGTTAGCTGAAGGTGAACGGAAGTAAACTTCCACAGAACTCTGAATGTAGAGCAGAGTAGAAATCTGATACTATAAACTTGACACACATTACGAACTGAAAATTCACAGCTACATAGGCCTTCAAATCGACCTTGCAGAACAAAGCATGATACTAAGCCCTAGTATGAAAGGCTTGCTCACTTTCCTATCGCAAACTTAACAACAGATCAGGAGTTACAACTTTACCACGCGATCAGTAACCCATCAGCGTAGGGAAAATAAACTGAACGTCGACAGTATCACTAATCCATCCCGGTGCAGCAGCATCTTGACGTGCTAACGTGAAGTTACTGCTGTTCTAAATATTTTCACAGGCTCAAATTAGAGTTTTGCACTCAATAAAATACGCTGCTTGATCTAGATCTAATTTACGTGTATCTGCTACTCAGAAGTTCTTTCGGAACTCGATGTACTGTCAGAATTGCGTTAGTTCTTATAAAAGTACTTTTTTAGCACCAAGGTTAACATTTTTACGGAGCTTTAACTTCCGGGTCCTTCTACGATGGAAATCAGTTATCGAGTCTCAGTCAACTACGCACCAATCTCCCCTCTCCACTTCATGTGTGTTTCCACAATGTAAACTGCATATGGCAGTCTCAAACTTACATATTACCTGAGAGTACTGTTATGAATGGCCAACTCCATCATAAAGAAGTACATAAATACATCTGGGCCAAGGAACGTAAAACCAATTATAGACTATGTAACAGTGCGGAAACAACGGGTAATTAAGGTGCAAGATGTAAAGGTAAAAGAGGAACAGCGTGTGGCTCCGATCAGTCTACAATTATTTCAAAAATTGCTTTTCCGATTAATATCAGCTGAAACAGGAGGAGAAAGAGGAACCTGCTGGAAGCAGGATTATAGGATACATCTGCTACAAGAAGAAAGTGTGATAAGTTTGTATCAGCAAAGATTAAATCTAAGGTTGGATCCAGTAGAGGAGGACTGGAGTGTTAATGAACTTCACAGTTTCCTGAAGCAGTCAATTACGGAAGCAGCGGAGGAGGCTTTAGGAAGGGAAATGGAGAAAGGACTAAGAAACGAATGGATGATTACAGAGTTTTTGGAGGTGGTTGAGGAAAAGGAAAAACCATATCATACATGGTTAAGCTCTGGGAGTGAAGGGTGCTGGAAAAGTACAAGGTATATGAAAGGAAGGCCAAGAAATTAACAACAAAGAGTAAGAAATAGGAATGGGAAAATTTGGGAAAATAGAGCATTCGCTTGGATGCAGCAGGTCGAGAGAGGCATGGAGGATGATAATAAAGATGAAAATGTCTAGCAATCCTGCACCCACAATAGAGCTCACGTCCACTGGATAGTGGGGAAAAAAACTTTGAAGAACTTCTGGTAGACAAAAGAAGAAACCACGTCACAGAAGTCTACAATAAAAGCAATTCATTAGGTAATGTAGAGTCTATAATAGAGGAATAGGTAAAAGAGGCGCTGAAGAAGGCAGGAAATGTAAAGGCAAGTGTGATGGAATAGTGGATATATGGGGCCCGTCAACTGGTGAGACTTACTTTAAATTGTTCAGTGAGATTGTGGAGGAACAGGAAATATCAAGAAAGTGAAGTTTATCGTACATATCTGCTAACTACAAAAAAGGAAACAAGATGCACCCAAATAAGTACAGGGGAATTAGTGTTACAGCTTCTGACAGCAGACATTCTAGGGCTGTACTGAAAAACAGTGAATGAGATTGAGAGAAAAATGCGAGCGAAACAGACAGGTTTTACAGATGGCCGATCTTATATGGATTATATTTTTTACCTCAGACAAATAAGTGAGAAGTTATATCGTAAGGGTCAGGAAGCACACCAAATATTTGTGGAGTTAGAAGAAGTGTATCATTCTGTACTCATCAACGAGCTTGGAAAGGGATGGACTATATAGGTGTAGAACCGCAAAATATATCCCTATCAACACATATCCTATCAATCGTACGCAACAGTTAAAGTAGGGAGAAAGTTGAGTGGGATATTCCAAACATCGAAAGAACTTAGACAGGGCTGCAGTATTTCGCCGCCCCTGCTTAAAATACACTCCTGGAAATTGAAATAAGAACACCGTGAATTCATTGTCCCAGGAAGGGGAAACTTTATTGACACATTCCTGGGGTCAGATACATCACATGATCACACTGACAGAACCACAGGCACATAGACACAGGCAACAGAGCATGCACAATGTCGGCACTAGTACAGTGTATATCCACCTTTCGCAGCAATGCAGGCTGCTATTCTCCCATGGAGACGATCGTAGAGATGCTGGATGTAGTCCTGTGGAACGGCTTGCCATGCCATTTCCACCTGGCGCCTCAGTTGGACCAGCGTTCGTGCTGGACGTGCAGACCGCGTGAGACGACGCTTCATCCAGTCCCAAACATGCTCAATGGGGGACAGATCCGGAGATCTTGCTGGCCAGGGTAGTTGACTTACACCTTCTAGAGCACGTTGGGTGGCACGGGATACATGCGGACGTGCATTGTCCTGTTGGAACAGCAAGTTCCCTTGCCGGTCTAGGAATGGTAGAACGATGGGTTCGATGACGGTTTGGATGTACCGTGCACTATTCAGTGTCCCCTCGACGATCACCAGTGGTGTACGGCCGGTGTAGGAGATCGCTCCCCACACCATGATGCCGGGTGTTGGCCCTGTGTGCCTCGGTCGTATGCAGTCCTGATTGTGGCGCTCACCTGCATGGCGCCAAACACGCATACGACCATCATTGGCACCAAGGCAGAAGCGACTCTCATCGCTGAAGGCGACACGTCTCCATTCGTCCCTCCATTCACGCCTGTCGCGACACCACTGGAGGCGGGCTGCACGATGTTGGGGCGTGAGCGGTAGACGGCCTAACGGTGTGCGGGACCGTAGCCCAGCTTCATGGAGACGGTTGCGAATGGTCCTCGCCGATACCCCAGGAGCAACAGTGTCCCTAATTTGCTGGGAAGTGGCGGTGCGGTCCCCTATGGCACTGCGTAGGATCCTACGGTCTTGGCGTGCATCCGTGCGTCGCTGCGGTCCGGTCCCAGGTCGACGGGCACGTGCACCTTCCGCCGACCACTGGCGACAACATCGATGTACTGTGGAGACCTCACGCCCCACGTGTTGAGCAATTCGGCGGTACGTCCACCCGGCCTCCGCATGCCCACTATACGCCCTCGCTCAAAGTCCGTCAACTGCACATACGGTTCACGTCCACGCTGTCGCGGCATGCTACCAGTGTTAAAGACTGCGATGGAGCTCCGTATGCCACGGCAAACTGGCTGACACTGACGGTGGCGGTGCACAAATGCTGCGCAGCTAGCGCCATTCGACGGCCAACACCGCGGTTCCTGGTGTGTCCGCTGTGCCGTGCGTGTGATCATTGCTTGTACAGCCCTCTCGCAGTGTCCGGAGCAAGTATGGTGGGTCTGACACACCGGTGTCAATGTGTTCTTTTTTCCATTTCCAGGATGTATATATGCAGTACATATTATAAGGGTGAAATCAGTCATGCGGAAGTGTAAGATTTCCTTTCCAGCATGTCACTGTCTACTTTTTATTATTTTCCGATGATAAGGCACTGGTGGCACAAAATAGACACGATATGAAACATACACGGTGACTACAGATATTTGGATTTAGGTTATGACATTTTCGATATGCCTGCCATCATTGGCGATGATGTGGCGCAGACGAATGACGAAATCCTGTACGACCCACTGAAGCGTCGGAATATCGATGCTGTCGATGACCTCCTGAATGGCTGTTTTCAACTCAGCAGTGGTTTTGGGGTTATTTCTGTACACCTTGCCTTTAATACAGCCCAACAAAAAGGAGTTGCACGTGTTCAGATCCGGAGAATATGGCGGCCAATCGAGGCCCATGCCAGTGGCATCTGGGAATCCCAGAGCCAGAATGCGGTCCCAAAAGTGCTCCTTCAGGACATCACTCTCTTGCTTCGATGGGGTTGAGCTCCGTCTTGCATCAAACACATTTTGTCGAAATCACGGTCACTTTGGATAATAGGG